>NC_061795.1:8136009-8484013 GCF_021462225.1 Girardinichthys multiradiatus | reverse complement strand
GGATCCCTTTATTAAGGGTCTTCCGGTCTCTGTACAAGCAGAGCTGGAGTTTGGTCTGCATTGCCGGCACTAAGTGGGACCTGTACCCGATGCATGTTGGACTGCAGCAGGGCTTCCCTTTGTCATCGGTCCTGTTCATAATTTTTATGGACAGGATTTCTAGATGCAGCCAAGGTCCGGGGGGGCTCTGGTTTGCAGATGGGGTCCTGCTGGCCCTCTCTAGCCAAGATCTAAAGCATGCACTGGGGCAGTTCGCAGCCGAGTGTGAAGCGGCTAGGATGAAGATCAGCTCCCGCAAGTCTGAGTTTATGGCTTCCGACCGGAAAAGGGTGGCTTGCCCTCTTCAGGTTGGAGGGGAGTTCCTGCCTCAAGTGGAGGAGTTCAAGTATCTTGGGGTCCTGTTCGCGAGAATGGAGCAGGAGATCGACAGACGGATCGGTGCAGCTGCTGCAGCTGTGCCGGTCTGTTGTGGTGAAGAGAGAGCTGAGCCAAAAAGCGAAGCTCTCGATTTACTGGTCGGACTATGTTCCTACCCTCACCTATGGCCATGAACTTCAGGTCATGACTGAAGGAACAAGATCCTGGATACAAGCGGCTGAAATGAGCTTCATTTGTAGGTTGGCCAAGCGCTCCCTTAGAGATGGGGTGAGAAGCTCAGCCATCTGAAGGAGCTCGGAGTAGAGCCACTGCCCCTCCACATCAAGGGGAGCCAGTTGAGGTGGCTCTGTCATCTATACTGGATCTGGATCCTCCCTCGGGAGGTGTTCGAGGTACGTCCCACTGGGAGGAGGCACAGTGGACGGCCCAGGACACACTGGACGAACTTGGCTGGCCTCGGAATGCCTTGGGATCCCCCCGGAGGAGCTGGAGGAGGTGTCTTGGGAGACGGAAGTCTGGGTGCCTCAACTGAGTCTGCTGCCCCCGCAACCCAGTCCCGGATGAAGCAAAGGCAACAAGTAGGAGACGAGTACGAGTACAAGGAAATATGAATAATGCATATCCTACATAACAGTATAATAAGCTAAAATGTTTTTTGCATGTCCAAATTCAATTTGAGATTTTTCACTTTGGCTATCTAAAATGAAAAATATTACTAGTACCAATTGGACTATAGATGGAAAATTTCTACTGGTAAAAATTCTATTTAAGATATTCACAATGTTGATTCTAGATAGGGATGATGCATTTATGGATAGCTGCAGCTGAAAACCGAGTTAAGATGAATGGGAAATGTGACATAATTTGTCCAAGGAAGAATGAAGTTTCAACATTCTGAAATGTCAGGTTCAGCATTGTAAACAAACTACAAGCAGATATTAAACATATATCTGTTGCAATTTCAATTGGATGCTTTTTTACCTTAAAATAATTTAGGAAGGGTATCATTCTGGATATCTACAAGTTCCATCTTAATATAGAAGAACTGATTTATGGACATCTGGAATACATATCCGATCCTGCTATTATGTATTAAATGTTTCTGGGGGATTTAGAGATATCTTATAATTACTTTTGACTAGAACGACTTGACTTCTGAATATTTGCTATTTGATTTTTAAAAGTAATAATGAACATTTTAATTTGAGAAGTAAAATGTGATAATAAGAATATTGCTATCTCAAATGGTAATTACTGGAAGATCCTGCAGGCAGGGGTTGTTGATTAAATCTTCTAACACTTTGCCATAGAATAAGATGTTTGATTTTTAGGGGAGGAGACATCTTCTTGGTCAGCACCTACAGTACAGACCAAAAGTTTGGACACACCTTCTCATTCAAAGAGTTGTGTTTATTTACATAACTATGAATATTGTAGCGTCACACTGAAGGCATCAGATCTATGAATTAACACGTGGAATTATATACTGAACATCATTACTTTAAGAAATTATGGTCAGTCAGTCCGAACAACAAGTCCGGGAAAACTTTGAAAGTGTCCCCAAGTGCAGTCGCAAAAACCATCAAGCACTACAAAGAAACCGGCTCACATGAGGACCGCCCCAGGAAAGGAAGACCAAGAGTCACCTCTGCTGCGGACGATAAGTTCGTCCGAGTCACCAGCCTCAGAAATCGCAGGTTAACAGTAGCTCAGATTAGAGAACAGGTCAATGCCACACAGAGTTCTAGCAGCAGACACATCTCTAGAACAACTGTTAAGAGGAGACTGAGTAAATCAGGCCTTCATGGTAAAATAGCTGCTAGGAAACCACTGCTGAGGACAGGCAACAAGCAGAAGATACTTTTTTGAGCTAAAGAACACAAGAAATGGACATTAGACCATTGGAAATCTGTGCTTTGGTCTTATGAGTCCAAGTTTGAGATCTTTGGTTCCAACCACCGTGTCTTTGTGTGGCGTAGAAGAGGTGAACGGATGGACTCTACATGCCTGGTTCCCACCGTGAAGCAAGGAGGAGGAGGTGTGATGGTGTGGGGGTGCTTTGCTGGTGACATTCTTGGGGATTTATTCAAAATTGAAGGCATACTGAACCAGCATGGCTACCACAGCATCTTGCAGCGGCATGCTATTCCATCCGGTTTGCGTTTAGTTGGATCACCATTTATTTTTCAACAGGACAATGACCCCAAACACACCTCCAGGCTGTGTAAGGGCTATTTGACCAAGAAGGAGAGTGATGGGGTGCTGCGCCAGATGACCTGGCCTCCACAGTCACCGGACCTGAACCCAATCAAGATGGTTTGGGGTGAGCTGTACTGCAGAGTGAAGGCATCTCTGGGAACCCCTTCAAGACTGTTAGAAAACCATTCCAGGTGACTACCTCTTGAAGAATGCCAAGATTGTGTATAGCAGTAATCAAAGCAAAACGTGACTACTTTGAAGAACCCAGAATATAAGACATATTTTCAGTTGTTTCACACTTTTTTGTTCAGTATATAATTCCACGTGTTAATTCATAGTTTTGATGCCTTCAGTGTGAAGCTACAATATTTATAGTCATGAAAATAAAGAAAACTCTTTGAATGAGAAGGTGTGTCCAAACCTTTGGTCTGTACTGTAAGTGACAAAGATATGGATGACATCTTAACCTCTGAAGCCATGTGATGTTAAAAATAAATTCGAGCAGAAGCCTATAAAATGATCACCATGACAACTGACTGGTATGATACTTCAGCTATGCAGCCTTGGATGATATCCACTAGGCCTGGCCTCTGAGGCTGAACTGCTCAACGGCTCACATATGCCCTTTTTCCACTGGCTCTATTTAGGCCGGCTCCACTCCACACACAGGTAGGGGGCTCTGTATTAAATAACATCCTAAACCAGTCAATCACACATAACATCAGCTGTTCAGACGCACAAACATTTCCCCCAAAACACACAAAACAATACCTCCATGAAACAGATTGTTTTGTTTGGAAATTTATTGATGTTTCATAAGAGAACCACCATCTGGAGGAGGAGGGAGCAGACAGAGATCAGCTGCCCGTAATCAGACTGCCTGCATTGGATCAAACGGGAGGAAGGCCCTGCTGAACCCATAGTGCACGAATATCCAATATCCAACCTGAAACTAACTTCACCATGTTCAAAAATCCGTGGTTTTGCTCTTTAAAATCCTTGTCCTCATTATTCTCATGGCTGAGACAAAACTTTCCTCATGAATCCCAAAACTGTAACTTCTTCAGGCAGACAGCAGCGTCTCTCCTCTCTGCTTCTCGTACCACACCCCCTCGCATCATAACCCCTGAGCCTTATTTTAATGGCTCTGGCTGGGCTGTGGTCCAGAGAATTATCCAAATGGATCATTTTATACATGGAAAAAACATATATAAGACATTCTTGCATATAGAATGATACAAACATTATTTGTATTTTGTTTGTGTGTTTATTTTGTGTTTTTATTTTGCTAACTGAAGTTGGAAAACTATGTTCGCCACAGGTGCTTAGTTCCTCAGCGGGGAACAACCAGAAGGGCCACCAGGTACTGGCACTCTTCCTACATTTTCATGCACAGGCACAATGTGAATCTTTTTACTTCTGTGGTAACGTTACAGCACCACTCACAGGCGTAGCATATGTATTACAATGTCTATTACCGCTCCTCTGGCTGCAGGTGTTTTCGCCTTTGTGGTTAAACTTTTCTGTGCTGATATCGTCTTTAGCTCAGTGTGGACGTGGCCAAAGTCATGCAGTTGCAATGGATTGTTTTGGGGGCAGAAGTGTGCTGACTGAAAGAAACAAAGCATGAAGAAGAAAGTCTGTCTCATCTGGGTTTCTGTTGCTACTTTGGTGTTCAAGTGTAGATGCGCACCTGCACCTCTTCACTACTCCATGTAGCCCCACAAGACATTTTCAAACTCTTTCATCTTCGGATCCACGCTCTTACTTTTTTTTTCCTCTACTACTTCTTCTATTCAAATGCATTGCTCTTCCTCTCTTCCTGTTTTTGGTACGCTGTCCGGGCATACATTCACAATGCAAGCAAACCGCTCCAGGGTCCGAATAAACCATGCAGAGACCAGCAGCTTTAAACTAACTAGGGAAAACCAGACTCTGGCATAATACAAAGAGTTCCAAAAGTTTGATGTGAAAGCACTGTAACTGAAACTAATGTTGTTGTGGCTGGGTGAATTGTCCTTGAGTAATGCTAACTCAGCAATGTGTGAGCCTCAGTCTGTGTACATTTGGGTTTTTTCCCTCCTAGGGGCCACCAGAGCCACTAATCAGTTCACTCTTGTGTAGAATTTATATTTTGTTTTAATAGAGACTGAAAAAATATTTTATCTTGATAACATATTTCCCCCCACAAAGTTCCCATTCCTGATAGAATAAGTGAAAAACAAAAACCTTTATTCCCATCAACACATATGACTATTAACAAAGTGGCAATTTTAGTGACAGCTGACAGATTGTGTTGTATGATAATTTGTTTGAGTTTTAATGAGCCACAGAACTGGCACCAGTTGCTGCAGCTCATTAGCTGCATAAGTATGAGGCACTGATAGAATGGAGCCTTTGCGGAAAATAAAACCATTACCGATGCAGCCCTGCCAGCAACAGATACATTCTGGAAATCAAAGTGCCAGAAGACAGGGGTAAAAAGAGCAGTGACTTATCTCCAGCTGACAGCCTTTTTGTGGGGGCTTTTTTCTCTATCCACCAAGGCAATAGGGTCATTGACGCATGTCAGTTTTTTTCAACACTGATTATACTGTGGATGACTTCTCCATGGAGCGTAGAGGAAAGGAGAAATCAGCTGTGGCGGTTTATGCCCTTGTTTGGAAACTCTAGTCTAGCCATTCTTCATAAACGGGCAGGAATGACTATGCTTTGACAAAAGCAAATGGCATTGGAAAAATAATGGAATATTGGGAATACTAATATATTGCTAATATATTTCAGCTATGAAGAGTTCACACTGCTTATGCCACCCTGTTGGATGGAGTCTCACTGCAGTGGATGGCAACACCTGACACACATCACTGTATTTGAGATTCTGAAGGAAACAGTGTTGGGAGCAGATATGAAAAACAAAGGATAGAAGAAAATGTGGAGTTTTTGCAACTGATTTCATCATTGCAGTTTTTGCCTAACATCTAATATTCACCCATTTAAGCTTGTCTTCTTTTTTTTTATAATACTACATACACATACATTTCTCTTTCTAGAATTTTTTATTTCCCACCAAATTTATTTATTTATATTTACAATGTTGGTATATTGAGAGCAAAGTGGAACTGAAGTCAAATGAATTGTTTTTCTTCACATAAGGAATTTGCTTTTCTAAAACTGTGCAGCCCTAGTTATTTCTTTAGGATACTTCAGATGGAACATATCACATGGGACTTTTTGTGACATTCTGTTTAGGTTACTGAGATATGTAGGGTCTAAATGCAAGGATTTGTCTTGCCGAGCAGCCCACTGATGTGTACTGCTGTCCACAGAAGCTTATCATTGTCAGTCCGGTTCAAAACATCCTTCACTTTATCAGGTTTATTGTATATTTGCTTCTGTTGAGCTTTGGTGTGGTCGGACAAACCTACTTCCTACCACACTTAATAAGTAACCAATGACACTATAAGACTTTATCTCCAATCTTAGATAATATGGATGATGTCAGTTATTTGGAACAGAAATTGTTGGAAGGAATTGTGGAATAATTTCACTGCTGTGTTTGGATTTCAAGCCAAACTAGAAAAGAAGGATTCTGAACATTTAAGGAATCTTCGAGAGCTGCACAGTTTGGTAAATTATACAACAACCAATACACCATTGATCTATAGTACATGTTTCAAGTCACATCATGGATGCATTTCTAAATAGTTCACATGGAAAGAGCCACATGGAAACACACACCTGTAAAATATTTGCTATTACTGAACCTTCCTACGCTGGTCCACTTAGAAAGAAAACTCATTTAGTTCAAATGGTAAATAGACTGAATTTATATAGAACTTCTGTAGTCATGCCAACCACTTTCACACTAGAGCCACATTTACCCAGTCACACATGCATAAATTTATACAGGCAACTTCACACAGAATTAAGTGTCTTGCCCAGGGGAACATCAACATGTGGCAGGAGAAAGCTGGAATGGAACCCACAACCTTTGGATTGCGAAACAACTACTCTTCCAATTGAGCCACAGTCACCGCTGTAAAGAATTTGGTCATTCCGGTTACAAATAAAAATCACTGTTATTATCAACAACAACAGTTGTTTTATGTTTGATAGATAACTATTAGGCAAGAGAGGTAGGATCAAAACCAAAATGGTCTGATTACCTTTTGACCAAAGGAATTTCCATGACAGAAAAAAAAACCTGTCTTTGACTTTCCTGCCAGATGTTTCCTGACTCGGGGCCCCTGAACCAGGAAACACAACCCATGATGTTTGTTCTTGCAGCACAAACTGTGCAGGGGGCAATTCGTCAGTCACTTGTTGAACTAATATTTAGATTTGTTTAGTTTTGGTTGTTGTTTGTTATATTAGGTTTTTCCGTACAACTAAAAATGGACTGCAGTATAAAACGTTTCATTCACACCTGAAGACCTAAGTCTATGGGAACTGGAAATGAGGAAACGCCATAAAAATACTTTTACCATTTTTCCACTTTTGGTTCTATTAGAGAATCAATAAACATCAACATATATATGTAAAAATAACACTTAAAATGCAGCTATTGAATCTCGTAATGCAAAAGGTGTAGTGAAGTAACCAATTTGAAAGTGGTAAGAGCAGGGTTTGTTAGTGGGGTTCTAAATGTATCCAGTGACAAACACTCAAAGCCCTTCAACCTATCATCATCATCAAAAAAGACTGATGAATTTTAATACTGCTTCTTACTGCTGCATCCAGTCAATATACATAAGGCTAGAACTAATGGTTTATTAAAGCAGAATTTTTAAAGATGAAGATTTATTTAAGCTGCCCGTGACATCAACCAACATAAGAGCTATACAAAAAAACAAACATTTACAATAAAACCTTAATAAACCCTTATGCACAGCTCATTACATTAATAATTTTTTTTCCGTTAGTATATACAAATTGCATCATTGCCAAGTTTAGCCGTTAAACCTTAGTCATTTTTCCATTTTTGCCATTAAGCTGATTTCTCTGACCATGCTACCCCTCACAATGAAGTTACTAAGAAAAAAGCATGTAAACATATACAGTAGCTGCCATAAAACAAATAGAGCCGACTTTACCCCTTCACTTTTACACATCACTTTGATTATTATCGCAATAAGTATCACAAAATATCGTGATATACTTTGAATTCCTTATCACCAATCTATTATGGGAGCAAGTACTGATAAAATTCTTCCAGTCAAACACTAGATTTAGACATTCCTATCACCTCCAGTGTTATGAGTGTTCATAAGAAAGCCCAGGAACTGTACATGTAAACTACAAAGATGAGATTAGGAAAAATTACATTAAGTCTGAGTTTACATATTTTTAAAATCATATTGGCAGGCAGTCTTTCCAGTCATAGTCTTGTCCTCTCCTTCATCCACAGATGACGAGAAGGCCATGTTCACATCGCATCAGTGTTACTATAACAACCAGCTGCGCTAACTTGCCAACTACATCGATGATGTCCAGTTTAGGCCAAAAGGATTTGCAGTGATACAAGTAAGTAGATGTTTCTACAGGACACTGAAGAATATTTCACAAGGTTAAATGTTTTATAAAGAAATGCTTTAAAGTTAAGGAAGAATCGATATTTACAGCAGTGAACCCTCTTCATAACGTCTGTAGTTTTCTCTGGCATGTCTTGGACTTCTAGATTCAGTTTCTGACTGTTGTTGACCAACTCTTGTCACATTGATTGGATTTAATCCCAGTTTGCAGGTTTCTGTTTCACTGTTTGCTTTTCTAAAACTGACCCCAGGATCTCAGCAGGGTTTAAATCCAGGAAATTTTACGGACACAGGTTAGAATTTCATAACCACATTTGTGCCTGGATTTTTGGAAGGGCATTTTAATTCCATTATTCATTCATGAAAGTGCTTTTGGTAAGGCTATACAATATATTCAACTATATCTTCATTGCAATATCAGTGTGTGCAATATTAATACTGCGAAGGACTGTTTGGAATGGAGTAACTGTCGGCTATTATATCCCAAGGGTTATGAACCTTTATTTTTCATACTAATGTAATATTGAGCCAGTTGAACAGAGTCTTCCAGCAGCAGATTTACTGCTAACAGGACACTTGACCCATGGTAGCAGTCAGCTTTCTTCTCTACCCTGGGCCATTGATTTTCCAGGTGTCCAAAACACATTTCAAGCCAAAGTCTTAAAATGTCATGTGGATGCACTCACACCAACCTGCTGCCAAGCTCTGTGCCAATGACAACATGATACTATAGCAGTATCCTCAGGAGGCAGTCTCCTGGTGCTTGCTGGACACTCTTTGACATCCTGAAGCTTTTCCACCGTCAACCTTGTAGTTCTTGAACATTCGTTCTACTGCAACATTCCAACCCCCAGTTTCCTTATATGTTATGTAATTTTGACACCAACAAATTACGTCTTCGCACTGGCAGACTGTTGGCAGAATTGGCAGATTGATTTTAGCTGGACTTTTTCACAGTTTTATCTGTGAAAAAACAGTTAGCTGATAATTCTAGAGCATTTTTAATTTTCTGATAAAGTAAATGGCAGTAAGTGGTAAGCATCTGAATCGTTCCAATGACTGCATACACTGCAAAGAATGAAAAATAGAAGGAAGGAAGGACATAAGGCAAGACTGATGGAATGAAATGATGAAAAAGGGACACCAAGAAGGAATAGAGCCACTACATAAATAAAGAAGAAAGGACAGAAAAGAGGAACAGATGGAAGAATTAAAGAAGGACAAAAGGAAGGGAAAAAAGGACGAGGATGGCCATAAGGACACAAGGAGAGGAACGAAAGAGGAATAGACATAAGGGAAGAAGGAAGAAAGGAAGAAAAAAAAGAAAATCAAAAGGAGACAAGGAAGAAATCAAAAAGGGAAAAGAAGGAAAGAGAATGACAAAAGGTAGAGACGAAAGAAGGAGTGAAACAAGGATTGAAATATACAAGGAAGAAGGGACGGAAGGACAACAAGGGAGAATGGATGACAGGACGATATTTAAACAAAGGAATAGTGAATAAAGTCTGCAAATACAACTATTTTCCAGACACTAATTAACATCTAGCACTTATTCAGAAATCAAATTCCATACTTTTCTAGACTTCTCCAGACTGTGCAGAAACCCTGATCCATATTAATTCTATTTTTCAATCCAAGTCCTTCGCTGTTGACTAAATATGTTCAAAACCAAGTGTTTTAAATACCCTGATGGTCCAGGTCTGATCATCTATACTGTTCTGCTTGGGGGGAAACTGTCACAGTAATGCAATAAACTGTTCTGTTACAAACTTTGTTAAGTCCAGAGGTCCTGCTAATGGTTTAGCTCTCTAATGGTTTCATGTAGTTCTCTGGTTTGTGAGAACACTTCACAGCCATGGAGTACATTTTTTATAAGAATCTGTCTCAGGGAATCTGATGGAAAAAGAAAAATGACAGAGGGGGATGAAAGGCCTCAAGCAACTGTTAGAGACTAAATGTACATCCTTCAATCAAACGAGGTGTGAAAATTTTGACAGGTGGGCGGGACTTCCGGTGGCTGGGACATCCTAGGGCGGGACTTCCGGTGGCTGGGCCTTCCTGTGACGTAACCGGATATCATCATTAATCGGATGTTGTCATTAATCGGATGTTGTCATTAGCCGTATGTTGTCATTAGCCGGATGTTGTCATTAGCCGGATGGTGTCATTAGCCGGATGTTGTCATTACAACGAAGCGAATCTTTCTAATTGTATGTTTTTAGATGTTTTTTACATCTAAAAACAAAACATGCAGTTTCTCCACTTTAAAGGAACAGTCAATTTAATGCAGGCACATCACACGAAATTCTGATAAAAAGAGAGAACCTGACAGAATTGTAAATTCATTTTGTTTTAACACAGGGGTTATTTAGATGTTATTTAGAAAAGAAGGATGAATTGGCTTCTGTTGTAGAGATGAACTAAATAAAATGAACTGAAAAAATAAAAAATAAAGGTTATAAAATCCTCAGTCACTGTTTATTGAATTAAGGCAGACATCTTGTGTATTGTCTCAGACAGTCTTCACACCAACTATAGTCAAAAGTAATTAAGAGGAAAGTGCTATTTTCCTGGCTATAAGTCTGGAGCATTGTCTGACAATTCCCATCCCCTGTTTATTGAATTAACACGTCTGCGCTGTTGCTGAGGTGTCTCGGGGGTTGTGGCCAAGGTGCGTAACTATGCGCGCTGAAGGTAACGTAGTCAGTCATCCCTGGTTCTATTGAGAGATACAGCGCAATCTTTACCAGGAGATCGGCTTCAAATCTGGTAGCTAAAAGTTTATTTTTAACCAATTACACTGAAATATTTTTAGAACACTTGTAAGGAGAAGCTGAACAAAAAAAATGTCGGAACATATTTCAGGAAACGAAGAAGGTGGTGAACATTCTGCTTCTATCGAAAGATACAACGCAATCTTCAATAGTAAGTATAGTAAGTAATCTTTAAGAATTCTTTAAGTGCTTGTGAATGCTCGTCGGATAATAATAATGTTTAACTTATATTCTTTAGTACCCACGAGTGATGAGCTGGATGGTATCGTTTTTACACAGTCTGACTATGGTAATTATTAACTGCAACAACATCTGGTTTAGTCAACTGGTGAATGCTATTTTGTGATTTAAAAAATAAATGAGATAAATTCTACTTACAGATTTAACAAGAGACGTATTCCTGAACGTTGGAGAGGTCAGCGTTTGTAACCGTCTGCCTCCGAAAAAATCAAAGTTGAGACAGAAACTTGTCTTTAAAAAAGACAATCTGATCCCAGCTAAACATGAAATAAAGCGCGAAGCCGTTCATGCGCCACAGTCCCCTGACCGTGCGCCAGAAAAGTTAACAGCTCCGGAAGAGGAGAGTAAGTAAAAAAAAAAATATATATATATATATATATATTTCTAAGCATATGTTTTCACAGGTCTATGCGATATTGCAGACTTGTTTTAACCCCTGATAAAATATTTTACAGATATATCGAATGATTTAAACCAAAATCCAAACATCGATAACATTCAGCAGAACTGTACCAGTTCAGTGCAGGAAGAGCTGGAACCGCCCGGAACCGTTCAAATACCCCGTGTACGGAGTAAGTTATAGTTATATTCAAATTCTGTTCTATCCAAATCTTCACAGAAACAAGATTTTTTTTTTCAAAAGACCTGCATTGTAAGGTAACTTTATTTTGTTTCACAGAATATCTTTGAGGAAAAGACGGCGACTCTGTGCTCTTTATACCAGGGCGAGGCTTGTTAGAGGTTTATTGGTAAGTTTAATTCTTCTTATACTCATTTACCTACTGAATTAATTTGCATATTTCATCAATTTATTTTTTTCTTTATCTTTCCAGAGGCAACGTTGATGGTGGAGCAGATTTCATCGAGACCTGGACAGCAACAGCGCAGACAGAGAGTTCCCCTATCCTTACGTGACCGTTGTAATAAAGCATCATGTTTAACGCTTCTGGCTGCATGTCAGACATTGTTACTGAAACATTGCGCTGATATCAAGGTAATTTAAACTGATCCCTGGGTCTTCTTGTTCTTCTTCTGATACTCATGTTAATATGGAAAGCCAGATCACACATGCGCTGAATGAGATAAGGAATGTTGTTGCTCATCTTAATGAAATTCCTGTTAATGCAGAAGTAGCAGATAACATCGGGTTAAATGCATCTCCTGCTAACAGTGAAAATGAAATAAATCAAAATCTGTACGGTGACTTTTTTAGCTCATTAGAACAGGCTGTTGAAGATTTAAATAGAACACCATCTCCATCCAGCCTTCAGCAAAATGAATCAGCTGGGTCTTCTTCTTGTTCTTCTTCTGATACTCATGTTAATATGCAGTCAACCCTGATCAGATTGAGGGAGATCCTCCTGCGACTGTTGAACGTGAACGTTTTAATAACATTGAAATAAGGAGACCTTTTACCATCCAGCCTCCCTGCCCTGGTCATGTCCCTGATCTCGCTACAATCTATATAAACATCATGCATATTCTCACTGAATTAGCCGATACTGCAAGATCTTTAGCCAGACATGATGATGTTGTGCAGCTAGAATTAGTCGAGCAAAATCTGAACCGTAACGTCACGTTTACCATTAACGATGATGGGAATATGATTCTGCCTGCTTTTGAGGATTTTCTGGATGAGTTAGTATAGTCCAACGCTGAAATGCCTGCAGATAATAACCTGGAATTTGTTCTACAGGTAGTTAATGACCCTGCAGGAGGGTCAAAACGTAAGGTTAAAGGAATGTTAGACTGTGAACTGATTAATAAGAAAAAGCGTCACCTGTATATTGTAGATAATACCGGTAATCAGCTATGCTTTGCCATAAGTCTTGCACACGTCTCTGACTCTAACCTTACTGATAATGAAGCTTTAGAGCTGGGGAGGGAGTGGCAACACAGGGCTGGTTTAGATGATCAGACAGCAGTAACTTTCAGCGACATTGGTAAATTTGAAAACATTCTAAAGAGAAAAATTGTAGTGTTTCACAGAACCGTTACAGGCTCTGCAGCTCTGTGTAAATTTGAGACCAGTTTCCCTTATCGATCAAACCCTCTCTTTCTGCTGTTATTTCAAGGTCACTACTATGGGATAAAAAATCTCAAGGGTTTTATAGGATCGAGATACATCTGTGCATATTGTTACGGGAGCTAAGAAAAGCCAGACACACACCATTGTGAAGGCTATTGTCCGGTGTGTCACTCAAACCAGTGTATGCGTGAAATTAACGAACCTGTCGCCTGTGCAGGTTGTCACAGAATCTGTCATAACTCTTCTTGTTTCAGTAGACACAGGGAACCTCGCAAAAGACCTAGTGCTGACAGGCCCATGAGTGACTGTGAGTTGGTAAAACTGTGCAAGGTGTGCAAAAGGATATACGTTATTCCAATCAGCAAGCAGGATAAACCACACATGTGTAATGTAAAATGCCGTATTTGCGGTGAGAATATACCTCCTGATTTAGATGTGACGTGCCATGGTCATCTGTGTTACATTCAAACCGCCCAAGCCTGTAATCAGTTAGATGATAAACTGGTTTTTTATGATTTTGAATGCTTCATTAACGAGAACGGTGTGCATATCCCCTATCTGGTCTGTGTTAAAACGCTGAAAGGTGAGGAATGGCATGCTTATGGATTGAATTGCACCCAAAAATTACTTCTCCATTTCAGGAGACCGATGTACAGAGGCTTTATCTTAATAGCTCATAACGCGCGTGGATATGACAGCTACCTGATTCTCACAGCTATGCTGCAGTTAGGCATTAAACCTCATCTCATCATGCAGGGAAGTAAAGTTCTCTGTTTAACCGACCCTGATTACAGGTTAAAATTCATTGATAGCCTGTCCTTCATGTGTATGAAGCTTAGTGCGATGCCGAAAGCATTAAGTTTTAGTGATAAGACCAAAGGTTTTTTCCCCCACCTATTCTCGTCTGAGCAACATCTCCAGTATGTGGGGTCTTTTCCTCCTCCATCCTCCTACGCTGTAGAACGCATGAGCCTTCAAGAACAACAGGCGTTTAACAGCTGGTACAGAGAAGCGAGCAAAGGGGTCTTTGACTTTGAGAAGGAAGCTCTCAAAGGACATTCTTTATCAAGGTTGTGTTAAATTCAGGGATGAGTTCTTTAAGGAGACAAGTGTGGATCCGCCTGCATGAAGGTTTTTATAACCAATTTCCTTCCTCCTAAAACCTTGGCCATCCCCTCACCTCTGGACTACAGGCGTAGTAGTAAGACGTTTTCTCGTACATCCATTCAACGGCTTGGCTGGATTTCAGACAGCAGAAAAATTGACATTGAACATGCATTAAACATGGGGGAAAAGAAAATTGGTCCATATTCTGTGGATGGGTATGCAGAGATTAACGGTGTCAAAGTTGGGTTTGAATTTTACGGCTGTTTTTTCCACGGATGTAAAAAGTGTTACATGCCTCATGACAAATGTCCGTTGAGAGGGGTAGCATTTGAACAGTTTTACGCAGCCACTGTTGAGAGAAGCAAGGTACTCCAAACTGTGTACGGCCTTCGTCTCGAGGTCATCTGGGAGCATGAGTGGACTGAAATGAAAAAATCAGACCCAGGGGTGATCAGCTTTCTTGAGAAAGTTAATGCACCCGAACCGCTATCATCCCGAGATGCTCTGTATGGTAGACGCACCTGCCCTATGAGGTTGAGGTACACAGCGGGGCCAGGTGAAACTGTACACTATGTGGATTACACATCTCTGCACCCCTATGTAAATACTAGCTGCGTCTTTCCCCTCGGGCACCCCACCATCAATTACAAAAATTTTGATGACCCCAGCAGCTTCTTTGGCCTCGTCAGAGCTGTGGTCTACGAGGGCTCTTTTTCCCTGTTTTGCCTTACAGAACATCCCAAGGTAAACTGGTGTTTACTCTCGGCCGCACATGTGCTGAAATAAATAACCAGTCAGGTCCCTGCAGGCATAATGATGAGGACAGAGCTCTGACAGGTGTGTGGGTGAGTGTAGAGTTTTGTAAAGCGCTGCAGTGTGGTTATCGCCTAGCTAAAATCCCTGAAGTTTGGCATTTTGAGAAGACCAGCGACACAATCTTTAAAGGTTACATTCACTGCTTTTTAAAGGGTAAGCAGGAGGCTTCAGGCTACCCATCTGAAGCGGTGGATGAGGAGAGCAGGTCAAAGTATGTCGCAGACTACAAACTTCACCAGGGTATCCAATTAGACGCAGGCAAAATCGAGGTGAACCCTGCCAAAAGACAGGTAGCGAAACTGTGCTTAAACAGCTTTTGGGGAAGGTTTGCGCAGCGAAGTGATCTGTCTCACACCACAGTCATCACTAACCCTGATGAGTTTTTCAGCTTCATGTTCTCGAGTAAATACAGGGTTAACTACTGCCATTTCTTCAACCCTGAAATGTGTGTAGTGCAGTGGAACTACAGCAAACGTGTCATCTCTCCCCCAAGCAAGGTAAACAATGTGTTTATTGCAGCATTCACCACTGCTTATGCGCGTTTAAAACTTCTCAGCAGCATGGAGCAATTGCAGGACAGATTGATTTATATTGACACGGACAGTTTGATTTATGTGACAAAAAGTGGTGAAACTCCTCTGGAGTTGGGGAATTATCTGGGTGATCTTACTGACAAGCTCGCGGGAGACAGCATTTCGGAGTTTGCATCAACAGGACCCAAGAGTTATGCATATCAAACCAAAAACCAGAAAAAGCTAGTGATACGTGCTAAGGGTATCACTTTGGACAGCATCAAAGGGCTGGTCGAGGGCTACTTACAGGGGTCAACTGAGGGTGTCATTGAAATCCCTCAGTACACGATCAGGAGGGATAAAAAGAGATTCCTCTTAAGAAATGCTGCATTTGTTAAAAGGTTTCGGTTGGTGTATGACAAGAGATGCCTTTTTTCTGACTGGACAACTCTGCCTTTCGGTTATTAGAGCATAAGAAGAAGAAGAAAGATAAAATAAAAATGTTGCAATCTGTCAATTTACAGGAGGTTGATTTTGATCCTAGATTTAGAGCGCCTTTCTCATGTATGATAATAGGACCCAGTGGTTGTGGAAAAACCTTTTTTGTAAAAAGTGTTTTGCAGAACTGTAACCATGTCATGGATGTTGTTCCAGAAAATATTGTGTGGATTTACACATCTTTTCAGTCGATGTATGCTGAATTGCAGAAGATGAATAAAAATATTAAATTTGTGGAAGGATTGCCTCATTCTTTTGAAGATGAAAACCTGTTTCCTCCTGATCAGAATCATCTGATCATTCTAGACGATGTTATCGCTCAAGCCTCAGATGATGAAAATGTGATGAAGGTCTTTACCCAGTTTCGTCACCATCGTAATATGAGTGTCATGATGTTGACTCAGAATGTTTTTCATCAGGGAAAGTTCAGTCGCGCTATTAGTTTGAACTGTAATTATATGGTGTTGTTTAAAAACCCGAGAGATTAACTCCAGCTGAACATACTGGCCCGTCAAATGTTTCCATCTCAAAAGGGTCTCTTCTTGGAGAGTTTTGAAGATGCGACGAGAGAAGCTCATGGATATTTAATCATCGATTTTACGCCTACCTGCCCAGAACATTTCAGACTGAGAACGGGCATACTTCCTCACCAGTGGCCAGCTGTGTATGTGCCCAGAACAAAGTAAGTCATCATGTCTGCACGTACAAAAAGAAATGTCCCATTATTCAGAGCATTGTACCAGGCTACTCCGCAGAAGCGCAAGGATATTCTCGCACACTGCTCTCCCGACTTTCTTCAGGCTCTGTGCGAGATTGCTCTGAATATTTTAAAAGGTAACATTAAACTATCACCCTCTCAACACCGGAAATTGAAGAAGCGAAGAAAAATCACCAGATTGTTGGGTGATAAAAAAAACGGAATAAGAACTAAACAGCTGGCTCTCAAAAGGCAACGAGGTGGTTTTATTCTCCCCATCTTAACGGCTCTTGCTCCCTTGATCGGTGATCTATTGGGTGGTATAATCAGGAGATAATGTCTCTCAGAACATCGCAGAAGATGCTTCTCATTTTCCCTCATCAATTCAAGCGTCTGACCCAGTCAGACACTTCCATCAGACAGACGGCGGAGGAGAATTTGGATGGTGAAATGAGAGCGATATTAAACGAGCCGGGTTTGACTTCTTATGAAAAAATCAAGAGATACGATGCGCTTTTGCAAAGGTATCTGACTCTACTCAAGCAAGGTGTGAAAGAAGAACAGCGGGTGAGTTTGACGCTGCAGCGTGACACAGAGGTTCCTGAGCATGAGCAGTCCTAAGAAAAACAAGGCCCGGGGCAGTACGAGGCCCCTAAGGATCAGGTTGTTACGGATGTACTGAAAAGCCTACCGAAGTATAACCGTAAAAATGCTACAGTACATTTTGATGAAATTATCCGAAAGAAGTGAGACTTGGACTTCGCGAGGTGAATTTGTATATAGAGGGAATGTTGTAAAGGGGTCCCACATGATTGACTTGTTGAAAAATCTCATCCTTCCGTTTAAAAAATCTGGAGCATGGCTACCCCAAGGGTGGTCAGACTTTCTACATACCTTGTCAGAGGTAAACATCCCCATATCTTCAGTCATTAACCCTTATGCTCGTGATGAATATAGACAGTTCAAAACAGGGGGTACATCTATTGAAAATGGGGGTACACCACCCAGCGTTAAGCAGAGAAGAACAAGAAGAAGAAGGCAGATAACTCATTCTCCCCATTGGTCGAGATCCGAGCTGGAAGACCCAAAAAATGCTGAAGGGAAGTCAAAAAAGTATCTTCGTAAAACGAAATTACCACCCCGATGGATTACATTTTCACCATAAACCGTTATAAGAAAATGAAACAAGTAGCCTATTTCTTTTATTCAATAAAATATTTATTGATTATATTTTCAAGTCTAGCTTCGTTCTCTACTTCACACACTAACATATGATGTCATTACACAAATATTATATCATAAGAAAAAACAAACAATGAAAAAAAAAAAAAAAGACAATTTAAATTCCATAACAATCCAAAAACATCTCCAAAGAGCATGTTCCGTGAGTATAAAATGTACAACTTTGATTAATGACACATTTCTGATATTTTTTCACAAAGTTAGATACCATTAAATCGTTCTTAATCACATCTCCGGTGTATTTTGACAACACTTGCTGCAGTGATAATCCGCACGCTCTATGACAAAGATAAAAAATGCAATGGTGACCGCACACAGTGGACAGAGTGTTTTGAAGCTGATTATTATGATACAATATTTTTGAGGATCTGTCTTCTAAAAATGTTACGATGCTTGACGGGTAGAACTCGAAATCCGGAGAGAATCCATAAGAGTCAAAAAAGCTGGATTGACCATTCTCATCCAAAGTCAGAGCTAGCCAGTGTTCTCCAGGCATGTGTGAAGGATGTGTGTTCACAATAAAGTAGGCCGGCCCTGGGAATTTGCCAGCTAGCAGCGGCAGCTGGTCGCACGGCCAAACACCACAAAACAAATCTCCCAGCAGATGATGCAGCACGTTCTCAATTTCATGATTATTCATGTCTGATTAGATTAATAATGATCCACCAGCACACGCCTCTTTGAATCAATCTCTAAAATAGAGTCATAACAAGCGTAGATGATCAGCGTGGTGGTATGAGGCAACGGGTTTCTGAAACGCATTTCCAGTCTTAAATTCCCACTGGAAACTGGAGATAGAGCATCTGTGTCCTCACCTGAGTTAAGATTAAATGCGAATAGAGAGTATCCTTGATCAAATTCCTGACGTGTTATACTCAGCGGAAGATCTTTTAGATGTCGTCCTGTAGCCGTAAACAAGTTGTAATACTCTCTCACTGAATTACCTTGGTTAAAATTGGGCTGGAAGGCCTTAGCTGGAATTTGTCTGCCATCCTTACACAAAGCTAAATATTCCATATCAAAATGATTAAAGTCAAACGGATTGAGATTGCGTGTTCCTGTAAAAGCGTCATGATCCAGTAATGCAATCACCACATACTTGGGAAAGATACCTAAGAAAAGATTCTCTTGGTTGCATACCCTTGAATTTTCAGGGATGGAATATGTTTTTACATTCACACGTGAAAGTGGATAGAGAGCATTTGCTTTCATTAAAGCTGTAGTGTGACCCAGTCGTACAGCTGGAGAGACAGTAACTTTTTTGATGAAAAGAGATGCTCCTAATATCCTGAGTTTGAAAGTAGAGTCTCTTGCGGCCATGAGACAAAAAGAATCGTTGGCTCTTGTAAGTTTAATTTTGAGGTCAACAGAGTTTAAAAGAAGTCTTTCACAGAAAAAAATGTGGATCACGTCTCAGACTTAGATGTGCCATGTTCTCTCTTGCCTGCTTAATGCAGTGTTGAAGGACCAGGGTAATATGAATGATAATCAATCAGTCTTAGAGGTTATATATATCTCTGTTTATACAGATAAAATTTATCTCTGGCTACGTTGTGATATCACCGGTTTGAAGTGTAGTCTTACAATGGTCTTACCATAGACGAAATTTACAGGAACATTTTAGTCCGATTTAATTTCTATATGGATATTTTCAATATGTCTTCTGGAAACTGGAAGGTAGTGGGCAGGGTTAAACGTCAGAGTAACCATATCACTGAAGTCGCCTTGTACTTTGACGGTTCGCAGTAAAGGCGCAAAAGTGTCGCCTACTATTTGGGGGCTGACCACGTCGCTGTAACAGTATAGGTGATAGAAACCAGCCTTTATATCTGCCGGAAAAGGAGCCAGTTTTGGTTCAGATACATGAATCCATTCCCCTGGTTTCACGCCCATCATATAAGCCAGAGTGTTGAAGAAGTGTATTTCATACGGACCGCTTGCTTGAAATGCAAATCTCTTTTGAACTTTGCTGAATTTAATGCGGATACCCGAGTTCATTTTTTTGAAAAACAGTTCCATCTCTGTCTCGAGTTGAATAACGCTGTTATAGTAGCCACTTCTGATCCTTTGCGTATTGATCTCCACATCGCCAACCTTCCTCCATTCAAAGTAGGCATCATAATCCGGTAAATTATGCCATGTATGAGGGTATGAAATCTCTGCTAATGCAACCATCCATTGGCCTTCTAAATCAATATGTTGAGCTAAATTTACACGGAAACTCGAACTGGTATTATTTTTAAACACTTCCATGCTAGCGTTAGAGGGAAGGGTAACGTAAAAACCGTCATCCTCTGCCTTGCGTTCCATGATGCTGTATGAATCCGTTAGGTTTATACGTTTCGTAGTTCATCAAACTTGATCCAACTGTTGAATTTCTCAGGCCAATTTTTCCAGCGTACAAAAACCTGTTTGACACCCTTGACGGTGCGTTGATTTAATATTTTCTCCACTTGATACATCTTGTCCTTAAATATTTTTACTTTTTGAAGTTCCTCAGCGTAAAAAGAACCCTCAATAGGTTCTCCATCCAAATCTTTGAGTTTGTATACAGGAGGAGATCGGGGTATCCGCTCATACACTGTAAACACTTCATCTGTAAAACTCTGTTTAGATCCCCCTGTTTAAACATTGTCACTGAGGCCCTGCAATATCTGTTGGAGGTAACATCGTACAGATTCTGAAACACTTGAAAGGCATTTTCTGAGGTCACTTCCATTGGGCTCATCTTAATGCTGGTGTGGTAGCTGTGGTTGTAGCTTCTAGTTAAATTTTGCAGGACGTCAATGTACCGCCGGGTGTTGTTAGCAGCTTGCTGTGGCAAAATGTTCAATACCGTGTTTCTCCATTAGAAGCTTAAGTTTCTTGTTAAAAAATTCTTTCCCTGCATCAGTCTGAAGTTTTTTTGGGACCTGACTTTCTTTAAAAACTGATTCAAAAGCCTTTAGCACCTCTGCAGCAGTTTTCCTCTTCAAAACACGTACATACGCCCTCTTTGAAAAGATGTCAATGACTGTTAATAAATAATTGTAACCGTCATTTTCCTTGGCCAGAGCTTGCATGTCACAGAGATCGGCTTGGAACTGTCTCAATGGTCTGGTGACAAAAACTCTGTTTCTCGGGAACTTTATTCTTGCAGGTTTATGTAGAGTATAGGTATCTTCTCCCGATAAAAAATCTTTAACTTTTTCAACCGCTACCTTCTTCCCCGTTTCATCTTGTATAACCCTCCTCAACCTTTCTAAACCCCCTAAACTTCCAGGATTTGATGGGTTGTAATATACATTTTTCATGATCCTTCTTTCAGACATCCCAGTTTTATGCTCACTCTGACGACTACTTGTTAAATAATGAAAAAAACAAACACCTGAGGGTATACTTATACTTCTTTTTTTTTATTTTGTACCCGTATTTAATAGAGAAACAGAAAAAAAACCACATTCAGATAATAAAGATCAATTCAAACATTGCAATCTTTAAAAAAACAAAACTGTTATATATGTATACCGGTAGAAAGCCGAGAGAGAATACAGAAAAGACAAAACAAGTCATCAATCATCTGAGATTGGATCGTAGCACTCTGAGACAGAGTTAAGCTGCTTGAGACAATCATTACTGCTCATCTTATCGTACATATCAGTGATTGCACTATGGAAGCCTTGTACCGATTTCAGTTCATATAAAACCGTCTCTGCAATCATTTTCACTCTGAAGTCATCTGCTTGTATGCGTCGAAGTGTCAGAAGTTTCCGAATAGCAGGAAGGAGCTTAGGGTTTACGAGTCGTCGCACGATGCGTTGAAAGTTGACTTGGTAATACTCCTCCTCCAATATCTCCAGGCACTGATGCTGTCGTTGGCTCGGGTGGTTCGTAATGCACCCGTAACAGGTTTCTTTGACACAGTTCAAACAGGTTATGTTGAATAAATGAAGTATTGCTGTTTTCAACGTATTGATGAGAGCGCTTGAGATCCAGCCGTCAATTTCATCACCCTGATTACTCTCCTCCTCCTCTGGTGAAGGCTGAGGGGCAGGTATCGGGTCTGGAGTTTGTGGGGAGGGTGAGTAGCTGATGGTTGCCTCGTCCTCCACGATCACCCTCTTGTCTTCATGTTGGATATCTGTGTGTACAGACTCAGCCACGCATAGCGGTGAATAGAGGTCGGGTGAAGGCGGACGATACGATCTGAGGTTGTATCCTGTCGGTGTCCCTGGACTGAATAGGGACTCAAAGAGCTGCGACGATGAGGTGGCTGGTGAGTAGAGGTCTGGAGAAGGTGGATGATACGGCCCGGTGTTGAAGCTTTCATCATCATGATCAGGAGAGAAGACGGTCTCTTCTTGCTGGCTGTAGAGGTCCCAGTATGGTGTTTTCCCGTACGCTCCATACATTCTCAAGGTCTGCCGCCCGCCGTTATGAAGAAGAAGAGTCTGTGAGCTCGCACTTAGACCCTGATATATAGCGCAGGAAGGTGGGAGGGTCCTCAAGAAGGGGAGTGGGTCCTCAAAAGAGGGTGGGCTTTAGATCCATAACAGGGAACGTCAGGATTCTTTTCACTGACATAACATCAATCCAGGAGCGTGAGTTTTCGAAAAGGTTGGAAAGACGCTGTCCAATTTCATTCATCTTCTCAACCCAAGCATCATACGGTAGAGCCAGCACAGTCTTGAATACACCGCAGTTCTGATTGAATGCTTCCAACACAAACAGATCTGAGGGGGTCGTCTGGTTATTCTTGCGTTTGCTTGCCTGAAAAGACCAGCAGCCATTTGCTGTCGTTTTTGACCCCCACACTGCACTAAAGAGAGGTTCTCTCACAGCTATTTCAACATCGGAAGGACACATTCTCATCCTTTTTGCTGGTTGAGGAGAGCTTTCATCTTCATCCTCCCTTTCGTACACTGAAACTGATTCAGGGTTATCGTTAAGGTGTGGGATTGCCAGCCGTAACACAGCCCAGTCGTTGTGGGTGAGAGTACACAGAGCCAATGATCCATTAAATATACCTTGTCTTGATCCAATTGATACAGGCAGAGCTCTCCTATTTCGTACATGAAAATATACCCCCAGCTACCGCTCAGTCCATATGGTTCCAAAGACCACTCTTCCTGCAGAGTGTCGAACGGAGGCCTTTGTACCTTGCATAGGTAATATGTTGATTTCTTCGGGGCATCCAATTCACGGCGCGTATGCCTGTAGACTGTTACTGGGGTTTCACACAGAAGAGACGTACGTCTTAGCTGACCTGAGGCCTGTTTTTCATCCATTGTTGTTGGTGAAGTTGAATCATCATCTGCAGAGTATGTTACGATAGGAATTCCGATAGGTAGCTCAGACGAGGAAATAGATGATGTAGATGGTTGTTCATCATCTTGGCACACCTTGCTTTTCTCCCCGGTTTGATGAAAAACTCTCTTAACTCTAACCATTGTTCAACAAGCGTTCTTTTCCAGCGAATGCTGCAGGTAAATTGTTGCGTTTTCCGCTAATATTTAAAACAAACAATGAAGAACGCCCCTCTGTTTTTTAATTTGTTGATTCTAGATTTGCCCCCTAATGACGAAATCCTATCAGCGTGCTTAGTTACGCCCCTTGAGGTCTGGTCATCTATTCATTAAACAGTGGATGTGTATTGTCAGACAATGCTCCAAGCTTATAGCCAGGACAGTGCTATTTTCCTCTTAATTACTTTTGACTACAGTTGGCGTGAAGACTGTCTAAGACAACACACAAGATGTCTGCCTTAATTCAATAAACAGTGACTGAGGATTTTATAACCTTTATTTTTTATTTTTTCATTTCATTTATTTCTCTGTTTTTTAGTTCATCTCTACAACAGAAGCCAATTCATCCTTCTTTTCTAGATAACATCTAAATAACCCCTGTGTTAAAACAAAATGAATTTACAATTCTGTCAGGTTCTCTCTTTTTATCAGAATTTCGTGTGATGTGCCTGCATTAAATTTACTGTTCCTTTAAAGTGGAGAAACTACATGTTTTGTTTTTAGATGTAAAAAACATCTAAAAACATACACTTAGAAAGATTCGCTTCCTTGTAATGACAACATCCGGCTAATGACAACATCCGGTTAATGACAACATCCGATTAATGACAACATCCGATTAATGATGATATCCGGTTACGTCACAGGAAGGCCCAGCCACCAGAAGTCCCGCCCTAGGATGTCCCAGCCACTGAAAGTCCCGCCCACCTGTCAAAATTTTCACACCTCGTTTGATTGAAGGATGTACATTTAGTCTCTACTGTTTAGCCACAAATTGTACCCACAACGCATCAATAGAACCTTGCTGAACCTCCTCCATCATGAGGTCTTTCATGAGGGGATTTAATCCAATTCGAATTTTTCTGCTTTGGTTTGTGAGGCATGCTTGGAAAAAACATAGGAGAAGAGCAGAAGCTTTAAGTATTTTAGCAATAAAATAATACAGCTGCCTGAAGTTTGATCTGTTTAAAAAGAAATAATGAACAAAAATATATGAATATTTTTTTATTTTAGGGATCTCTTTATAGTTTTAAACAATTCTACAAGAAAATATCCTGAATAAAATTTCTAAATAATACTTTGTGTTATTTGCACTGTATGGGTTATATCAGAGCCCAAGGGATTGGTACAACTGAAGCATACCGGACCGTCTATAGATTACCTCAAACATACTTGGTGCTTTCTTCAGGTTTCTAAACTGTCGGGGGTCCAATCAAAGTCCAATCAAAATTTGAACTGACCTTTAACAGGTCAGTCTCAGCTGATCCAAGAAGCCTCAGCCCTCATAGGTCCAGACCATACCATGAACATTGCTTGGGATTAGTCAGTGATGCAATAAGCCGAGTGTGGTATCATAAACTGATCTTCAGTGCCTTGTATTATAACTAGGGCCAACATGAAATGTATGTACCTCAATTTGAATCAGTATATATGCCTGGATTGATTTGGTTATGCATTTGTCTGGTAAAATGCCTTGATATGAGACCTGTTGTGAAGTGGTGTTGTATAAATAAAGTGAATTAAATTACATTACATTTATATCGTGATAGCTTAGAAAAGTGCATTTTTCTGCTGAAGCTGTTTTATGTGGAAACTAAATTACTTCATGTAGGACCCCAGTTGATGTAGCCTTAGTGCAAAAAAACCATGAGTTTTCTACATAATAATTTTAATAGTATGTATTAAATTGTTTTAATAGTAACTGTCTGCTGGTGGTAACGGAAGGACTACAAATAGCTGAGCTCAAAAAAATACTCTCACCCATGGCAGAATAAGATTTTTAATTGTTCTCACACCAAGAAGTTAATTTCTGATTAAATGAGACGGCCATCTCTCAAAAGATAATAAAATAATGCAGAAGCAGTGTCGGGTTTCAGAACATTATTCAATCTGGTTTTATTTGCATTTCTTTTTAAATGGTATGCTCAACATCATTTTACTCTTCTAAGTAACCAATGGAAAATCTTAATTGAATTCTTACAATTGTAAAGCAGCTTTTTTGCATGTTTCCACTGGTATTTTGATGATTTCTCTTTGGTGATAAGCTTTAAGTCTTCAAGGTGTGAAGGCCCCCTTGCCATCATCTTGAGCTCCCTCCAAAGATTCTCCATCAGATTGAAGTTGGGACTCTGGATGGAGTGCTTCAAAATGCTAAATTTACTTAGACTCTGACGGCACAGTGTAGACCCTGCTAACAGCTTGGGACGTAGCTTACGTATCAGGTGACCAACTGTCCTCCAGCAGGACCCTGAGATAACGGAGAAACGCATCCAGCAGGCTAAGCAAAGGTACAGTGCCTTGCAAAAGTACTTGGCCCCCTTGAACTGGTCAACCTCTTTCCACATTTCAGGCTTCAAACATAAAGATATAAAATTCTAATTTTTTGTGAAGAATCAACAACAAGTGGGACACAATCATGAAGGGGAATGAAATTTATTGGATGTGTCAAACGTTTTTAACAAATAAAAAACTGAAAAGTGGGGCGTGCAATATTATTCGGCCCCTTTACTTTCAGTGCAGCAAACTCACTCCAGACGTTCAGTGAGGATCTCTGAATGATCCAATGTTGTCCCAAATGAATGATGATGATAAATAGAATCCACCTGTGTGTAATCAAGTCTCCGTATAAATGCACCTGCTCTGTGATAGTCTCAGGGTTCTGTTCAAAGCGCAGAGTGCATCATGAAGACCAAGGAACACACCAGGCAGGTCCAAGATACTGTTGTGGAGAAGTTTAAAGCCAGATTTGGATACAAAAAGATTTCCCAAGCTTTAAACATCCCAAGGAGCACTGTGCAAGCAATCATATTGAAATGGAAGCCGTATCAGACCACTGTAAATCTACCAAGACCCGGCCGTCCCTCTAAACTTTCATCTTGAACGAGGAGAAGACTGATCAGAGATGCACCCAAGAGGCCCATGATCACTCTGGATGAACTGCAGAGATCTACAGCTGAGGTGGGAGAGTCTGTCCAACAACAATCAGTCGTACACTGCACAAATCTGGTCTTTATGGAAGAGTGGCAAGAAGAAAGCCATTTCTCACAGATATCCATAAAAAGTCTAATTTAAAGTTTGCCACCAGCCACCTGGGAGACACACCAAACATGTGGAAGAAGGTGCTCTGGCCACATGAAACCAAAATCGAACTGTTTGGCAACAATGCAAAACGATGTGTTTGGCGTAAAAGCAACACAGCTCATCACCCTGAACACACCATCCCCACTGTCAAACATGGTGGTGGCAGCATCATGGTTTGGGCCTGCTTTTCATCAGCAGGGACAGGGAAGATGGTCAAAATTGATGGGAAGATGGATGGGGCCAAATACAGAACCATTCTGGAAGAAAACCTGTTGGAGTCTGCAAGAGACCTGAGACTGGGATGGAGATTTATCTTCCAACAAGACGATGATCCAAAACATAAAGCCAAATCTACAATGGAATGGTTCACAAATAAACGTATCTAGGTGTTGGAATGGCCAAGTCAAAGTCCAGACCTGAATCCAATCAAGAATCTGTGGAAAGAGCTGAAGACTGCTGTTCACAAATGCTCTCCATCCAACCTCACTGAGCTCGAGCTGTTTTGCAAGGAAGAATGGGCAAGAATTTCAGTCTCTCGAAGTGCAAAACTAATAGACACATACCCCAAGTGACTTGCAGCTGTAATTGCAGCAAAGGGTGGCGCTATAAAGTATTAACGCAAGGGGGCCAAATAATATTGCACGCCCCACTTTTCAGTTTTTTATTTGTTAAAAAAGTTTGACACATCCAATAAATTTCATTCCACTTCACGATTGTGTCCCACTTGTTGTTGATTCTTCACAAAGAATTGGAATTTTATATCTTTATGTTTGAAGCTTGAAATGTGGCAAAAGGTTGATCAGCTCAAGGGGGCCGAGTACTTTCGCAAGGCACTGTACAAGTAGCGCATTGAGCACAACAACAACATCCCACGCAGTATGTGGAGAGGCATCACATTCATCACAGCCTATAAGCAGAGCGACAAGCAGCTCAGCCATGACCCAGTTCTCATTGACACCTTAAACAGCTTCTTTCCACGCTTTGACACTCCAAGCAGCAGAAGGACTAAACACTCATCTCAGCCGGAGGTGCAGCACCAGCCTCTCGTCCTGCAGCTGCACCAAGTGACCTCCATTATGAGGAAGATCAACATCAACAAGGCTGTAGGTCCAGACATGCCCTTTCACCCTCTTCATACACGACTGCTCTGCTATTCACAAAACAAACATGGTTGTGAAGTTTGCGGACAACACCACTGTGGTGGATCTCATATCTAACAATGATCAGAGCCACAACAGAGAGGAGGTCCACAATCTGACTCAGTGGTGCTCCAGGAACAACCTCAAGACATCAAGACAACATCAAGAACAAGGAAGTGATGGTGGATTAAAAGAGGTCCAGGAAGACTGAACATGCTCCTCTCTATATACAGGGGAAGGTGGTGGAGCGTGTGGACAGCATAAAGTTCCTGGCCATTCACATCTCCTGGACTGAGAACACCTCCCACCTGGTAAAGAAGGCCCAACAACGCCTCTTCTTTCTCAGAAAGCTGAAACGGACTGGACTCTCTACTCAGCTGCTCACAAACCTTTACAGGACCCCAACTGACAGCATCCGTTGCCTCACTGTGACAGTGTGGTATGGGAGCTGCACAGCAAAGGAGAGAAATGACCAAGCAATGCGGTTGGTGAGGACAGCACGGGAGATTATGGAATGTTTTCTACCGGATCTGGACTCCATTTATGCTGCACGAGTCCAGAAAAGGGCCAGAAACATTGCTACACGCCACACCCACCCGGTCATTGCATTGTTTGTCCCACTTCCATCAGGAAAATGATTTAGGAACATCAAATAAAAAAAAAATAGACTCAGAAACAGTTGCTTTCCCAAAGCAGTGAAGGCAATTGTCCCCCTGCAGGCAGACTAAACATCCCTGTTGACAATCAAACAAACCAAAAGCCCATCTTATACACTGTTTCAGCACAAACTGCACTTTATGTAAATACTAAATATAACTAGAAAATTTCGGAAGAAATTTAGACGGGGCCTGCCTCTTGGTGCGTGCTATTTTTTTATTGTCTATATTATTATCAGCTTAAAATATTACTAGTGACTCTGGAAGACTGAGGCTTTTATTTTGAAATTTTCAGTAAGCCTTATTTTAAAAGGCCAACACTGGGTGAGCTCCAATATTAGTGTGAAGCCCAGTTCTGAAATGATCTATTGTTCAAAATGCAAAGGCTTTTATTTTGTAGAGCATGTTTTGTCTTATTTTGAAAGTCCAGCATGGTTGTACTTTCAGGTCTGGGTTAGTTGCATTGGTTAAATAGAACCCGATTGCTATTTAAAAATAATTTTCTATGCTCTTGTGAGCTCACAAAATCCATAGTAACTATGGGGGTTTGATGCTTTTATTTTTGAAAGTTTCAGTAGGCTTTATTTTAAAAGGCCAACACTGGGTGAGCTCCAACATTAGTGTGAAGCCCACTCCTGCAAACATCTATTGTTTAATGGCTTTTATTTTGTAGATCATGTTTTGTCTTATTTTGAAAATCAAGCATGGTTGTACTTTCAGGTCTGGGTTAGTTCCATTAGTTAAATAGAACCTGCTTGCTATTTAAAAATCATTTTCTATGCACTTGTCAGCTCACAAAATCCATAGTAACTATGGAAGGTGTGGGCTTTTATTTTGAATGTTCAGTAAGACTGTTTCAAAGGACCAGCATAGTCCCATTCCCATCACTGGGGGAGCTCCAACAGTAGTGTGAAGCCCACTCCTGCAAACATCTATTGTTTAAAGGCTTTTATTTTGTAGAGCATGTTTTGTCTTATTTTGAAAATCAAGTATGGTTGTCCTTTCAGGTCTGGGTTATTTCTATTAGTTATATAGAACCTGCTTGCTATTGTAAAACCATTCTGTATGTTATTATAAGCTTTAAATAATCATTAGTAAGCATGGAGGGTTGATGAAAGAAATTGCCCTTTAGGGTTAATCACTGTTGTCTGGATGTTGGAACAGCAGTACATGCACAAAATGTCCGCCATGTAGTTGCCTCCTATGAAGATGGACAAAGGGTTAGGGGTCGGGTCTTGTTTAAGCCATAGAAATGAATGAATATCAATGAAAGTACTCCACAAACTGTGGAGCCCTGCCAAGACGGAAGCTCAGAAGCATGGCCAGAATATCGTCGTCCCGCCGAGGAGAAGGACAGGTGGTCATAGAAACGGAGTCTAGAACCATGCGTAAGAAAACAGTCACCTGGGAGGGGATCAGGCTGCTCTTGTCCAGGGGAGATCGCTTGCACAACCTCCCGGGCGTTCAACATGTAAAAAGGCATAACCTTGAGGAAGGCGTTTGGACAACGGAGGTCCAATATTGGACGAAGACCCCTGGTCTTTTTGGGAACCAGAAAATAAACTGAATAAACCTCCCCCGGATCCCGCAGGGGGTCCAGCGGAACAATCACACCCTTAGCCAGCAAGGTGCAGATCTCCCGGTCCAGAGCCTCAGCCTTCATCGGGTCGCAGATGACCGTCATCTTGGCTCGGCTGGGGATAGGAGGTCGGCGGCGGAACTGGTATCCCCGGGACAGAGTGGACAACACCCACGAGTCCGGGGCGTGAACAGCCCAGTAACTGAGCTGGCCCTGGGAAAAAAAAACCTGACCGCTGGCTCCAAAGCATCATCGGCAGTCGCCCTGGCCCCCGGAGGGGCTGGGGAAACGGCAAAAGGAATGAGCCAACCGAACTGGGCGCGAACCCTGGGCCCCACCATGGTCCCCTTGGGCCCTAGCCGGTCTCGAAGCCATGCTCGCGGACCTCAAGGTAGGGACAGGAGGGGGGAAGGAACCCTGGAACAAGCCCCCAGCTGCCCCAGCAGCAACTGGCCGGCGGAGAGGTCTATGGAGACCTGCCAGCTGCTGCCGTGTTCTTGAGGCCTGGGCTGTACGTTCCAAGGCCTCCAGTGTGGCGGAACCAAAGAGTTCCCCCAGAACCACAGGAAGAGCCCTCAGCATTCTCCTGCAAAGCGCGGTTAGGGACGATTGCGCCAGCCACACCTGGTGCCGAGAATGGACCAGCGTAGAGAGCGTGCGTCCAAGCTCACGCGTCATCAGGGCGAGCCCCGAGTCGACTGGTCCAAGGAAGAGGAGAGGCCCAACATTAGATGGGAGAGGGAGTTTCCGATGTGGCCCTCCGGGCACCTGAGTCATAGGCCCTACACACCAAATCGTCCGTGACACGGCATTGCGGTCGCGGACAACGGTCATTAGGCCTCAACGCCTCATAGGGAGGAACAATAAGGGAGGCAATGGCAGACTCAACAGGGGGCATGCAGCCCAACCCAAACTTGGGCGCCTCGTGCATGGAACCCAGGGCCCTGCCATCCAATGTCGGGCGGGAAGAGCCCCTTGTGTCCGTCCAGCAAGCATGCACCTCCTGGATGTACTCCGCCGAGGGAGGAACGACAAAGGCGGCCTCGGCATCACAGCGCCTAAAGAAGGCGCTAGATGGAGAAGGCTGGGTCAGGGGAATTTCCAGCTGCATACGGCCCAGAGCCGTTTTAATAGCCCAGACACCGGTTCCCCTGCACCTCCCTGAGAGGCACCGGAGCCCGAAACTGAGGTCCGGGAGCCCAATTCCGATAAGGCCTCTCGAAAAAGGGTGCCCGAGGCTGCAACCGAAATAACATCATCCTCGCAATGCGAGGACCCACCCTTTTCAGGAGGGGAAGTCTCGCCGCGGCCACCATCTGCCCGGAGAGACTGAAGGAGGGCCTTCATCTGGGCCAGCTCCATAGAAAGCTGATCCACTCTAGTGGACAGTCCCGGGGGCCCGCGCCGCTTGGTTCTCCTCCCAGATGCCAAGCGCATCCTCAGCGAGGCCGCACCCTGTCCAAGCGGCAACGGATCCTGCTGGACAGAGACCGCCCAGTCAACAGGCTGCTCCACCGAGGACAGCCGGGCAAACCGCACCGCTCGGGGCAGAACGCTGTAATTAGAGCAGGCATGATCTGAAAGCGCCTCCCTGAGATGGTCAACACCAAGGCAGGGAGGGCACATGTCATGACCATCCTCAGGCTGCAGAAGAGCCGAACAGGACGCACAACAAAGATTGTCCATGACCCAGGGACAGATGGGGTTGAACGGGCAGAAAAAACGCGGTCAAGACCCCGTTACAGCAACAAGAGCAACAAGCCATAGGACTCAGCACAAGCAGAAAAACGCTACCGGCGAGCCAATAGAAAGGGAACAAATCAATGCGAGCATTGATGAATGCCGGTGTTGACTTGTGTTCGTTTGTTCCTCGTTCCTCTTGCTGCTGGGAGCCTCGTGATCCCTTAGGTGTATCGCAAGCTCATCTCCATGTGGAGAGGGCCCAAATCTCCAGTCAGTTCTACACTGGCTATGTTTTGAATTCTATAACATGATGATAAAATGTGTTCACAGCTGGAAAAAAAAGAAAAAACAAAACATTTGTTCATTTCTATGATTGTAATGTATCAGAAACACACCAAACTGTGACTGTGAAACTGGGGTCATTTTTGTATACCTTCACGCCCCTACTGGCATCTGTAGTGTGCAGTCTGAGGAGTGCTCACACAGCCAAGTTTCAGAACAAAGACAGCGGCAGATAAAAACTAGACAAAACAAGAAAGACAGAGAACTGCCTGATATTTAGGAGTTCCTCTCTGGTGAAAGTCACTGCTCAATATCAATCCAATATAATTGTAAGAAACTGAACCTGTACTTGAGTTAAGAAGAGAATGTACATGTTCAGCATGCTCAAGGTTTATCACTGTAGAAACAGGTCATCCAATTGCATACACTTGATTAAGATCTTGTCGCAATATATGCATGACTGATCCAATATATGGTCTGGCTCATCCAGCTACATTCCAGTTCCCTCTAAAGCAATTAACAGCTGAACAACCAAAGCCGCATCACATACAGGGGTTGGACAATGAAACTGAAACACCTGGTTTTAGACCACAATAAGTTATTAGTCTTGGGAATGACATATACAAGTCCTGCACAGTGGTCAGAGGGATTTTAAGCCATTCTTCTTGCATGACAGTGGCCAGGTCACTACGTGATACTGGTGGAGGAAAACGTTTCCTGACTCGCTCCTCCAAACACCCCAAAGTGGCTCAATAATATTTAGATCTGGTGACTGTACAGGCCATGGGAGATGTTCAACTTCACTTTCATGTTCATCAAACCAATCTTTCACCAGTCTTGCTGTGTGTATTGGTGCATTGTCATCCTGATACATGGCACCGCCTTCAGGATACAATGTTTGAACCATTGGATGCACATGGTCCTCAAGAATGGTTCGGTAGTCTTTGGCAGTGTGCCCATCTAGCACAAGTATTGGGTCAAGGGAATGCCATGATATGGCAGCCCAAACCATCACTGATCCACCCCCATGCTTCACTCTAGGCATGCAACAGTCTGGGTGGTACGCTTCTTTGGGGCTTCTCCACACCGTAACTCTCCCGGATGTGGGGAAAACAGTAAAGGTGGACTCATCAGAGAACAATACATGTTTCACATTGTCCACAGCCCAATATTTGCGCTCCTTGCACCATTGAAACCGACGTTTGGCATTGGCATGAGTGACCAAAGGTTGGGCTACAGCAGCCCTGCTGTGTACATTGACCCTGTGGAGCTCCCGACGGACATTTCTGGTGGAAACAGGAGAGTTGAGGTGCACATTTAATTCTGCCGTGATTTGGGCAGCCGTGGTTTTGTTTTTTGGATACAATCCGGGTTAGCACCCGAACATCCCTTTCAGACAGCTTCCTCATGCATCCACAGTTAATCCTGTTGGATGTGGTTCGTCCTTCTTGGTGGTATGCTGACATTACCCTGGATACCGTGGCTCTTGATACATCACAAAGACTTGCTGTCTTGGTCACAGATGCGCCAGCAAGACGTGCACCAACAATTTGTCCTCTTTTGAACTCTGGTATGTCACCCATAATGTTGTGTGCATTTCAATGTTTTGAGCAAAACTGTGCTCTTACCCTGCTAATTGAACCTTCACACTCTGATCTTAGTGGTGCAATGTGCAATCAATGAAGAGCGGCTACCAGGCTGGTCCAATTTAGCCATGAAACCTCCCACACTAAAATGACAGGTGTTTCAGTTTTATTGTCCAACCCCTGTATACCAGCTATAGAATTATTTATACTTACTGACACTAAAATAATATCCAAGCCCCACCATTCCTTAAAGCAGGTACACAGCTCAGCTATGTCTTAAATGACACAGTAGTAGGAATCAGTACCTCCTAAGCTATTACATAAATAGGACATAAATAATATTAATGTTTCTGGGATGTATGCCTTTCCCGTTTAAATGGATCAGTGTAAATAGATCAATATTTGAGAACTGACTATGAAAATGAATGTCTTTCCAAGAATTTTGTATGTATTCCAGACATTACTAATATAAAACCAATTTATGGAATGGGATAAAATTATATCAAGACAAGGAAAGTAAGTTGTAAAACCTTACAATTAGCCAAAGAGAAGGGGGAATAGGGCTTGCCATCCCTTAAGGACTAACCCTTTCTTTCTTTGAAAATTTTTTAAATGCTGTTAGATGTCATTCAGTCATTTTCTACTGCTTATTCCATAGTGGGTCACGGGGGAGCTGGGGCCTATCTTCAGCAGTCTTTGGGCGAGAGGTGGGGTACACCCTGGACAAGTCGCCAGTCCATTGCAGGGCAACACACAAATGACCATGCACACACTCATTCATACACCTAAGGGCAATTTAGAGAGACCAATTAACCTAACAGGCATGTCTTTGGACTGTGGGAGGAAGCCGGAGTACCCGGTGAGAACCCTTGCATGCACGGAGAGAACATTGCAAACTCCATGCAGAAAGACCCCCGGACGGGAATCGATCACAGCACCTTCTTGCTGCAAGGCAACAGTGCTACCAACTGCGCCACCGTGCAGCCCACGTATGTTAGATGTAGATGCTATTAAATATAAATCCGATATAATTTATGTAGTTTAGCATTATTGAAGTTGTGACTTATGCACGTGCATTTTGCACTGACATTTTTTATCCTTTTTTGGCTTTTTCTAGATTTTGAGATCAGTTTGGTTGAAGATGAATCACAGTCATCAGTACAGCCAATCCTTGCCCCAACATCACCAGTTTCATTGTCAGACCATCCCTCATTCCCAGCTTCTTCCTGTTCATCAGATTCAACTCCTATGCACAAAATTACAAAGAATAGAAGGAAGGGCCTAGAAGAACTTGATCGTGATGAAGCAAAACAGGTCAATGGCAAAGCCTAAAGCAATTTATTGGTGGTGGATTACATTTTACAAACACTAACCTTTTTGGGTGATTTGCTTGAGTTTAAACAGTATTCTTTTTATAGAAGGTGTACAGGTCCTTCTCAAAATATTAGCATATTGTGATAAAGTTCATTATTTTCCATAATGTCATGATGAAAATTTTACATTCATATATTTTAGATTCATTGCACATTAATTGAAATATTTCAGGTCTTTTATTGTCTTAATACGGATGATTTTGGCATACAGCTCATGAAAACCCAAAATTCCTATCTCACAAAATTTGCATATTTCATCCGACCAATAAAAGAAAAGTGTTTTTAATACAAAAAACGTCAACCTTCAAATAATCATGTACAGTTATGCACTCAATACTTGGTCGGGAATCCTTTGGCAGAAATGACTGCTTCAATGCGGCGTGGCATGGAGGCAATCAGCCTGTGGCACTGCTGAGGTCTTATGGAGGCCCAGGATGCTTCGATAGCGGCCTTTAGCTCATCCAGAGTGTTGGGTCTTGAGTCTCTCAACGTTCTCTTCACAATATCCCACAGATTCTCTATGGGGTTCAGGTCAGGAGAGTTGGCAGGCCAATTGAGCACAGTGATACCATGGTCAGTAAACCATTTACCAGTGGTTTTGGCACTGTGAGCAGGTGCCAGGTCGTGCTGAAAAATGAAATCTTCATCTCCATAAAGCTTTTCAGCAGATGGAAGCATGAAGTGCTCCAAAATCTCCTGATAGCTAGCTGCATTGACCCTGCCCTTGATAAAACACAGTGGCACCCCAGACCATCACTGACTGTGGGTACTTGACACTGGACTTCTGGCATTTCCTTCTCCCCAGTCTTCCTCCAGACTCTGGCACCTTGATTTCCGAATGACATGCAGAATTTGCTTTCATCTGAAAAAAGTACTTTGGACCAGTGAGCAACAGTCCAGTGCTGCTTCTCTGTAGCCCAGGTCAGGCGCTTCTGCCACTGTTTCTGGTTCAAAAGTGGCTTGACCTGGGGAATGCGGCACCTGTAGCCCATTTCCTGCACACGCCTGTGCACGGTGGCTCTGGATGTTTCTACTCCAGACTCAGTCCACTGCTTCCGCAGGTCCCCCAAGGTCTGGAATCGGCCCTTCTCCACAATCTTTCTCAGGGTCCGGTCACCTCTTCTCGTTGTGCAGCGTTTTCTGCCACACTTTTTCCTTCCCACAGACTTCCCACTGAGGTGCCTTGATACAGCACTCTGGGAACAGCCTATTCGTTCAGAAATTTCTTTCTGTGTCTTACCCTCTTGCTTGAGGGTGTCAATAGTGGCCTTCTGGACAGCAGTCAGGTCGGCAGTCTTACCCATGATTGGGGTTTTGAGTGATGAACCAGGCTAGGAGTTTTAAAGGCCTCAGGAATCTTTTGCAGGTGTTTAGAGTTAACTCGTTGATTCAGATGATTAGGTTCATAGATCGTTTAGAGACCCTTTTAATGATATGCTAATTTTGTGAGATAGGAATTTTGGGTTTTCATGAGCTGTATGCCAAAATCATCCGTATTAAGACAATAAAAGACCTGAAATATTTCAGTTAGTGTGCAATGAATCTAAAATATATGAATGTTAAATTTTCATCATGACATTATGGAAAATAATGAACTTTATCACAATATGCTAATATTTTGAGAAGGACCTGTATACTGTCCTGAGGTTAAACCCAAATGGTGAAGAAATTGTCAATAAATACGACAAAACTAAAACACTGTCAGATACAACATGTCGACAAATGGTCAATATACTGGTTGCAGTTATGATAGAATCACATGGGTAAGAGTTTTTTTTGAATATCAAAGAAAGCATTAGGCAGAATAGTGATATTTTTTTTGTTTTCAACAGGAGGATCCCACCCATAAGCGTTTGGACTAACTATGCCCGGAGGATTGCAACATGTTTTCCATATCGCCAAGACCCGTACTCAAAAAATGATTGTGTAAGTGTAATATTCTCTGAAACTCAACATCTCTGTAATGTTGGCTTTTTTTTTTAAGTTGTACCAAATATATGTTCTTTTGTTGCATTTTCATTGGGGTTGTTTTTTGTTTGTTGTGTAACAGATGTACATGCATGAGCAAGAACATTGCTATGATCCTGAGACCCATACTGTCTATCCTGCTTGAAGAATCAAGACTGTTCAACCCAATACCGATGATGGTGTACGTGTGTGTCAAAGGGCAAATTTCCAGGACAGCCCGACAACCTAAAGAGAATCTTTGTTAGTTGGTGGACAGCTCTTTGGTGGGGAGTGCAGAGAGCCCCTGTCTGTCTAAAGAGAGTATGAGAGCGATATTTGAATATAGACAGAAACTGGTTCATGATCCGGATGCAACATCAGTCTTGGATGTTTTCCATTGTTTCCTTGATACACCTGGGTTGGTGAGTATACTTTTAGCTATTTCATATGTCTAACCACTAATGATTATAAATTGCAAAGAACACTTAACAACCAGGATTCTGTGGATGTTTTTTTTTATTTAAAGATTGATAAGGATTTATCGATGAGACTGGGGAATAAAGTCTCTGAAAAGTTTCTTACAATGTGACCTTCATATTTCAAGCAAAAAGCAATCACAGAAAGCCAGTCTTCCATTAAGTCCTTGTGTTGAAGACTTGTGAGCATCCTTTAATCCAGAGCTTGCAGATGACTGCAGTAAATATTGACAGTGTTTCAATAAATAAAATACAATACCCTTTGTCTGTCAGAATACAGTAAAGTGAATGCAAATACACTGAAGTAATTTATTCATTGTTTAAACATTTTATGAAATTTTAGTGTGTGTCACTTTAACAAAATTTTCAGAATTATAATTGTTTTCCAGTCATTTCCTGAAATGACTGAAATCTGATTTTTTTTCCTCCTATCTTACTTTACCTAAATGTGTGATTCATTACTTTTCATCGATTTTCAGATTTCTCAGGATTACCAGCGAAAGCCAAATATTATCAGTATTTGAAAATTTGGACTAAAGCTGTTTTTATACCAATGACCGTAGATTTTTCGATTTCTTAAAAGGATTGTATTACAACTATATCATACCAGTGAAGCCAAACATTTTTAGTATTTCAAAGTTTGGACCTAAACTGTTTTATACCAGTGACCCAGCTTCTCTACTTAGACTTCAGTGAGTGCCCATAACTGTTACTATTTGAATGATGGGACCACAATTGCCTCATACCAGCGACCTCAAGGATTAACATTATCATTTTTTTTGTAGCACATGATGAATTCCTTACCACAGAGGACTTAATGAGCTAATTGCCTCTATTAGAAAGATTGGATTAGAACCAGCTCTTACTAGTAAACCCCCAAGGATTATTAATGTCATTTGATTTGTTTTTCTGTGTTTGATTTTCTGTATCATTGGAATGTTTTTCCTCATGTACAGCGCTTTGAGGGCCTTGTTGCTGAAAAGCGCTATATAAATAAACTTGACTTGACTTTGGTCTCAAATATGATTTTTTTTTTCTTTAAGGTTGGGTTAGTGACATAATGGCTCTTCTCTTGGTGCTGAATCTCCTGCCCCCTACATCAGGAGGCCACAAAAATACAGCAAAGATAAGCTCTACACAGGCAGTCACTCATCTTGTAAGATTCATCAAGGTATGCACCATTAGGACTTTTTGTAACTACTGATTTTTAGTTTGTATTCGGCAGTAGTTTGTAAAATGTAAGCCACAAGAAAAAAATAGGAATGATGCAGTAAATCTAGTTACCTTTGGTGTATCCTACATTACATCATGCTGTATCTATAGATATTAGATTAGAGAAACAAAGTATGTAATGGCTTTGCTTTCCAAAGAAAGTTAATCTGCAGATTTGGGGTCAGTACACACTCCTGGCCCCGGCAAACAGAAAAATGTAAATAAAAAAAATTGAAAACAGTTTACTTGCTTGGGACAATAGTCATTATATGTCAACCAAATACAACAGCTGAAAAGAAAATTTTGCTCATGACTGAAATGTGCCATTCACATTTGAGGAAGGAGTCAGTCTCACTACTTTCCTGGAGAAAGTTAATACCAAGCAGCCCTTCCTTCTCTGGATCGGTGAGCAAAAGAAGAACTTTCAGAAGTTCTTCATTGTTGTGGACCAGAAAGCAATGCCATGTGATGCTCCAACAACAGTAGCTGCTTTTGATGGGCTATTTAAAGCACACTTTGTCTTCAGCCTCTCATATGATGAAGCTCTTCCCAGTTCTTACACCTTCATTCAAACCACAATCTACAACACTGATGTTGGGAACACCAAAGAAAGCCCAAGAGTCAAGGAGCTGACAGCATATCTACCCGAGCGTTAAAATGCCCCAAGGTGCACAAGGTTTAACAAACAGTTTGACAATGTTCATACGCTTTGATTGGGAAATGCACCACAAAAATTCTTCAGTTCTTTGTCAACATTTAAAGTTTCATCATGGTTTATATCCAGCTGTTTAAAATTTGGAGAGCATCTTTTTGAACTTACAGTGGCTTCAAAAGACTTCTTCACAATGTACATTGTCATTATCATGATAAATATGCAGAGACACAATAATTTGTACTTGGTATAAGATTGGATACACGTAGACATAGATCTACAGGTGTTTATAGCCAAATACTTGTGACAAACAAACATGTATGTATCCATCTTAAGTGCATTAAATTCAGTTTTCAAGAATAGAGAAACTACAGAATGCTTTTTGCATGAGAAACAAAGACAAACTGGGTTATACAAAGACATTAATGATGGATTATATTTCCAAAACCATCCTCTGTTTTCACAACAGAAATATGCTTTACGGATTTTGCTGTAATATGATTTTGAAACAGCTAACCCATTGGGTTTCCAAGAAATGGATCCACAAACTTGGCTGTATATATTTCACTTTAAAAAAAACGTCCCACAAAAGGTTAAGTCTGTGTTGATGAATGTACATCTAGCTGCTCTTTTCTACACTGAAGACTTAAAAGAAATATGGTTTTGAAGAAATACTAAAGCCTCTGATTGATAACTTGAAAAGTTTAGAAACTGAAGGAACTATGCTTCCATTTAGTGACGAACCAGTGTTTGGTTTTGTTTTTCAAGTAACAGGAGACAACCTTGCTTTAAATGGCTTATTGGTTTTTGTTGAATTGTTTAGTGCAACAAACTGGTATAGACAAACAAGGAAGAAATCCAGTCTGGTTTTACTGAAGATAATTCTGGGCTTGTTCTGTGCTCCAGAGAATTTCATGTTGAACACTATATGGGATTAAGTGAAGATCCTGTTCTCTCCTGAGTTTATGGAGTTAAAATATCTTGTGTGCTCAGTTCATTACAATATATTCATAGCACTGACAATCATGCAGTTGAAATAATGCATGAGTTATTGGAAGGGGTTGTGCAGTATAAGCTCAAACTTTTATTTCAGTGCATGATCAAAAATGGCTACATCTCCATTAGTACATTACTAGACAGGATACAGAGTTTTAATTATGGTTTTCTAGAGCGTAAAAATAAACCAAGTGGGTTAAAAACAGATAACAGCAAGAACTTAGGTTTAAATGCCATTCAGTCATTATGCATCCTCCTCAATACTCCACTCATTTTTGGAAACATTGTTGAGCGGGACAATAACCACTGGAACCTTGTTCTCCTGTTGTTACCGATCTTTGATATGGTAATGTCCCCAGTCCTTAATGATGGCATGATCTGTTATCTGAAACATCTGATTTGTGATCACCACATGTTTAAGAACGTGTACACTGATAGAAAATTTGTGTCTGAACACCACCTAATCATTCACTATCCAAGATGTATAAAGAAGATTGGCCCTCTTATCCATATATGTTGTATGCGTTTTAAAGCCAAGCATAGCTGTTTTTAAAAAGTCTGTAAAAACGTACAAAATCTCTGGTAAAGCAACTTCAGCGTCTTCAGTGTTTTTTTGCGGTACTTTCACTAGTGTTTGTAGGAGAGCGGTCGACAGAGTATTTTTCTGTAGCAGATTCATTCTTATTTTCTCATATTTTTCAACTTGAGAATAATGCCAGGAAAAAACAGGCGATTTTCACTGCCGAGGAGGGGTGGATATGATAGCAGCAGATGGCAGGGCCAGTCTGTGTCCTGTTGACTCCTCCTCGTCAGAGGAGGATTTAGTGTAGCTATCCAGATAGATACAAGTAATCTGGATTATAAAATCCCATCATCAGAAAGATATGTCATCCATTTTCACAGTTTTAAAATTTAATTTAAAATTGTGTTGTTAATAAATCTGCTCCATTTGGAATCAAAAATTATTACCTCTGTATCTTTTCCCCCCTTTTTCAATAGGTACATATATGTTTATTTTCTCAAAGAATCCCCCAAAACAATTGTTATTAGATGAAATGACTATGATGAGATATCAGCAGGGAAAAAAAGAACCTAAGAAAAAAAACAGAGAAATTTCAAATGGCACACATGGTGCCAAAATGTGCCAAACTGGCTAATTTAGACAGTTCGCCTGGACTTTGATCAAGTAATACCCCTCCAAAATTTCTATGCTTCACTTTGTTTTGCATGAATTTTGGTACAGCTAATGATCCTGTACTTTAGCTTGCTAGATGTTTTGGATTACAACTGAATACTTTAAAAAGAATATTCACATCACAAAGTGCATTTTTTAGGCGAAAATGATTATTTTTTTAATTTGCTACTGTGTTTAACATTTATTTACTCCCACTCAGTAACTTGAGTGTTGATTTTTAGACATTTGGAGTATTCTCTGGAGTCTTACCTTTATTTTGGTACCAGAACCATTCAAATAAACCTTGTAGTTCTTCAGATATATTCAATTAATTCTGGGTATGTCATATTCAAGCAAATTCTTCAAAAAGAGGCCTAGGGTTTAAGAGGTTAAGAAAATTTGCTCCATGCCACAAAACGCACTGTGATGGGGTTCCCCCTACCTGTTGGAGAACATTTGGAGACCATCTTGCACATAACCTTCGCATTTCATTGGACTGTCCTCTCTTAAAACGATACTGGCCAGATATCCATGCTGCCCTACAGAACATGTTTAAATGTACCTTCCCATTTGGAATAAAGACTAGAAAGTTTGGATGCATTCCTCAGGATTGGAAGCAGAAGGACAAACACTTGCTAAATGTTTAATACAGGAGAAGCCAACTGTGATCGGTTGGATGGATGTGACAGTGGATCTTTATAAGATGGAAAAGAAGTGTCAGCTGTACTAAATTACAAATTAGATTAGTCTGGAAGAGACTGCTTCGATATATGAAATCGCAGAGTGGTTTAAAAACTTTTATGGTAACCCCCTAAGGTTTCATTTAGATAATTTTAGTTTTCTCACTGATGTGGAAATTTAAGTTGTTGTACATACCGAGTGTGTAAATGTGTACTTGTGATGTGTCCCGTGACTTTATAAAAGCAATATATTACAAAAATAATAAAACAAAAAATAATTTTCCTGTTAGCGGCATCTAGCAATAAAAAGGGCAATAACGCATATGCAACAGAACATCTGTGTTTCTCTACCATTATAGTAGGGGGATTCTATCCTCCCAATAGTTTTATCTTTCATTTAGCGCCAGATCACAACATAAGTCATTAAGAAAAGGTTATCCTCCTGAAACCGATCCGAAATTCACTGCACAGAGAGGCTAAAGTTTATCTGACCAGTGTGCTGCTCAGTCTAACCTTCTGCTGCCTTCGGGCCATGTCGGTGGGCTGCTTGGCGTTGAACGAGTAGGAAATGCACCGCATAACAAACACATAAATCTGCAGCTTGGTTCTCCCCTCCTTTTCCTCCTTCTGAACGCGCTCTCGCCCCTTCCTCTCCTCATCGTCACCTGCAGACGGGGAGTCTTTGGCACCTTTACCAGCTTCGGCGCCCTGCAGCTGCTGGGCGCCAGCCCGACCGATGTTTCCCCGCTTTCCGGCCACCAAGAATGCGGACGGTTTCCTCGGAGGCTCTTGGGCAACTTCTGGGTCGGACTCCCCGCCCGTGTCTTCGCTAGAGGACGGGTCCAGCATGTTGACGCGCGTTAAAACCCAGCCTCAGACTGAAAGTCCTGTTTACGCTATAGTTTTTGTTTTAGTTGACGTGGCGTTACCGCTAGCGCTTCACCTGTCAACACCGTTTTCCTGCAGGAACAAGTGCTGCGTTTGGAGTCACGACCCGAGAGAAATACTGTTTCTTGTGACGACGTCAGGCAGGCGGAGTTTCTCGTGTAAATATTAAGATGTCGCAGCGCGAGCTTCGTTCCTTCACACGCAGAGAAAATGTGTTGGTATGGCAGCGCGCGCCCGCTGCCATTGGCTGCTGTGCGGATCTCGAGACACAGGTGAGCAACCTGTAGCTGCAAGCAGAGATGGGCTGAAGCACAACGAGGTGTCACTTTGGGGATTTTTTAAACCCTCTAAAATCTTCCCAACGCGTAGAACTGTTTGTGCTAAATATATGATTAAAGATTGGCTTTTTTCTTTTTGAAAACGAATGCTTAAAAAAACACAGGCAGCCTTCATCAACCCAGCTGCATGGGCTTCTTCAGTTTACGTGAATTCTATGAGTATTTTTCTTTGACCCGAATATGTAGAATTATGAAGGACAGGGGTTGAGTTGTGTATTTGTTCTGAATGGGTTGATTTTAGAGTTGGGTGAAGAGAAGAGGTGATCAATAAATACAATAATTATGCAAATATAAAAAGGTCATCAGTGGCTAATTGTCTTCCTTTCCTAATAATATGGTTTTATATTTTCAAAAAGAGGTCAAAATTAGGATGTACTTGTGTAATTAGTTTTGAGAAGATTGTTTTTACTGTGTCTACATATATAAAAACATATCATGGAGCAGAACTATGGTCAAAAGGTAACAGCTACCTCAAAGATAACAACTGTGTGACACATCTTTCAGAACAGACAATCGTTGGTTTCTTCTGAGTAAGAAACGTGCATCAACAACGGGGATCAAAAACCCACACACCTAACATTAGGGAAAACTTAAATATAACTTGGAGACATTTTATAGTATGTCCTCAGGTACAGTGTTCCAACTTAAGTGATTCCTGTGACCAAACCAGTGGTTTGTATTTGGTTCTTGGAAAAACATTTTGGAAATGGATTGATTTCTCATGTGTCATTACAAAACTAAATCATCTCCTTCAGTAAATGTTTAAATGTCTTCTATATTCAGAAGTTCTGTAAAGATTTGCAGTGCCGGCAGACAGTGTTTCCATTTAATATCACCAGTCTCATTTCTAAATGATAGTTTAAATAACAGTCAGCTCTTTGAAATGTTTTTCCAACTTCTGTGGATTTTGTGGTTTTAAGCAAAACCTGGTTTCTGTGAGTTTGGGATGTACAATACAAACAGTGGTGTAAAGGTTCTCCCAGCAGCTCCGATAATTTGCCGCCCTTCTCCTCTCTACTGCACAAATTCTGAAGTGTTCCTTTAAATAGGTTTTCTTAAACTGATCCTTTCAGTGCTTCTACCACCTATTTAGATTTGGACATATCATAGTTGAAAGCATTGTGCAAAGGTTTTAAATCATCCCTAAAGCACGGTCTTTCCACTAAAGTGGTTTTGATCAATAGATCTCAAAAACATCTTATTAAGTTTAATTCTGACCCATTAAAAGCCTCCTAAACATAAAAGATAAATTGGTTAGAATCATTAATCTTTTCCTTTAAAAATGCCAAAGATAACAGTGTGACAAACAGAACAGAATACCTTAGCTCCAAAATGCTGTTGGCATTACAGTAAATGATCAGCTGAGAGATGAAGCACCTGTCAGATCTCAAGTCAGATTTCCAGAAGTTATTTCTTAAAGAGATGACATTCAGATACTGATTGTCTGCTTCAGCTGCTGATTAAAGAAGAGAATCAAACTATGATTCACATTCAGAATCCCTGGAAAGATCTAGACTGATTTCAATGATTACTAAATGTCTTGCTGCTTGAGAGGAAACGGCAGAAAAATTAGTTCTGGGAACTTTTGTTCAGTATTTTATTGAGGTTTTTAATTTTCTTTTTTATTTCCTATCAAAAAACGTATGTAGCAATATTTATACGCTGTCTGTGATGTTTTAACTGCAATAACATAAAATACCTGTCTGGATCTTTCTGTGTTCTAAAGTTAAAGAAATAAAAACTTTGAGAACCTAAAACATTTCTCCCCAGTTTGATTCTGTAACAGAAACAGCTGAACGGTGCTGCTGGATCCATTGCTGCCTCCTCCAGAACATCAGCAGCTCTGCAGAGCTTCTCACTGAGCTGGCCGGTGCTGCAGGTAGCCGCAGAGAGCATGTTACACACAGAGTGGTCTGGTGATGCTCTTTGTATGAAAACGTTTCTGCAACCTTTCACTTTCTTCATTTGTTTCTGTCAATATTCTGTGAGTGTTCAGAAACCATCTTCAGCTGGACTGTGCTGTTGGGTTGGACATTATGTCAGATTAATAATGTAGGTGACTATTCGTAGTTTAAGTAAACAGCTGTTTCACTGCTTCGCTGCATTTAAGATTTCTGTAATACATGGACTGGTCAAAACCGGAATGATGTTTCCCAACTAAAGACATTTCACAAGTTTTACACTGAGTGGTAAATAATTTGTTTTTAGTTTAAATAATTCAGTGAAGTTTTGACAACTTTAGATGTATATAAGAATATTTTGAGCTGATCATAGGTGGGAAGCAGAAATGGCCTTTTACTCAAGCTGGGATCTGGATAATAACATCGGTATCATTTAACAGATGAGAGATTATGTCGGTGAGGAAAAATGCTGAGTAGAGGAAAATTAGTGCATCATTTTAACAAATCTTAGGTTATACTGGTTTCTAATATTCCACAGCATACAATCAAGCACACAAAGGTGTGATATAGAATCACATAACTTATTATGGTGGTGTGGTCCCTTACACTGAATGCAGGAAACTACAGGGGTTGGACAATGAAACTGAAACACCTGGTTTTAGACCACAATAATTTATTAGTATGGTGTAGGGCCTCCTTTTGCGCCCAATACAGCGTCAATTCGTCTTGGGAATGACAAATACAAGTCCTGCACAGTGGTCAGAGGGATTTTAAGCCATTCTTCTTGCAAGATAGTGGCCAGGTCACTACGTGATACTGGTGGAGGAAAACGCTTCCTGACTCGCTCCTCCAAAACACCCCAAAGTGGCTCAATAATATTTAGATCTGGTGACTGTGCAGGCCATGGGAGATGTTCAACTTCACTTTCATGTTCATCAAACCAATCTTTCACCAGTCTTGCTGTGTGTATTGGTGCATTGTTATCCTGATACATGGCACCACCTTCAGGATACAATGTTTGAACCATTGGATGCACATGGTCCTCAAGAATGGTTCAGTAGTCCTTGGCAGTGACGCACCCATCTAGCACAAGTATTGGGGCAAGGGAATGCCATGATATGGCAGCCCAAACCATCACTGATCCACCCCCATGCTTCACTCTGGGCATGCAACAGTCTGGGTGGTGCGCTTCTTTGGGGCTTCTCCACACCGTAACTCTCCCGGATGTCGGGAAAACAGTAAAGGTGGACTCATCAGAGAACAATACATGTTTCACATTGTCCACAGCCCAAGATTTGCGCTCCTTGCACCATTGAAACCGAGGTTTGGCATTGGCATGAGTGACCAAAGGTTTGGCTATAGCAGCCGGCCGTGTATATTGACCCTGTGGAGCTCCCGACGGACAGTTCTGGTGGAAACAGGAGAGTTGAGGTGCACATTTAATTCTGCCGTGATGTGGGCAGCCGTGGTTTCGTGTTTTTTGGATACAATCCTGGTTAGCACCCGAACATCCCTTTCAGACAGCTTCCTCTTGCATCCACAGTTAATCCTGTTGGATGTGGTTCGTCCTTGGTGGTGTTGTGATTATGAATCTGAGAATATTATTTAATATTTAATATTAATATTTTAATATTTTATCAAATGTGTTTATCAAATCTGTTAAGGGTTGTCCTGTGAATACCAGCCCAGTAAGGCAATGTTATTAGGACAAAATGGAAAGGTGTGAGACGAGCTCTGACATTATTGAACAGCATAAACTCTGCACATATATGGAATGAATTCACACAATTTCTTAAAATACAAGAATTTATTAACAAAAATAAGTCAACTCAAAGTCAAACGTTTTTCAATCAACAAACTCTTTACTATGCTAAAACAATCCAACTAAACTACCAAGCAGAATTATAGAATAGGGAAGATTAATGGGCTATGTACAATATAAACAAGTTGATTAAAGATGATTGGAAATGATGACCAAAAGAGTGATGCAACATTACCATGCAATGTTTATGTTTGTGAACCAAGGATTATCTTGAAGAATCTGGAAATAAAGTTAAGTTAGTCTTGGAACCAACTTAGGAAATAATCAGCAACATTTAGACAACCACTCACAATGCAAGATCAGATAAAATATTAGTCAGTCATTTTCTACCGCTTATTCCATAGTGGGTCACAGGGTAGCTGGTGCCTATTTCCAGCAGTCTATGGGCAAGAGGCAGGGTACACCCTGGACAGGTTGCCAGTCCATCGCAGGGCAACACACAAACAACCATGCACACACACTCATTCATACACCTAAGGACAATTTTTTTTTTTAGAGTGACCAATTAACCTAACAAGCATGTCTTTGGACTGTGGGAGGAAGCCGGAGTACCCGGTGAGAACCCACACATGCACAGGGAGAACATGCAAACTCCATGCAGAAAGACACCCGGTTGGGAATTGAACCCAGGACCTTCTTGCTGCAAGGCAACAGTGCTACCAACTGCACCACTGTCTAATTAGCTGCTTTTATTTATTGAAATAATATTTGAAGAAATATTATTAAGGGAGTATTTTGGAAAAGAGCCAAATCTTTCTGGAGAAATGGGGCTTAATGGTGTTTGCTTAGTAATCAAATCTAGTAAATGATGTTCAGGGATGATTATTCAGTAGCTTGAAACTAACAACCTTTCTGTTAAATACTCTTTAGTAGCAAGCACGTGTTCTTACCGGTTAGCAGTTAAGCTAACAAAGAAGTGGATATATTAGCACCAGAATCAACACATGCCTTTAAAATACCAGGGTTAATAAAAGGGTTAAAATGAATAAGCGCAGACGGCGCGTTATGAGCAATCTTCTGTGTTTAAAATCACCCTTTAAATAAAGTTTGACTTAACTTAAAACACACAAACACGGGAACACAAACAGGGCACGTGTGCTGCAGATAGCCTGCTAGCACTAAGATAGCCGAGTTTCACAAAAACAAAACCAAACTTCATAAATGAAACGTTCAGATCATTTAAATCTAAACCATATTATTCTGCCCAAACACTTAATCTCATGAATTATGGTGAGGAATGTTTTCCAAGCAACAATGATGTTTGAAGAAGGTATCCACAGTGAACAAAAGGGTTAGCTTCCCGCTAACCTCCAGCTATGGATGTAGAACGGCTCGTTGTCCGCCAACGCCACTGCACGGTGATGGGGTCTCTGTTGTCTTCCTTCCAGACTGGGAGACCACTCCGCTCGGCTTCATAGAGTCCGCGCGTCTCTGTAGGGAACTTCTCTGGGACACTTTGCTTCACAGGCCTCAGAGGAAAAAAAGTAAGCAACTCTTATGGTGCGTTCACACCGAACGCGGATTCTGCGAATATTTCGCCTCATTTGTGTGCTTTTGTCCGCTTGACATTCTGTGTGAAGTCCACGTTGGCATTTGGCAACAAGCGGCAATGCTTCGCCGCGTTATCAAATAAGAGGAGCTTCCATCTGCTGCTTGCTGGTTTCAACTGAACATGGCGGACATGGATTACACGGACCTAATTACGGTTTTTATCTGTGGAGAGCCGAAAAACGCCGCCGACGTCAATGTCCCTGGGTTCACCAGATTCTTCAGGGACGGGAGCAGTTCAGAGATTACCACACCTACTCCAGGAGCTGCGTCTGGATGACGGTCGATTTCAGCGGTACTTCCATCTATCCAGGACCCAGTTCGAAGATCTGCTGTCCAGCATTGGGAGATGAATCGGCCTCCAGGACACCAACTACCGGCGCTGTATCCCCGCTGCTGAATGCCTGTCCATCTGTCTTCGGTGAGTAAATACATCTCAGCTCAGTAAAAAAACAGCCAATTTTTAATGTCCACATCTCCTAAATATAAGATATTTGTGCCTAAACATAACCAGGACAGGTCCTTTCTGTACTTGTCTCGGTGAAAGTAACTAGTTGAGTCATACAACTCTGGATTGCCGCACAGCGCCACTATGATCTGGTCCTCCATCTTCACTGACAACCGCTTCTTCTCCGCTGTGGTCTTTCACTCTACGTCACAGCCACATCCAGTCCTGGATTGGTTGACGCAACGCGAATTTAGGAAAAAGTTCAGATTTTTCAACTCGTCCATCGCTCTCGCTTCGCTCAGCGCGCCTTCAGCGCCGCGTCCTCCGTCTCCTTCGCACCACGCTGCTCTGCTCCTGAACACGCTTCTACTTAGGGATAACATGTAAATTGACCGCTCCTTTCGCAGAAACCGCGTTCGGTGTGAACGCACCATTACACCTTAATTTCCCCGTTCATGAATGAAAATACCGGATACACAGACAGTATTTCATTCGTACTTATCTTTGCATATGATCGAGGATCGTATGACATCCTTGGATCCAGTTGAAGAGTTTATGTCTGTTTGCCAGCAAAAGACATTAGCGTGCTGGGCCTCTCCAGAAAGTTAGTTAATGCACTTCATTTTGAAAGTTCCAGAAAGGTCTGTACCGGAGTTTAATGTAGAAATCTATGGCTGTGGGTCCCAACAGTGGTATGCTGACATTACCCTGGATACCGTGGCTCTTGATACATCACAAAGACTTGCTGTCTTGGTCACAGATGCGCCAGCAAGACGTGCACCAACAATTTGTCCTCTTTTGAACTCTGGTATGTCACCAATAATGTTGTGTGCATTTCAATATTTTGAGCAAAACTGTGCTCTTACCCTGCTAATTGAACCTTCACACTCTGCTCTTACTGGTGCAATGTCCAATCAATGAAGACTGATTACCAGGCTGGTCCAATTTAGCCATGAAACCTCCCACACTAAAATGACAGGTGTTTCAGTTTCATTGTCCAACCCCTGTATTTTTAATGTTTGTATTTATGGATGTTGCAGTGAGGCCCCACAACATTTTAAGACGGTGCTTGTGCTTTATTTATTTCACATGGGAGTGATGATGTTTCAGGTACAGGTTTTTTTTTTTTTTATGAATTGTATTTTATGGGTTATTAAATGAATTATACCTTGTATAAGTATCTTATCAATTTGATTTTCATGTTTTAGATGTATTGTGTTCTGCTGTCCTTTTTCAATTGATTTGAATAAATAGGTTTAGTCTGCCCAGCCTTACATTGCCTGTAAACCAGAAGACCTGGGAGTGTGTCTTGTAAGGGCAGACTAACTACTTTTTTAGGTTTTGTCTTTTCTGGCCACCTCTTTATTGGACACCATCCTCAATTTACGGCCACAAGCCCTTATGTCTAGAAGACATAAGGGCTGTTGGTGTAAAGTCATTTATGATCCTAATGTTTGCTGTGTTAGCTGAGGTGTGTTGCATGTTAACTTTGCTGTGATTATTGCATTGCTGTGGTTAATCACTCAGGTTTATGTCAGGGTCTCCTATAGCTTTTAGGGTATTGTCGAGAATATGGGCTTACTGGACTAATTAGAGCTTTAAGTCCTATATTTTTTTATATTGTTTTGGTGGTTAAATGATTTGACCTTTTGTGTTGAACTTGCTTTGCAACACAATTATTTTAGATAAGAAATATTGCTGAAATGGCTTCAGATGTTTTGCACGATGCAGCCCTGCATTATTGACCCCGTCCGGCCTAATCTAAGGGTTAAATGTGCCCTCGGCATGTTTTAGGTGCTCTTGAACATAGGTGTTCCTGGGAGTATTAGTCATTCCATGCTGACAGTCTGTTAAAACAGAGAGTAAAGGTAATGAGACATATAGTAGATGTTCCATTGTAGATTTCTTAGACGGCATAACAGCACTTGGAGTTTGATAAGAGTCATAGTTTGGGTTTGGATGAAGCTAGGTTCCTGGCATATGGCCATTGTACCAGTGGGTAAACGAGGGCACCGCTGCATGTTATATCATCCTCCACTTTTGTGGAAAGAGTATGTCCCTTACACCAAGAAACTACCATCAAGGTCCCATTTTGCTTACTCAAAATGGGACCTTGATTTAAACTGGTTGTGTACCTAATTGTTAGTGTTTTTTATTCATTGCAGACTGTTTAATATGTTTTCATTCCTGTATTTCACAGGATAGGAGGGGAAAGCGCGCTGAATGTCTTTTGCTGGTAAAAAGACATAAATTCAACTGGATCCATGGACCGATCACCGATCATATGCAAAAGTTAAGTAGAATGAAATACTGTCTGTGTATCCGGTATTTTCCTTCATGAACGGGGAAATTAAGGTGTAAGAGTTGCTTACATTTTCTCTTCGAGGCCCCACAGAAGCAAACGGTGTTCGAGAGAAGCCGGTGGAGAAGTTGTTTCGACAAGCCGAGTCTGGAGGAAAGACTACGGCCCGCAAACAAGTTTACGGTAACAAACAGCTGGTCACCTTCTGATCGGGAGAAACTGAGGAGGCTAGCGGGAAGCTAACCTTTGTTCACAGAACAAACGCACCTTCTGATCGGAAGAAACTGAGGAAGTTAGCGGGAAGCTAACTCTTTGTTCACGACGGATATCTTCTTCAAACTTCGCCCTTGGACAACATTCCCTCAACAGGTTCAGAGGTTGGGTTTTGGGCAGATTAACAGATTGTTTTAGGATGAAATGATCTAAACGTTTTCATGTTATGAAGTTTGTTTTGTGGAACTCGGCTATCTTGGTGCTAGCATGCTACCTGTAGCACCCAGGCTGGTTTGTGTTCTTTGTATGTTTTAAAGCTAAGATAAACTTTATTTAAAGGGTGGTTTTAACCAGAACATTGCTCATAACGCGCCGTCAGCGCTTATGCATTTTAACCCTGGTATTTTAAAGGTATGTGTTGATTCTGGCGCTAAGCTATCTCTAGCTTAGCACTTTAGCTAGCTTCTTTGTTAGCCCAACGGCCAGCCGGTAAGAACACGTGTGCTAGCATTAAGGCTAGTCAACAGAAAGGTTGTTAGTTTTCAAGCTAGTGAATAATAGTCCCTGAACATCATTTGCTAGAGTTGATAACTAAGTAAACACCATTAAGCCCCATTTCTCCAGAAAGATTTGGCTCTTTTCCAAAATACCCAATAATATTTCTCCAAATATTATTTTAATAAATAAAGGCAGTTAATTAAACACCGTTGAGAATTAGTCATCCAGGAGGTTGGTTTTATTCAGCAGATCATTATTTAAAACATTATTTTATTAAAATAATATTTAATCTGATCTTGCATTGTGAAGGGTTGTCTCAATGTTGCTGATTATTTTCTAAGTTAGTTCCAAAACTAACTTAACTTCACTTCCAGATTCTTCAAGATAATCCTTGGTTCTCAAACATAAACATTGCATGGTAATGTTGCATCACTCTTTTTGGTCATGATTTCTAATCATCTTTAATCAACTTGTTTATATTGTACATAGTCCATTAGTCTTCATTATTCTTTAATTCGGCTTGGTAGTTTAGTTGGATTGTTTTAGCATAGTAAAGAGTTTGTTGATTGAAATATGTTTGACTTTGAGTTGACTTATTTTTGTTAATAAATTCTTGTATTTTAAGAAATTGTGTGAATTCATTCCATATGTGTGCAGAGTTTATGCTGTTCAATAATGCCAGAGCTCGTCTCACACCTTTCTATTCTGTCCTAATACCATCGCCTTAATGGGGCTGGTATTCACAGGACAATCGTTAACAGACCGGAATATTATTTGGTAAAATATTAAAATATTAATATTAAAATATTTAATATTAAATATTAAATAATATTCTCAGAATCATATTTACAACACACACTTGCAACATTTTTCTCAAACATTACGGTGGGACAATTTTGGTCTAGAAATAAGGTTTTAACAGAAAATTAATTTCAGCTGATCAACACAGGTCTTTGTTCAGGGTAAACCTCCATTGTTGTTAACCAAACAATGTGATGTTAGAGAACTAGGATGTTCTGCTTTTACTCTCTGAAAAGCATAACAGAATCCTGATGTCCTTTCAGTTCTCAAGGTCAATGTTATATACAATTCTATGCTGGCATCAACAACAATTGAGCTTTCATTCACTTTCATGAGATCCAGGTCGGTTTGTGCAGCTTGTTTGAAGGTAAAACCTTCTCAGTTATTGTACACCCCTACAGAACTAGAGCTAATGTTTTTAAGAGAGCACAGACTTGCACTTGTTATGTACACTTGTTATCTTTTATTAAAGAACACAAAGTGCACATTTTACATTACTAATACAAAACTATAAACAAACACCAAGTCTATCAAATAAACAAAATGATGTGAACTAGTTAAGACATGCTTCAAACAACAGAATAATGGCTCAAAATTTGTCTTTTTCTCTTCCAGTCCTCATATTAAAACCTTACTTCTCATCATTTGACCACTTGGTGGCACCAAAACAAACTAAAAACATTGACTCAATGGGTTTTAGTGTAAGTTTGGTTGCATCGTGCATGCAAATGAGGATGGTTTTACCTGTTACTGATATTTATGTGCATTGCCTCCACAAACCATTGCCTTCTTGAACTTGAGCACAAAGAAAAAATTTAGATGAAAAAGTTTACCATTTAAAATTATCAGATGCATAAGTCTTTCATCGTTACCTCTTGCTCGGCTTCTAAAGGCAAATATACACAGCTTGGAAAAATATTTACATCCCTTGAACTTTCACTCATATAATCATGTTACAAGTCCAAACTTCAATGTATTTTATTAGGAGTTTATGTGATAAAATAACACAAAGTAGTGCACAACTGGGACGTTGAAGGAAAATGTTTTTTTTTTTTTTTCAAATATCTGAAATGTGTTGCATATATTTGTGTACAGCCACTTTACTTTAATGCCCCTAAATAAAATCTAGCTGCCTTCAGAAGTCATACTAATGAACAGCACATCCTTTCAATTTTTGTATTTTTAAATGTTTCAATCGCATCTCTTATTCTCCTTCCACTTCAGAATTATTCACTATTTTGTGATGATCTGTCACATAAACGTTAATAAAATACATGAGATTACACTGAAGGAGATGTGAAAAAATTAAAGAGATATGAATACTTTTATCTAGCATTTCATTTCATGTAGCTTTAGACAGAAATCAGCTAATAATCCTTTGCCAGAATTTATCACAGCTAGCAACATTACAGCACGAGCAGAGGTAACCAGAACAAATGGCAACAAAAACCTTTGCTTAAACTTAGCAAATATCCGCATCCAGTTTCTAATAATAGCCTGTAAGAAATGACACAAAACACAGAGAAATGGACCAACACTGATGCCCAGGGTTTAAGGAGCTGGTATTTGACAGAGGGATTACAACATCATTGGCCGTGAATGGCTGTAAAGTTAAAGGGCAGCATTTTACTAACGTCTGCCAATTCATCATCTGAAACACAAGATTGTGATGGAAATCTGTTGTCCATGCCTGGAGAACTGTGATAACTTCAGAATAAAAACTCAGTCAAATGTGTTTTAACAATAATGAAGAACAACTTGTGAAAAAAGGACATTTTATGTCCTCTTAAACCTGCCTGGCTCCGGAGTCCTTTGAAAATGTAAACCTCTAGAACAGAATAAGTGGGACTGAGTCTTAATGTTTGCTATAGTTCTTAGATGACACATTTTAAACTTCGGATAAAAATTGTTTAAATATTAGAGGTAAAGAAAGTTTTAGAGACTTTTTTTTCTACACATAAGATGTTCTGACATTATAACCTACAGAATATTATCAGATCTCCTCTTAATCATAGTGGGGAAGACTGAAGTTACAGTCCTCAGTAAAAGTATCTGTTTCTTGCAGATTTGTTCTGGTTTTGCTTTGTTTTCATCTTACATGTTTGAGATCAACCAAAGCCTGTTATATCAGACTAATTTAACCTGTGCAAATACAAAGCGGTTTATAAATGATTCCATTCCTGCGGGGAAAAGATTTGAAATAATTCCAATTATAAATTAGGTCGATGAACCACATTTTGTTTTTGGTTTAACAAAGTCATTGACATATATTATTCTGAAAGAGATTACAGTAATTTAAAAGGCTTTGGCTGAGAACGTTTATCCCCAACCTACCCAGGAGGGACCATTTAAGCTAATTTAAGACTAATCCCGGAGGTCAGGGAGAAAAGATCCCAGAACATCTAAAAAACTGCAGGCCTCACTTGGCTCAGTTAGGGTCAGAGTTTATGATTCAACAATAAGAAAGAGAAACTGGACAAAAATGGCCCCCATGGAAAAGTTCCAAAGCCAAAACCAGTGCTGACCCAAAAGAACACAAAGTCCCCATCTTACATTTACCAAAAACATCCTGATGATCCCCAAAATATTATAGGCAAAAGCTTCTGTGTACCGATGAGACACAAGTGCAGCTTTTTAACACTGGATCCTATTTTTCTCAACAGCTAATCGAATGACCAGCAGAAAACAGAAGGCAGTTTCTCTAAGCTGAGCTCAGAATTGTCAGAAGAATAGAGCCTGATCAGAATCCATATAGCAACTTGCTACAAGAGGCTGTGCTCTGTCAGACCCGCTGCCCCAACTTGTTTCCTCTTCCCTTTCAAATCTACCAACACTGTCTCATAGTGAGGAGGGAGAGAGGACCTCATGCTCCTTGGTACTCTGCCAACTCTCCAGTTTTCAAACCTTGCAGGTCTGCTCACGTTTCTACTCCAAACACCAGCGCCCTCTACAGCCTTCCACTGGCACAACCATCAACATTATGTCTTCCTAGTGCCACAGTTCCACAACATCCTCTTCTGCTGTCAACTACTTTCCCATTTAATGTAAAGGACACAAATGAACTCTGAACCTATGAAGGTGTTGATGAGTTATCTATCCAAAACAAGCTCAGGCACATTCAGTTTAGTGTGGCATATTCTAGTTCTAACAAATCCTTTGCTTTGAATTAACCTTTTATCAGGGAGAATTTTGACTTATTTTTTTTGCTGAAACACATTAACATGATGAAATTTATTAAATATATCCTCCGAACTGCTCTGTTTTTAACCACACCACACCTATCATGCCATGATAGAGGTCCTCTGGCAGTCTTTAAAGACAATGATATCTGGAATCTGATGGAGAATGGCTCATTTCCTGCATTTTAATGTCAGGTCATCAAAGTATACTGCACTGAATTTTATCGACCCCATGGTCTAGCCGGTCCTTTTCTTCCTGAATTCGCAGACTTTTTGCATCAATTATCAAATGGGAGAAAGTTTTAATTCTTGGTGATTTCTTCTTGCATATTTATGATGCCAGGGGTGATGCAGCTGCAGATTTTGGAGCAAGGTTTACTCTAATGTTAATCTGGTTCCTTCCAACTTAAAGTATAAAAGATGGATCATCGATCAGTCAGCAGTCTGTTTTTTGTTTTGCTTTGAGAAAACCTTAGTTCATGGCAATGATCCAGACTCCATCATTCTGTCCTTTAATCAGCAGTTCTGTAATTCTATTTCAGATATAGTGGAAAACAACTAAACTGGAAGTTCATACGTTTTAATTTAGGATCTTATAAAGTATTTGAATGAAATAATATAAATATTTTTTTTTTTATTAAACTTATTTGTTTCTGAACGTTTTTAACCTGACCAGCTCCAGCATAGTGAATTTTATTCATTAGAATTTGGTTGACGATCTGAAACACTTGAAAAGCAAAAACAGAAGGAATCTGTATTCAGAGAAAATACTTTTTCATGGCACTGTATGAAAAATCTTAAAAAAGGAGAGGACAATTTCAGAAGTTCCTTTCCATTCACTTGGAGCCGCTCAACTCGCACAAAAAAGTGTGGTGGACCTTTAATCAAGGCATTGTTGAATTATGGCCTGGAAGAACTGGTGCCCAGTCAGGATACATGTCAAGAGAAAAGAGGGGAACTCCCCATGTTGCCACAGCCAGCATAACCGCTAGAACTCCAATCACATTAACACCTAGACCTGCCTTCACCTGTAACAGAGAGTAGAGTGAGGCAAGGAACTTAAACCACAGAATAAATAAATGTCATGACATCGCTGTGCCTTTATGTTGTGTAGAAAGCAAATATTTTCATGCATGTTTCTTCAGGACTCACCATGTCCATGATGGTGAGGTGTCCATAGGCAAAAACAACAGCATTGGGTGGATTAGACACTGGCAGCAAAAAGGAGAAGGATGTACACAGTGTGGTGGGGATGAGGACATATAATGGGTTGACATGGATGGCCTCAGCCTGAAACAAGATCAATCACAAACAAAGGCTATGTAAGAACTAGGATAGTTATCTTCTGATTGCCATTCATCAAACAGTTTGGATTAGGTTTATTATATCAGCCTAAAACATATATTTTTTTATTGTTGTAACAGTATAGTTTTAACCAAACAGTATAGCTGTTTCCAGTCCTTGTCAGAGCTCCTAAAATACATTTTGGAATTGAGGGCACTGAGCCATGAAACAATTATTCCGTTCTTTTTTACAACATTTCTGCAGGCATGTAACAGTACTAGATTATCATGTTATCTTTGTCTCAACATGTTACCCTGATTCTGTTTGGGTACAGGCCAGGTCTGCAGACCAGAACCTTTTTGAGTGTCCAGTTCCATGATTCATCCCCTCCAAAACCAGTTTTGGTGTGCATTTGGGATCATTGTCCTTTAGAACATCCAGTTGTGTCCAAGTTTCAAGCTTATGGGACAGTCACCCACAGATACCTTTTTCTGGTACCTTATAAGATTACACAGGTTTTGTACTTTGGAGATGGACTAGTTCACAGACTGAATGCATGGCACAGAACAAGGGACCTACCAGTGGAGAGAGAATAGGGAGGAAGATGGTGATGGTAGCAGCGTTGCTGGTCACCTCTGTCATTGTTGTTACAATGATGCAGGCAACTGTGACAGTGGCCAAGACTGGCAGATCACCCAGAGGTGCCAGTAGTTCAGCCACCCACATGGACAGGCCTGACTCCTGCAGAAAAACACAGCAGTCATTTTTACAAAAGAGTTTAGTAAAAAAACTGCAAAGACAAACCCTTCTCTAAACTGTTCTCGTCATTTATAAATCACAGATCAAGCCAGTAATGCCCTGCACACGTGAGCTCTAAAAAGCAAGTAAGCAACACTAAAAAAATGAGACATGGAAGGCAACTCTGCACGTTTGATGTAGAGCATGACACATAAGTGTCACAAAACTCCTAAAAGGTTAAACACATCAGCTACATGTAACACCTTTTTGGTTTTGTTCTATTTTCAATCATAACTGCTTCTAAAGAAACCACTTTTCTGAAATCCAGAGATCTGTTTGGACTTGATGCACTTCAGCACATTTGAGAAATGATGCATGTCAAATTTGCACCACAAAGAAGTGGTCTCTGTGTGTTTTTGCCAGACAGCTGGCTGTGTAGACCATCTGTAACACTGCTCTACATTTTCACAAGTCAGCCAACATATAACTTCCTCCTTTACCAAGCGGTGGATTGACTTCAACATCCAAACCCCTATCATCACTCTCAGCTTGAAGTAATTTGTGCAAAGGGCTGATGTCACTTAAACTGGTGTCACACTGTCTGACTGTGCTTTGATATCAACATATTCACCAAAGAAATGAAAAATACAACTAATATTTTCAGCTTGTTCTTTGATTTCTGGCTTTGATAAAGATTACATTTAATTCTCCCAGTTCTGCGATTTTGTTATTGCATAGAATATAATAAGATCTTATGTCCTTAAGATTTCAGCAAGCATTGTCCAGCGCTTTGGCTGCAGGATCTGAAAGCAACATGTCTAATGCAAATACCTGAAAGAGCAACTCAAACACATACTGAGGAGACTCCTGAACTATCAGCTAAGTGGATTACATAACATTTAGATGAAATCTAGGTGGATAATTTTGGATTAAAGACAATGTGTAAATTCATAAGTATGGTGAATACTGGTACATTTTTAGTTTTCGTTATGGTAACATCACAACATATTGTGGTGGAGGTGGAGGAACCCTAGTGTTCAAAACTAAACATAAACTAACCTTTGCTCCTTCAGCGAGTGCAAACCCCCCACCAACCAGCAGGGCAACTTTCCATGGCATTGAGGCTTGAAATTCCTCCCAGGAGATCATGGCCTCTGTATCAACAAAAAGATAATCAGTTTTAGTTTTATGTTATATGAACAAGATAGTCAGCCTTTTTAATATTAGCAATAAGTAGGTATTACCATATCATATATGGAGTATATGTCTTTGTCAACAGCTTGCTTGACCTAAATCCAAGCAGTGTTTAGTTATTGGAGCCCTGTGCCAGACATGGAATGTCTATAACAAACTACATGTTTGAGCACTAGGTGGTACATGGTACTAGGCCACTTTGGGGCAGAGGTTAATGATCAGTTTTGTAATTACATAATCTTATCTGCAGTGTTATGTTTTGGATACCCAGGTAAAGGTTAACCGTTAACTGATCACCACCTGGTAGTGAGTTGGATCTGCAGAAGGGAAACCTGCTGTTCACTCCTGGGAAAACTAAACGAGTGGTGATGGTGAACAGGGATCATTTGGTAGAGAATCTTGTTTGGTGGATCTTCAACTCTCACCACAGGGTGGCTGTGGGTCAGGTGGTAACAATTCGTTCTGTAACCGGTGGGTTGCTGCCAGTTAGAATCCTTGCTCTGTCCATCTCAGTTGTGGTGTCCTTGGGCAAGACACTTCAACCGACTTGCCTGCTGATTAGGGTCAGAGGATTGTGTGGCAGCCTCGCTTCTGTCAGTCTGCCCCAGGGCAGCTGTCAGTGTGTGAATGGGCGAATGAATGGGTGGATGACTCTTTGGGGTCTCTGGAGACTTAGTAAAGCGCAATACAAGGGCAGGCCATTTACCTCCAGGGCAGTTTCCCTCATCTTTCAAGGGAAGCTTGGGACCATACGGACCATCTGAATGGACTATTCAGGGCTTCCATTGCAGATGCAGCTTTCAGGAGCTTTGGTTTGAAGGTTATAGATTTCTCTTTTGCTGTAAAGGAAACAGTCAAGCTGAAGAAGGAGATCTTAAACAGGAATTCTTAAACAGCTGACAGGTATAGGATAGCAAAAAGGACTGTGGCTTCTGAGGTTTCAGAAGAAGAAAAATGGGATGTATTCACAGAGGCAATGCAAAAAGAAAAAACTTTTTTTGAACTTCTAATTCAGGAAAGTTTAGTAAAGTTTTGAAAAACTGCCTGCCAACTTAGAACAGGAAATAGGGACCAGCCCAAATTGTGTTTGCTTTGGGGGAGGCGGGACTGCTAGTGTGGGCTAAGGATATTGTCCAGAGATCAAAGGGGAACTTCAAGGACCTCCTTAATGATAAGTCAAACTCCAACATAATCCTAGAGGCCGATGAAGTAGTTAAAACCCCAGGAGCAATGTCCTAGGTGTGAACTGGATTCACCTCTTAATTCTTAAAACTCTGGGCATTGTGGGGTTGTCATGGTTGACACACTTGTGGCATAGAGGAGGGTTAGGGACAACACTGATGTAGGTGCAGACTGTGGTGGTAGTCCCAGTTTTTAAGAAAGGGGACCGGAGAGTCTGTCCCAACTATTAAGGGATCACACTTCTTAGCTTCCATGAAAAAGCTTACTCTAGGTGTTGGAACAGTGGCTCTGACTGATTGTCGAACCTCAGATCTGGGAGCAGCATTGTGGCTTTTGTCCTGGCTTTGGAGCAGTGGACCATATAGCTTTACCCTTGCAGAACTGCTAAGGGGGTCACGGAAGTTTGCTTTTCAGGTCTACATGTGCTTTGTGTGTAGGGGACAGGAACGGCCATCAGATGCATGTGTCTAGGGATGTGGCCCCAGTCAGAAAAGAAAAAACCTCAGTGATGCACATTTCTGAGCAGGAGAGAAATGGTAAATGGCTGTTACTTGTTTAGTACTTTATCAAGACCCCAGAGACCCCAAACGCTTTACACTACTTTCAGTCATCCACTGCCAGTGATAAGCTAGAATGCAGCCACAGCTGCCCTGGGGGCAGCAGGCAAGGCGGGTTACGTGTCTTGCCCAAGGACACAACGACTGAGACAGACACAGTGGGGGTTCGAACCAGGAAGCGAACCCCTACCTCCATCGCCACAGTCATCCAATATCTACAAGGTCCTGAAATTAGAAACTTCTATGCTGAACACAAAACTGATCCCATGTCTCTATCATCAACCTGATGAGACAGACAGTCAGTCAGTATTCCCTCCCGAAGAATACTGACAACTTTGGTGAGAATTTCTTCACTGACAAGTAAAACATTTGTTGAAGTTTCTTTCAGAGTCATAAAAGAGCAACATGAGATTAAAAATAGATTAGAATTGAAACAACTTAGTTGAGCAGGTACATAAAAAGTTATTTGGGGGAATTTAAATCATTTATTAAATTGTATTTTATCTGGTAAATGCATATAATTTCTACTCAAATATTCATTGAAAACATACACATATATGCAAATTGTTACACACATTTATTGATTAAAATTTCCCATTTGTTTTATAAGTGTATCATGTTTGTTCAGTTTAAACACAGTATTCTATTATGCAGGGAAATCAGAACCTGTATTCCCTGCACAGCACTAAATTCAACACAGCTAGTTTGATTATTTATCTTCTATTGTTTGAAAAGTTGAGTGCGTTTTATATTAGTTGTTTTTCGTTTTATCCTTGGTAGATTTTCACAAAGGTACACCTGCTTGTACTTCAATAAAGTAACTATAGCTTTTCTGTCAGTAAGTAATTTCAGTACTGTTTCCATCTGTGAAATCTACTTTTTCAAAGTTATTCAAAGAAGCATATTTTAACAACCTCTTTATTTTTAACATTAAATGCTGTTACCATATTTCCTGCTTAGTCCATAAGCAGGTACTATAAAAAAGATGAGGCCCAGCAGCAGAGCCACAGTAGCGTCTGTGATGTAGCCTGTGTGACTGTCAAAGTGAAGAAGAAAGAAATTAAGCTTGTATATATTCTTAGTCATCCAGGAGATAACAACACAAAGTGCTAAGTAAAAGGCAACTGGACCTTTTCTCTTGTTTCTTCCTCTTGTCCAAACAGCTTCTTCCGCTCTGAGCATGACTGGAAGTAACAGGCTTAAAAGTTGTAATCAGAACAATTACACAAATAGTGCCAACAAAGCTACTAATGAGGCAACTAGGAAACATCGATAACTGACTCCACCCTCTATTCAGGTCAGTGTTTGGGAATAGGACCAATAGAAGGCAATTAGTGACCTTAACAACCCTTCGAGTGTGATTGTTCCAACAATGTTATAAGCCTATTACTTCCAACAATGTTCAGAACTGAAGAGACCTCCTGGATGAGAGGTGAGATGTCTTCAAGAAATAAGAGAAGTTGTCTAATTGCCTACTACTTAAACACTTAGGAAATAAATGAACAGTGGCATGTTGGGGTGTGACAGAACCTTTGATTTAATTGGTGTGAAAAAGTACAAATTAAGATATGAAAAAAGTGCAACTCACTGGGGGAAGAGAGAAGACCAGCCTGACATGAAACCTGGAGATCTGGTTAACCACAAAAACACCATCAGCATGAAAACCACGCTAGTGAAGATCTCCTGAGGCCTGGATAGAGTAAATGAATTATGACAGATGGATAAATTAATATTTAGCTAAATATAAAGTAAATTTGATAGGCTTACAGAATGAATCTAAGTATGAATGAAGGAACAAATAATCACTTCATAGCTCCCAATAACTTGTATTCTTCCTCTATAACCTTTCTTGCTGCCTTCTCTTTCTCAGACTGCTCTCCTTTACATCGCCACAGGAACGTGAAGCTGTGGAGACAGAGTGTGTAGTTGTCACCTAGGAATTATGAAGTTATGAAATAATAATAAATGTATTGTCGTTGTAAAAGTTTTAATCTCTTAAAATTAAACTAAAGTGAAATAAAGTTTAGTACAAGCTTTTTAGTCAATATGATATAGCTTCCCTGCTAACGTTTGCAGCTAACTGACCTGTAATAATGCTTTTTACAAATTAATATACTAATTCCCCCTTAAATGGTGCCACATTTGAATGGGAAAATGGCATTGTGGTTTGGTCAGCATGTCCTCTCTGCCAATGCCCATTTATTCTGATTTGTGCTCTCGTTTGGTGGTTTGAGACGTTTGAGCAAGCAAGACATATTAGCAATTTACCAATTTAATAATTCAACAAACAGGGGCCTCAGTAGTGCATGAGATAACTGTACAACAGCCTGGCACCTCCTCATTCTGACCACCAAATAGGTTACACACTAGTGTGGGCTGGCATCCCATCCTTCAACCAGCATTTATCAGAAGACAATCAACATGGTTGTGTTGGTCACGCTGGCAAGAACAGCACACCGAAGTTGATGGATGACATCTTGGAGGATAGAGTTTGGTCCCTGAGAGTGGAGGTGATTACTATTAGTCGTAGAAGCTCATCTTGACATCTCTCCATTAAAATTTCCCCCAGTGAAGAACTTCCAGTGAGGAAGATGCCTTCCTACAGCATGCCACAGTCTAGCATTGGCAGAGAGGATTTGACAGGTTTCCATGGGCGCAACTCACAAACTCAACTCTACGGCTTTACCCATAAATGAATTTTCCTTATAAATGTTGCCCCATTTAAAGGAAAAAAAACAGGCTTTTCAAGTTTATTGCTAAGAAGCATAGGTGCAACAACAAAACAAAAATAAAATCAAGCTGATGTCGTGATGCGACATCTTTGGACTTTGTTGTGGTTTTATGTTTTGACTTTAGTTCGGTTTTGTAGTCATGGTTGTTTGTTTATTTCCTGCCTCCTAGTGTTTGTTGTTTTCTCTCCCTTTGCTCCTAGTTCCTTTAGTGGTTTTTTTTCAATTACTTGTTATGGTTTTCTTCTTCATATTATTATTATAGTTCTTTGTCTCCCTGGATTCTCTTGTTTAGTTTCTCATTTAGTATCTTGGTGTTTTATTATGTTAGGTACTTGTTTTCTTTTCTAGTTTAGTTCCTCGGTTTAGTTTCTGTAGTTCCAGCCTCCCTTATTGGTTAGCTTTAGTTATTGTTTACTTTTGGTTTGCACATATTCTAGTTTCTCTGTTTACTTTAGTTAATCATTATTCTAGGTTCTTATGCTTCTCCAGTTATTTATCTTTGTCCATAGCTTCATTTAGATCTGGTTCCCTGATTGTTGTTTATTCGGTTCTTTGCTTATAGTTTTGTTTTTGTAGTCATGTTCCCCTGGATTTATGTTATAGTCTAGCTCTCATGTTCCCTTTTGTTTTATAGCCTTGTCTTCTTAGCTACCATTCATATTCCCTCAGTTCTCTGCAGCCTGGTTCACACCTGTTTTCCATTCTCCTCTTGGTCACTCTAAACCTCAGAACGCGACAGCTGACACAAATGTTCTCACGTTTTGCTTGTAAGAATATTTGACCTTATTAAGTAAGCAGAAGTCTGCAAAACTGACATCTTCTTCTCCCTATTTCCATATTCACGAGTCTTAATCGTGCTTTTTTTTTTAACTAAGTGCCCTGTTTAAAATAGGTTAGACAATTAGATAGCCTGCCAAATTAATAAGTACATATTTAACAAGGGTCAGCTTAAATAATAAATAATTGAGAAAAAAAATTCAGTGACACCACAGATCAAGCAATTAAACAGTATTATTATTGGCATAAGTCCAGAAGAGCAACTCTGACGTTGCATTACATCACACTATTTGATTTCTATTCTTCAAATATTCAGACTTTAAATACATCAACGTCTGATAATATCACAGTCATACTGATTAATCCATAGAAAACTGTCAGACGTTATTAAGACCAAGCAGTCAAAAATCACATGTGATTTAAAATAATGGTGATGTGTTGACACTCACTCTGAGCCAATGAACAACCAATACAGCCATATCCATGTGAGGAGGAGCATCACAACACTGATAGGAAAGCACAGTAGGAGCCAGTTCCCAAAGTTGATACAGTTGCAGTCTGGGTAAATCCTTAAGGGGAAGACAGTTTTTTAATAATTTGAATGCAAACACTTATTACATCCAAAATTTAGATCATACTGTTACTGTCATAGTGTTACTGGTGTAAACTTGATCAAATGTTAACTAACACTTTTATTTATATCCTGCATGTTGACCTCCCTGTGCTATATAGTCCTTCTTTTTCATAATCAAACCATATATAATGCATATAATGAAGTCAGACACCCACTGATTGAGATATTCAGAGAAGATGAGATTGGGAGAGGTTCCTGGCAGCGTGCTGATGCCACCAATGTTGGATGAATAGGCGATGCCGAGGCACATTGCTTTGCACATCATTAGGTCCCGTTTACACCTGCTGGTAGCAGCAGGGATACATGCTGCAGGCTTCAAGACAACGCAGAAAAGGAAATTACCCATAAGAAGAAACATCAGAAGCAATACTAATGTAGCAAGAGAAAGAAAAATTCAGTGCTGTGAAAAAGTATTATTCCCCTTACAGATTTTTTTCTGATTTAAATTTTTTGTCAGACTTAAAGATCAAACCGATTTTAATATCAGATAAATATACCCTTGAAATAATCATTTATTGATTAAAGGAAAAAGCAATCCAAACCAAACTGGCCCTATGTGAAAATGTTATTCGCCCTGGCCCACTCTTCCTTACAGAATTGTTTTTAATCAACAACATTGGAGGGTTTTCAAGAATAAACCAATCCATAGAATGTTTTTTTGATCCAATGAGAGGTGGACTAGCAGGTTTCCTGTGTATCATTGCAAGAAAATTGCAAATTTCTTATACTGTGGTTTATCCAAGACCAAAAGCCTAGAAATTACAAAAAGCCATTGTAACATTTTTTTAGATTGATAGATATTGATGAATTTGTTTCTCATGTGTTCTTTAATATCTTTTGATCAGGGCATAATGTCTTGCTCTTTGAGATCTTTCAGCCTACTTCATGTTGTGAGCTGCGGCGATCCCTGTTGCTGGTGCACTTTTTTCTTCCACTCAACATTCTAAGATATCTCTGTCAGTCTGTAAACAACCAGGTTCTTTAGCAATAAGTCAGCGGTCTTCCCATACATGTGTCTCCTACTGACCCAGACTGAGACCATTTAGAGGCCATTCCACCTTTGCAGGTGATTGGAGTTAATTAGCTGAGTAGTGTGCGACACCATGAGTTTCAATTTTTAAGTGTTATATGATACTCTAATTTTCTGATACTGAATTTTGGGTTTTCATCATCTGTAAGTCGTAATCATCAAAATGACAAGAAATAAAGGCTTGACATATTTCACACAATGTGTGATGAATGGATAAAATATGAGTTTCACTTTTAGAGATTGACAAGAATATTGAACTTTTCATAATTTTTTTAGATGAACCTGTATTGCCATGTAAAAGAAAAACATTACATTACTGAGTGAGAAAAGTTTCCCAACCATATTTCTGACTTCCAGAGACCTTTGTGTTCCCCTTTCGATGACAAAGTTTAAAATTCCAAGTAGTTAAGTAAAAGGTCCATTGTTAGCTGAAGAAGTATTTTTCATCTGTTACCCCCAGACAAGTAATAGAGTCACTCTAAAAAAACGCAAATTTACACCTTATTCTTTAACCAACCATGGAGTGCCAAGTAATATCTGTTTTTTCTTTTTTTTTTTTTTCTTTTTTATGAGGCAACAGAATAAAATGAAAAAAAAAAATCCTAGTCCTACTGTTTTAAAATGTCTGTTAAAATGGTGGTACCTGAATCATGTGGTGTTTACTAAGGTGGTAGTTTGAGAAACCCGGTATAAGATAATATACATTCATTTTCAATAAATTAGAATTAGAATTGGTCTGATGTAATAATCTAATCTTAAATTTTGTGTTTTTATTAGCTGCAAGCAGAAAATTATCATAATTAACTGAAATAAAGGCTTGAAAACATGAGTCTCTGTGTAATCAGTTCACAAAGTGAAACACATGTAGATTGATTACACAGAGACTCATGTTTTCAAGCCTTTATTTCAGTTAATTATGATTATTTCAGTAACTCAGTTCACAAAGTGAAACACATGTAGATTGAGTTACTGAAATAAATTAACTTTCCAATAATATTCTAATTTATTGAATATGACTGTACGTGCTATATTGTGGCAACATATCCAATGTTCAGCCATTTAATGAGTCATATCATGGCATACCCTTGGCCTAATACTTGTGCTAGATGGGCGCGTCACTGCCAAGGACTACCAAACCATTCTTGAGGACCATGTGCATCCAATGGTTCAAACATTGTATCCTGAAGGCGGTGCCATGTATCAGGATGACAATGCACCAATACAAACAGCAGGATTGGTGAAAGATTGGTTTGATGAACATGAAAGTGAAGTTGAACATCTCCCATGGCCTGCACAGTCACCAGATCTAAATATTATTGAGCCACTTTGGGGTGTTTTGGAGGAGCGAGTCAGGAAACGTTTCCTCCACCAGTATCACGTAGTGACCTGGCCACTATCCTGCAAGAAGAATGACTTAAAATCCCTCTGACCACTGTGCAGGACTTGTATATGTCATTCCCAAGACGAATTGACGCTGTATTGACCGCAAAAGGAGGCCCTACACCATACTAATAAATTATTGTGGTCTAAAACAGGTGTTTCAGTTTCATTGTCCAACCCCTGTATATCCCTGCATGCTGCTTTATGAAGCTAGAACAGGCAGCAACAGCAGTAATGGTATTAGCAATGTTGCTCAGCACCACAGTCAGAATGTATAGAACTACCTGCAGGCGCACCACTACTAACACGAAGTATTGTCAGCTGTCAGCAGTATCACAGAACATGTTGAGGATGCATTGCATTGTTAATTGGTTACTTTGGTAGCAATTTATAAAATGTATATAATATATATATATAATATGTTTAAACAAAGATGTGAGGAAAAATTAGCTTTAAAGGCAAACAAATGTTTTGGAAACAATATGAAAATAGGTGGAGCATCTACCATGTGTTGCTGTCACAAGAAGCCATGGCCTGGCATTTAACTTAGATGGAACCTGTTACTGTTACTGGGTCCTTTCAGTGTCACAATGAATAGCTGTACTGGAAAAAGCCTGGACAAACAGCAATACAACAAGCTGCAGAAACTATAGAAACAGCTGCAGTTGTACAAACTCTAGAAATACTAGTGCTTGCATGATAATCCTAGTATTAGTTGTGCAGGTAAGAGTACATCAGAACAGTAAGAGTGAATGGTTCCAAGGTGGTGGTAAAGGCTGCAGTGATATGTGTTTTGAAGACAGAAGCATTAACAGAAAGACAGGAGAAGGAGGTGGAGATCTTTGATGGGAGTTATCAAAATAGGCAGGATTAGCATTTTGGAGACAAGGTTAGAGAGACAAGGTTGAGATGGTTTGATGTGTTGATTCCTAAAGGGAGTAGATGGAAGAAGAACATGGAGGCTGCACCTGCTTCAGCTGTAACATCACTGAAGATATATTACTTTAAATATTAGCAGCAGCAACAATAGCAGTAGCTGTCGGCGTTTTGTACCTGAGCTGGATCAGGCTGGGGCTGTGATTGAATCTCAACACATGTGAAGTTTTCATGTGGAACATCAGGGTTCTTCTCATCACTGAGAAAAAGAACAATGTGGTATTAGATTTTACAATCACAAGAAACTACTGGAGCACACAATAACCCAGAGAGGAGTTTGAGGGAGAGCCTCACTAAAGATACACTGATGATAGTTCATAAGCAAGCAAGCAACATTATAGAAATCACAGAGCTCCACATACCTTACAGTTTCCTTTATTTTTTCAGCGCTGATGTCAGTTTCTGCAAAAAGAACAGACTTTAAATACCTTTCTATTGAGGTGGTGGTATGTTCCTGTTTTTGTGGATAATGTCCAAGGGTGTGAAATCATTTTGATACATACCAGGAGCACTATGCTCTCAGGGTTTTTATCAGACAAACACGTTGTTTAATTTTTCTCTCTCAGTTTATGGCATAATATTGTTGAAAGATGCTTTTTAGATCGTATAAATTTTAACAGGTTCCTTTATTAATCTCATGTCAGGAGCATGGTGGACGAATGACAAATTTTGCTTTCTATAATGCATTTAGCAATAGGATCATTATGGCTGTGTTTTTAATTAGTTTTTGGTCATGTTTAAGGTTAAAACACGCTGTGCAGTAATGTTGAGCTCCTGTTAAAAGGCTAATTTTTCCATCTCTAGTTTTTCCTTGGGTCCCAGGGTGACAGGTTGCAGTGATAAAAGAAGAAAATATCAGAGCTGTCTTCCGATTGTCTCCTATTCACTGCATAGTACACTCTATAGTACATAGTACACTCTATAGTGAGTCTGCAATTTTGTAGTGATGTTTATAATATTTAACTTTAGTTTTTTTCATCTACTTCATTGTTATGTGGTACAATATAAATAGAGTGCACATGGTCTGCTGTACGTTGTTCTAAAAAAGTCTTTAGTGCACTACATATAAAACGTTCTAACATCCACAGTTAGTTGCAGATATTTATAAACTTACTGGAAATAAGTCTGAGAGAATATTGAGGGAATGGTAGCGCAATATGTAGTTAAACCACAGTAAAATGCATTTTTGTCAAGTTTAACAAACAGTGAATGTGAGATGTTTTACTTCTTATGCGAAGTCCTCAGAGGTTTGCCCTCCTATCTGTGATACAAAACTAGCATTGCACATCACCTTTGAAACACCATCTCCATCATAAAACATGGATATCACGGCATCTGTTCAACAACTCTAAAAACAGTGGTTTGGTATTACATGTCTGTTGGATTTAAAAAGGAAATATTCATGATTGTTTCATATTTAGGGCCGTAAACCAACAACTGGGGGGATCAGATGGAAGGGAAGGCTAGGAGCCTCGGAGGTAGTTCTACTCTGGTACAGATAGGAAGAGGGACAGAGTAGGGATAATCTTAAAGGAACAGTTTGTCAAGTGTGTTTTGGACATGACTAGAGTCTCAGACAGGATCATTATCTTGAAGCTAGACATTAGGGAGTGTTGTTGAATGTTGTCAGTGCAGGTACAGCACAAGTTGGAAGAAATATATGATTTCTGGAGCAAACTAGATGAGGTAGAAGGTGTCCCCAGAGAAGCAAGATAGAAAACATATTTGTAAATGCCATCAAAACCAGGGAACAGTGTAAAATAGAGGTGCCTGAAGTGCAGGCAGTGGATGGAGACGAGTGTCAGGAGTGATGTTTCACAGAAGGACAGCTCCAAGACTGAAAGTGAGACTCTGTAAGACTGTAGTGAGACCTGCTATGATATATGGTATGGATACAGTGGCACTGTTTAAAAGACAGAAGGCTATGCTGGAGGTGGCGAAGTTAAGGATTCAGATATTTTCATTTGGAGCAACCAGGGTGGACAGGATTAGAAATGAGCAGGTCAGGGGGATAGCTCGGATTGGGCTGCTTGGAGATAGAACAGATAGAGGATACTGTGGAAAGAGTATTTGGAGATTAAGCTGGCAGACAGGAGGAAAAGAGGAAGACTCTAGACCTTGACATAGTTAAGAAAGACATTGAGATGGTTGGTGTATGTTGAAGTCCAAAGGACATGGTGAGATGGAGCAGGAGATGCACTGTGTGTAACCCTGAAAGCAGCAGGCAAAATAAGGAGTCTACTGCAGAAGCTCTGATGAAGTCATATGGGAAAAAAGTGCAGCCCCTTTGAGTTCTTGGCTTTTACATAAAAAACATTATAAAAACAATCTGGTCTTTAGCAGGTTCAAAAGCTATTAAGATCTAACCTCGGGAGGTCCTACACTTTCATTATTTGTAATGCAAAGGTAAGGCCAAGACAGAAAAACTGTGAGAAAAACAAATTCATTCCAGCTGCCTTCAGATTTTAGAGGGAGTGTAGCTTTTGTTACTGACTGTATAGAACAATGGATGTTGCAACAAAAAGCTGATCTTGTGCATTAATGCTCACGGGTTCTTTCTGAACATAAGTTTGTTGTGAGCCACTCACAATGTGAATGCCATCAGACCTTCCGATTAAAAAGTTGTTAAGCTTGGGAACGTTATGTAAATGGTTTATCCTTGAACGTAAAGCCTTTTTACAGGGGTTGGACAATGAAACTGAAACACTTGGTTTTAGACCACAGTAATTTATTAGTATGGTGTAGGGCCTCCTTTTGCGGCCAATACAGCATCAATTCATCTTGGGAATGACAAATACAAGTCCTGCACAGTGGTCAGAGGGATTTAAGCCATTCTTCTTGCAGGATAGTGGCCAGGTCACTACGTGATACTGGTGGAGGAAAACGTTTCCTGACTCGCTCCTCCAAAGCACCCCAAAGTGGCTCAATAATATTTAGATCTGGTGACTGTGCAGGCCATGGGAGATGTTCAACTTCACTTTCATGTTCATCAAACCAATCTTTTACCAATCCTGCTGTGTGTATTGGTGCATTGTCATCCTGATACATGGCACCGCCTTCAGGATACAATGTTTGAACCATTGGATGCACATGGTCCTCAAGAATGGTTTGGTAGTCCTTGGCAGTGACGCGCCCATCTAGCACAAGTATTGGGCCAAGGGTATGCCATGATATGGCAGCCCAAACCATCACTGATCCACCCCCATGCTTCACTCTGGGCATGCAACAGTCTGGTTGCTACGCTTCTTTGGGGCTTCTCCACACCAAGGTGCACATTTAATTCTGCTGTGATGTGGGCAGCCGTGGTTTTATGTTTTTTGGATACAATCCAGGTTAGCACCCGAACATCCCTTTCAGACAGCTTCCTCTTACGTCCACAGTTAATCCTGTTGGATGTGGTTCGTCCTTCTTGGTGGTATTCTGACATTACCCAGGATACCGTGGCTCTTGATACATCACAAAGACTTGCTCTCTTGGTCACATATGCGCCAGTAAGACGTGCACCAACAATTTGTCCTCTTTTGAACTCTGGTATGTCACCCATAATATTGTGTGCATTTCAATATTTTGAGCAAAACTGTGCTCTTACCCTGGTAATTGAAACTTCACACTCTGCTCTTACTGGTGCAATGTGCAATCAATGAAGACTGGCTACCAGGCTGGTCCAATTTAGCCATGAAACCTCCCACACTAAAATGACAGGTGTTTCAGTTTCATTGTCCAACCCCTGTATTTGGACAAACAAGCCTGGAGCCCCTGTTTTAAGAAACATTATATTTAAAATCTGAAATATCTGCATTTAATGTTAAAAGTAAATGTAGGAGAGATTTTATCAAGATTTTACCTAAATACAGGTCCTTCTCAAAATATTAGCATATTGTGATAAAGTTCATTATTTTCCATAATGTAATGATGAAAATTTAACATTCATATATTTTAGAGTCATTGCACATTAACTGAAATATTTCAGGTCTTTTATTGTCTTAATTCGGATGATTGTGGCATACAGTTCATGAAAACCCAAAATTCTATCTCACAAAATTAGCATATTTCATCCGACCAATAAAAGAAGAGTGTTTTTAATACAAAAAACCTCAACCTTCAAATAATCATGTACAGTTATGCACTCAATACTTGGTCGGGAATCCTTTTGCAGAAATGACTGCTTCAGTGCGGCATGGCATGGAGGCAATCAGCTTGTGGCACTGCTGAGGTCTTAAGGAGGCCCAGGATGCTTTGATAGCGGCCTTTAGCTCATCCAGAGTGTTGGGTCTTGAGTCTCTCAACGTTCTCTTCACAATATCCCACAGATTCTCTATGGGGTTCAGGTCAGGAGAGTTGGCTGGCCAATTGAGCACAGTGATACCATGGTCAGTAAATCATTTACCAGTGGTTTTGGCACTGTGAGCAGGTGCCAGGTCATGCTGAAAAATGAAATCTTCTCTGTAGCCCAGGTCAGGCGCTTCTGGTTCAAAAGTGGCTTGACCTGGGGGAATGCGGCACCTGTAGCCCATTTCCTGCACACGCCTGTGCACGGTGGCTCTGGATGTTTCTACTCCAGACTCAGTCCACTGCTTCCGCAGGTCCCCCAAGGTCTGGAATCGGCCCTTCTCCACAATCTTCCTCAAGGTCCGGTCACCTCTTATCGTTGTGCAGCGTTTTCTGCCACACTTTTTCCTTCCCACAGACTTCCCACTGAGGTGCCTTGATACAGCACTCTGGGAACAGCCTATTCGTTCAGAAATGTCTTTCTGTGTCTTACCCTCTTGCTTGAGGGTGTCAATAGTGGCCTTCTGGACAGCAGTCAGGTCGGCAGTCTTACCCATGATTGGGGTTTTGAGTGATGAACCAGGCTGGGAGCTTTAAAGGCCTCGGGAATCTTTTGCAGGTGTTTAGAGTTAACTCGTTGATTCAAATGATTAGGTTCATAGCTCGTTTAGAGACCCTTTTAATGATATGCTAATTTTGTGAGCTAGGAATTTTGGGTTTTCATGAGCTGTATGCCAAAATCATCCGTATTAAGACAATAAAAGACCTGAAATATTTCAGTTAGTGTGCAATGAATCTAAAATATATGAATGTAAAATTTTCATCATGACATTATGGAAAATAATGAACTTTATCACAATATGCTAATATTTTGAGAAGGACCTGTATTTGAGACCAAAAGTGTGTTGGTCTGTGTTTTACTAAAGTACATCCAGTTACCATCCAGCTGCAGGTTAGGGTTGACTTTGCCCGCACATCCTGACTCCTTGGCCTTCAGGATCTGCTGGAGGACAGCCTCTACAATGGGCATCACCATGGCAACTGCTGAGGTGTTTTGAACCCACATAGACAGGAGGGCACAACCAGACATAAAGCCCAGCATCAGCCTAAAGACAACAACATTATATCAAAAACAGGAACAAAGCATCTGCATGTTTACACTTTGAGTTGGTTTAATTTTACATGTTAAGTAAAGCAGAGTGGCGGCTGATCTACCGGATGTCTTTCATACTGATACAAAAACTTTTACGTTTTACTACTTTCTGTGGGGAAAAAAAGTATTTTAAAAAGAATGGAAAACATACATTTAAGAAGAAAATTAGATTGTTCATATTTAGTTATGTTATATGTTTATGTACCTAGTTTAAGTTTTTGGTCATAAAGTTGTGGTTTAGCATTTTAAAATGAAGATTTATGGATGGATGGATGGATGGATGGATGGATGGATGGATGGATGGGCATTTCTGCTTCCTTACATGTAAAGTGGAGGTCATTTATTAGTGCTAAATTGTAGCAACTATCTGAAAATGAACAGTTTAGCTTCTCCTCCTAACTTAAGGTTTCTTCTGTGTTCTCTGTTGTTCTTTACCTTGAGGCAAGAGTGTTCACTTTCTTATTTAGTACTGATCACCTCTAAAAAGGACTGATCACCTCTAAACAGAAAGTTACCTTGTTTATTTTTCTACAGAAGCTTATCAAAGCTCTTCTGCAAGGACCAAAGCCCAGTACAATCACAGAAATTCAGAATACACTGACAAGGACAATTGTTGCTTACTTGTTTCTCAGCATACTGTTCTAGTGCAACAGTGCAACAACAAGTTTCTGTTGGAGGAAACATGGGATCTTGCATGGCCTGGGTCTATCCACTTTGTGTCAATCAATAGCTTAGTGTTTTCCTTTTTAAAACCTCTCTGGAGAGTCATCTCAGACTTGTTGGTGTAATTTCAGAAAATAGAAACAGATGCACTGTATGATCTCAAACTGATCTTTCCTGTTACAGTAGCTTCTGTCAGGGTTTGGACTTTGTTTGTGTTTAGTCACTTTTTATGTTTATATTTAGTATTTGGGTAGTCGTAGTTGTTTTGGTTACTTCCCCTTACTCCTGATTGTTTATTTCCTTCTAGTGTTGTCACTCTCCTCGTTCATTGCTCCTTTAATTATTATTGCTTTCTTAGTTTTGACTTAGTATGGTTTTCTCTGTGCCATTGTTATTATTATTTATTATTTGTAGTGCTCTGGTTTCCTTGTATTTCCTAGTTCAGTTTCCCGTTTAGTATCTTTGTGTTTATTTATGGTTTGGTATTTGTCCTCTTTTATATTCTACTAGGTTACTAGTCTTATTTTCTCTGTGTTAGTTTCCTTTCTAGTTGTAGTCCTTTCTTGTAGTTCCTCTAGTTTAGCTTTATTCTCCAGCCCCTCTGGTTAGGTTGTGTTTACTTATTGGTTACATTTTGTTTGTTTACATTCTAGTCATGTTCTCTGCTTCCTTTCCAATCTATTCAGTCAGTGTGGTTTAGGTTTGTTTACTTTTGTAGTCAGGGTTTCTTAATGGTTTTGCTAGTTCTTAGGTTGTTGTGTTCCCTCCATTTTCTCAGTTTCCTTTAGTTCATGTTTATTCTTGATTCTTATGCTTTATTTATCTTGGTCTATAGTTTCGTTTAGGTCTGCTCACTGTCGTGTTAATTAGGCCCTTTCCTCATGCTTCAGTTTTATTAGGTTCACCTGCTCCCTCTGCCTCACTGCCTCCTTGTCTCACCTGTTCTTAGTTCCTTTGATTGCCTGTCACCTATTTTCATTGGTTCTCACTCCTCTCTCCCTCAGTATATATGTTTGGTTATTTTCATTGTTCCCCGTTCGGTCCTCCTGTTACTTCCATGTTGATCCCTGTTCCTTGTCATTTTGGAAACTCGTGTAAGTTCATCTTTTCATTATTAAAGCCTCAAGATTCTCATACCCACTATGCTGCTACCAAGTGTTTTTCTGCACTCCGGTTTTGTTCCAAAACCCATTCTGACAACTTCAGAGTAGCCTGGTCACAGGAACGATTAGCAATGGCACAAACACATGTCCTATATAATTTTTTTCAAGACACAAAGACTGGAGGATCTGTGCAGCACCAGCATCTGTAGGCATCGGATGTTTGGCGCTAGCAGAATGTTTCCAGATATAAACAGCCAGAACTTGTCTCTAAGGTGGTTTGACAACTTGTAAAATGTAATGTTTTAGATGCATTTTAGTCACCTATAATCATTTTAGTTTTAGTTGTCAACTACAAGGTTATGACATTGTAGTTGATGAAATGTACTGTATGTCCACATAGAAAATATATTCATGAAGTCATGGAGGAATGCTTTCTTAAGACCTCCTAAATTTTAGGCAGGTTGTTGATTCACACCTAAGTTAAATGTTAATCCTATGGATGGAACAGAGTTCAGTTTTGCAATATACAAGTGGACTTTGTTGTTTAAAACTTTAATTGGATTTGTATTTCCAATAATATTTCAGAAATCCCAAATAATATAATACTTGAATCCAGCAGCACATTATAAAGGTACTCACCATGCAGGGTTTACTCCCACCATGGAGACAAGCCTCAATGCCACTCTGCGGTGCAGACCCCACTTCTCAATGGATGTAGCCAGGCAGATCACTCCCACTAACAGGAAGTGGAAGTCTTTGAAGTACTCCTTTGCCACCTTAAAGCAATGTGGACAGTTTTGACAATACTCAGTACTACGAATCATAAAATATGATTTACAATTGATTAAAATACATCTTGCCATGATATTAAGAAAGCACACAGTTTTAATTTCGGGGATTTGTATGTAATAAGACGTAATAAACAGAATGTGATCTTCATCAGGTTCTATATCTAACCTCAATTATAAAAAAACACACGATAGATTCAACAGTCATTATTTATTAAAGAAAAACAAAGCCAAAGTGGAAAGTCACCCACCCAGCAGCTAGAGATGACTAATTAAATGCACCTAAAATCAGCAACAAATGGTCACTTCTATAAAAGCAATAATTTTGGCAGTCTTTTGTTCTAAAACATGCCAAGAAGGAAAAGACATCAGACAACAGTGTGGAATCTGTTATGTGTTATGTTCCTTTTTGTACCATCTCAAGAGACACAATTAAACTCAAAACCTGGCAGATCAAACCTTCTCTTTTTTTAAATTGACTCACGCTAGATGACTTCATAATGCCAAATGCAGGGAAGAGGATGGCAGGGAGCATGGCGGTCATGGACAAAGGTATCACCTCGGTCATCCAGTACACTGCCATGAGAAGCAACACAAAGGCACATTCTGCTTCCTAAATGGAAAAAAGACCAAAACAAATTACTTAGTTTAACCCTTTTATTGCAATAGGGATAGCCTGTGTGCAGCAACAAGCAGCATTCAAAGACAATCTCTCAGTTGTCCAGAGATTTTTTAGTTTCACTCCTTTTCAGGAAACAATGCTGAGGACTAAGGAAATGTACCACAAGGCGTGCTCGGCATCTCAAGCTGTGTATGCAGGATGTTAAAAAAAACAACAAAGGATAGAAAAGTGCAGGTATGGAGGAAGAAGAATCACAAATAGACACAGTTGCATGGTTGTTCCAGTTGATGGTACTGTTGCTCCACAGGAAGGAGTCAACTAAATTCCATTCGTTTTCATAGTCCTATAACTTCTACTGCTGCTGGCTAAAATCCTTCATATAACAGCAACACTAAATTGGCCTTAGATGTGGAAGTGTGCTTGGTTGTCTGTCATGAAATGACGATTTGCCTGAGGTAGAACCTTCTTCTTTCCAGGCTACAGCCTGCTGGAAATAGGCGGAATGGAAACTCCATGGATGGATGCTGTATTACAATTATATCCCAATAAATCAACAGATTAGCTACTCAGCACTCACATTGTACCGATATTAAATGTAAATATGGAAACTTTAGAGAAAATTAAAATGAGGATAAAGGAGCAGTAATGTACATACACATATAGACATTTTGTAACACATAAGGAAATATTTATTTCATATTTACAATTTTCTCTTTGTTTTAAATGTGCAGCAGCCATACTGGATACTTAGCTCATTTTCTGTGATGGCTTTATTATAATGTTACCTGATTATTGACATTTACCCAGCTTCTGTAAATAAACAGCATGGGGAGTCTCAGAGGAGTCATACCAGCAGTGTAGCTCAGTTTTAATGGATGCTTATGCAAAGGAAATAACAAAAAATATGTTTTTACACCTTGTAACATCCTTTACCACATATAGCAGGCATGGGTGTATGCACCACCTAGTTCATAATGCAAATCAAAATGGGTTTTTGACTCACTGGATTTCAGATGTGTTTTCATTTTGTTTGTTGCTGTTCATGTAAGCCAAGAATTATTCATGCCCATGTAGATTTCGGGTTTAAAATATTACTTTAATTTGACCAACATGTTTCTTTTGACTGGAAGTAATGTTAAGGTTTTTAGTGTGGCCTAGTCCTCACTTCAATTTGATAGAAAATCTGTGGAGGGAACTAAAGATTAGGGTGATGGCAAAGAGGCCTTCCAACCCCAAAGACTTGGTGCTCATCATCAAAGATAAATCATCAAAACAACGGAGAATAATTCAATTCAGTTTATTTATATAGCGCAGATTCACAACACATGTTGTCTCAAGGCACTTCACAAAGTCAGGTACATACATTCCAATTAATCCTAATCATTGAACAGTGCAGTCAGATTCAGTTATTTATTCAAATTGGATAAAAAGTTTTTCTATCTAAGGAAACCCAACAGATTGCATCGAGTCAGAGATTTGTAGCATTCACTCCTCCTGGATGAGCATGGACAAAGCTGCTCAGCTATTAGAAGAAGGGTATGATATTAATTATCAATTGATTATTGAGGAGGGTATTATTAAGTTTCAGCATAGCATTTGAAAAACAATTCCAAAAAACATATATATATATTTTCCAAATTGATACGGCTTTTCTATTATTTTGTCTTAAGATGTCTCCGTCTCATCATTTCTTATCCGAAACTAACATTCTTGATGGAATAAAAATCTAATTCTCCCAACGGTATGAATTCGTTTAGACTCAACTATATAACTGTTTTGTAAAACAGAGCTGGGAGAAAATTTGTCATATCCAATCAAAAGGCTGAAAAGCAGATGCTGGGCTCAGGGAAGCTCACCTTTGTCTTGATGACCAGTGGAAGAGGAAGCAGCAGCAGTGGTGTGAGAATGATGAGGATAAAGCTGCGATAATCCCACAGCCCTCTGCTCACGCTCCTCAGCATTCTCATTTCTTCTTTTTCTCTTTGTGGTTCCAGCTTTAATCCAGCTCACCTGTGAAACTTTACAAAGAATGTTGGGTGAACATACAATAGGACAGTCAACAGGACCTGAAAATACTGCAGGGTGCAGGTTCTGTAGTCATATCTACTGAAGGTTTCTTAAGTAATTCTTTTGAACCTCAGTAACTGTTGGTTATTTTGAAAGCAACACAAAGCAAGATATCATTATTTATTTATTTATGGCCCTTATCAGCATTAGAGGAAGAATGCAGTTATATTTACTGCATTTTGGACCTAGAAATTCTGGAAAAGTCACAAAAAGAAAAGAGTAAATGGGTTTGTCTCTTATAATTGGCATGCCAGTATAATGTCACCTGTTGTCAGTTCCTTTCAAATGTATAAAATACAGAGAATTTGTCATGATAGTTTGCCTAAAACAAAACTCGACTTTTATGATGGATTTACTTTTTATTTGTCACAGAAAAGCTGTGAGATTTTCAGCCAGGCAGTGTGAACCTTTGCTGAAAATCAGCAGTAAACTGGACCTGCTCGTTTCACACATTTCATTTTCACTCACCTAATTCTTTCCTGTACTTTTTGTTGTAGGTTTATTTCAATGAAAAATAAAAGTGAATTGTTTTTCTATTAGGTTTATTAACGATAACCACTAATGTGCTTTAATCACACTTTCTTATTATTAATAATTAATATTTTTCACTTAGCTTCCAGTAAAAAAAAAAAAAGGATCTGAAATAAAGTGTAACTAACACTTTCTACTATTATGTGTTTTTTCAATTAAAATGCCTTTAAGAAAAAGATACTGAAGAAAAGTCTGAAAGTTTGTTTCCTATTTTTGACAACTAATTATTAAATTAATAAACATAACACAAAAGAAAGAAAGTAAAGAAAGTTAAACATTTCAGATTTCACACATTGTGTTATTCCAAATCTCTGATATCCTCACCTTGTGCAGTCCTCACCCTCTGAGAGAACCCTGTCCTCTGACCCTCAGAGAACTTGGTTTAAATGTAATGAAAGACAACCCTCACTTTCACAAACTAATCTATGCCCTGCTCCTTTCTTTGAAGAAGCGGGGCATATATTAGTTTTCTCAACATGTTTTAGTAATCATTAACGCGTTGCTTGAGACAAACGTCTTTCTTTCTGCGTTCAAAGGGGCAATCATAAAACCTGATTGAAAAAAAAACATATATGGACATTGTTACATACAGATACAATTCTGATCCTTTTATTGGGAAGAATCCTTCAGCTATTTCATTCAAGTTTCAACTCATGGTTTACACTGTTGGGATGTACTAACTGTGGGAAAAATTTATGGATAAATATAAACATTTAAACTGACATTAGGTCAACAAAATAAAACCCTGAATGTAGAAATGTGGATGTTGATTTCATCTGGCTCAGCATCTGTTGGAAAGTGAGCTTTCTTGTCAATTTGTGCAAAAATTATGTGTATTTATTTTTTACAAATCTGACAAAGACATTTTTAAATCCAAGAGCTGTTTGGAAAATCAGCTTTTCTCAGTTCAGACTGCAATGACTACTCCTGCCTTAACAAGCTTGAAAGAAAGTAGTAAAACAACTAGTTTGTATGGAGTTCATCTAAAGAGAAAAGTCTACATTGATCTGCGACAGAGTGCAACCAATTATCAGCTTTGTGTCTCTGTTGTGGTAAGAAAGAAGCGTTGACTTGTTGGAAAGTTACATTAGGTTAATCTGATCATATGTCTGGTTGAGAATCTGAACTCTGTTTTGCTACACGTGGTACAAGGACGTAATCATTAATAAAATCCGCTAATGCTTTTGTTTGTAGATTTTTTTAAATCACACCTGTATTCCTTCACATTCTAATAGTTCTCACAGCATAAGGGACACAATTAGGCCTTGTTGGCCACAGGCTTTTCTTGTTCTTTCTGCAAATCACAACCAGTCAGGAGGCAGAAAAACAGAAGTGAACTTGCTTCAACTTTGTGCATCACAAAGTCCCGCCTCAAGTTAGTTCTACTCACCACAGCGATTCAAATCACTCCCGTTGATACTCTAAAATACCAAAACAGTACCAATATAGTACTTCAAATTAGCACCATAGGTTCATAATATTACCTACTGTACTAGACACTAACAAAACACTTCTCATCTTAGACAGAGGAGTTCCCACAGCCTATTGACTGGGTATGCAAAAAAGCAATAGGAAACAACTTTCCAGCACAAATGAGCAGTTACATTTCTTGTGGTGCCCCCAGTCTATGGTGCCCTACTGGGGAATTATATACAGCTGTCGACACTTAATGGAATACTAAACGAGATATTAAATGACTCTTCTGTCACAAGTAGGAGGGAGTTGAAGGTGCATTAACATTTAAGTTGGGTGTATTCAATAGCACATGCAAACACAGCTGCACCAGACTGTATACGGGCTGGTGAAGTGCTGCCATATTTCCTGGAAAAAATCCTCTTTCTGTAAAGCAATTATAATGCATACGCAATATTGTTCACAGCAAGAGAAGAGCAAGCAGAAGCTCATTGCTGCAGACTATTATTACACCCTTTGCCCGAATGACATGGGTCAAGAACATCCAGTTAGAGACAGACGCAAAATGGGACAGTCGGGTAAAAAAACCCTGGAATCTAATAATCTACACATACACAGGTAATTGTTGTAGTGACATAATCTTATCTTACAATGAGTAAGTGACATCAAAGCAATAAATAAATAAATAAATAAAACAGAATAAAACACAACATAAAAATAAATAAAAAAATTCCAACCATTGATCTACTTTCTTGCAGCAATGACTGAGATAGCTGTGAGCTTAAAGGAGTTGAATCTATTACTCTAAAATCGAGATAAACTCGATGGATTCAGATGGCAAGAACTCAAGTTCAGAGTGAAAGAGTGGGGTCCAATGCTGGGCTGTTGCTTAAATTCATAGCACATCTCCTGTGTCTTAGAAACATCTTGAAAACACAACTGTAAAAAAGCCCTGTTACAGCAGCCATTGATATTAGTATCAAGTGGTCTTTGGTTTAAAGAAAGTAGAGTGCTCATTGTCCAGGTTTATTGTTATTTGCTTTTTATATGGTTCCTTTAGTTGGCTTCATTAAATCTTTTAATGAGATTTTTAATGAGAAGTCTTTTAAGCCTCATCAGCTGGATAGGTAGTCCAGACTGTTGCGTCTCCTGAACTACATGCAAAAATCAGTCAGGCTCTTGTTTCTTTTTGTCAAACTTCTAAGTCTAACATTCCAAAACTCTGGGCTTTGACTCATGTATAAAATTATTGTTTTTCCCTGTTTCTTAAATTTAAGGAACATTTCTAAACTGCAACACATGGTCTCTTCAGCTGGAAAGAATAATTCATGCATTTGTGTCATCGTGTTTAGATAATTATAATGCCCCATTTACTGGATTAGATAAATCATCATGCAGACATGATGAAGACATGCAGCAAAAGTCCCCCTTGCTGGGGGTTGAACTTGCGACAGGCTTCACATGCGGACTGAAGCTTCTAAATATAGGTCACGTTTTATCCCTGCGCCACCTAATGTCAGTAGTTATTTTATTACTGTTCTGTACAGCGCATTGTAATAGTTTTGTCTGAGAAAGGTTCTTAACAAATAAATACTTATTTACTCACTACAGATCGAGTTGATGACCCCATCCCCTGCAATTATCTATATAATTTTGCAATTTTGCAATCCTGACATGCACCCTTTTACTCTCATCTTCTGCCCTCCAAACACTGGACACCCAAGGACATCTTTTCAATTGCTATTCGATTTTGGCAAGCCCTCAACTATTTTTAAAAGCATATCGAAGAACACTGAAAGTATGACTGTTTGAGCTCATAGTTCCCACCCAAATTGTGGTTGAACAAAGACGTTAAAAATCCTGCTTGTCTTGCTCATTTGATCAACCCTAACATTCTTAATCCTAAATCCTAAAAGGTGCTTGAAAAATATGTAACAAAATTTTGCATATCAATAAAGTGAAATTTCTCTATATAAATATGGATGTTTCAAAAACATAACTGTTATTCCAATCATATTTAATTCTTTTACCATTCAATCAAAAGTTCACAACTAAAAATAGGTAAACACGTTCTATCTACTGAGTGTTTCACAGGCTAGATAACATCAAGTAATTTGTCAGAATATCAAAACTTCATTATATAATGTGCATGCTTGAGCATGACATAAGTTCTGATGACTATGTTGTGTTGATAAAATGTTATCCAAGTGTGGGTATTATCTTCTGATAATGAGAACAATGTCACTTACCTTACAGTCCGGTTGAAACACAGGGATGTGTTTGAGTGTGAAAGCATCCACGTCATACTTTTAGTTCTCAGCTTAAAATATACTGTGAGAAAAGCAGAAAAAACGGTGTGATTTGTTTTCACAGAAAAAGAGAATGTATTCATTATTGGAGTTCTAGGACATCTGGTATCCTTTAACTTCTTATCTTGAAGTCATGATGAGGTGGTTAAACAGTTGCCAACTTTGATATGTGACCTTTGACCCATGGCTAATACCACTGATCACCAAAACCAGGCAAATGGGAAAACATATTGGGCAATAGTATCACTGAATGCAATGGAAGGAGCATCTCATCACATCACAAAAAGGGTTATTGAATGGGGAGAATGGTAGTTGAAGGAAGGTACAAAATGTTGGACACAAGAGTTAAACAGAATGTGCTGCAAACCCAAGCGACAAATCAAAATACAAAACACAAACAATTTCAGCATATATTCCTGGAAAACAGACGGAAAGAGCCAGATAGACTAACAAATAAAGAAGGAAAAGAAGGACATAATGGAAATTGTAAAATGGTGTCTCTTCTTCAGACCAGCTCCTCCCACCAGGCCCACCCTAGCAATACAGCAAAAGCAAAACAGCAACTCAGCAAGAAAGTAAACACAGTTCAGAGGGAAATAAAGTCACACAGATGGCCCAACATAAGAGTCTCTTAACATCAAATCATGAACCTTAACTGACGCAAGTGAGGCCGACTGTGCTTTAGATGTTGTTCTGGGTTCTTGTCCTGGCTGAGTTGTTGATGAGCTCTATGAGTAATGTTGGTAATAATGCAAAACCCCTGGGAAAATACAATGCTAACCATTACCACAAACACCCCTGGGGGATGGAGAATGGGGTGGGGCTGAGGGGGTGGATAGCCTGAGGATCTATAATGGTACCTTAGAGGGACCTGACAGAGTGCTTCCTTCCTTGATAGGGAGATGTCTGTGTGGGTGCTCCGGCTTTTTCCTGGAGTGGTAGGCCTCTGTCCGGCGGCCTATGGCTCCCAGAGGTGTGTTGGGCTGGTTAAGGGCCGCAGGGGCTGCGCTGGGCTATGGTGGGCTTTCCTCCCTCAAGACCCTGTCGGGTATTGGACCCCTGGGGTGAATGACAATGTGCCCCTCCTACCCTGGTCCATCTGGGTGCTGACTGCTGTGGTGAGCTGGTGGGGGGGGGGGTTGGCCCCTAGGCTGCCGGGTAGACCAGTTCCTAGGTTTGTCCAGTGCGACTGGTGGTGGCAGTGTGGCTGAGTTGGGGGGCCCGGTGCCCTGCATCTCATTCTGTGTCTCTTTGGCCTGGGGGCTGCTCCTACTGTGTCCCACTGGTGATTGACTTCTTTGCGGGACATATGGCTGCCCTGGGTTTATGCCTTGTGTCTTGCTGCCACCCACCCACACCCATGCACTGGCACACAATTATTCTAAATGGTTGGTCATACACAACACAATAACAGGCTACTATAAAAGCAATGCTGCCTGCGTACTTTGATGCTGGACGGAATACCGATTTAATAGTTAATCACGCAATTAGGGTACTGTCTTGAGATATCTTTTGTAGAGTAAAACGGACCTGGCACATGTAGGCAACCATCTCCGCTGTATAGTATCCCTAATATGGAGCAACGGTACACTTAAAAAAGGCTTTTTAACCCTTTTGGACTGCGCAACGATGATTGGTGGAGTGTTCTGACTTCCCCGCACCCATTGTTATGGTTGTTTTCTACTTTATACAAGATTCATATAAAAGCCTAGTTTTTTGTGATCGAGAATGGTCCAAAGGAAGACAACATACTATAGGTGGAAGGACAATGTGGTAGAACACCACAAGCACAAAAGCCAGATGTGCATTTTCCATCATGTTTTGTAAACAAATGGTGAAATATGCTCTTCTCGGTCAGGCTTTGCTTGTTTGGCCTGTTGTTTCTTAATGCCACCACCCACAGGACTGGAGACATGTTCACAACTTACCCATGAGTCAATAGGGTAATTTAAATACATTTTCTGTGGCATTTTAGAGCAGTAGAACCAGAAAGCCCAAAAATTACCCAGGTAAAAAAATTCCCAGTAATTTTAATTTGGTGGAAAAGGGGATATTGACTTTATTTTAAAATTATTGTTGAATTCCTTTAGATTGGGACATAACATTTTTCCTTACAGTCGCAGTCAAAGTTAGGTCTACCTGTGTTTTCTATCAAATTGTCAGGAGTTGTGGTGGAGATTAACCCAAATGCAGAGAGGATAACGATGAATTATGGAGTAACAAACAAGAAGGTGTTCTGCAACAACAGGTTTGTTTTGGCTATTAGCAAAAATTAATAATTATAATTAATAACTAACAATTATTAACAAAATCATTAATTAAGCTAGAATATTGTTCAGTGAGACTAACAAATCATAGCACCACTGTTGGGCAAACGTGGTTGGTTTAACAATTGGCTACTTTTAATGAATATAATTAACAGTTAATCAGGGCACCACCGGATCAGGAATCATTGGCCACACAACTTTCAGTCTGTCAGGAATTGTCCTGTGAAAACCAGCCCAATATGGCATAGTATTTTAGAACAGAGAAAAGAGTATATTTAAGCACTAGCGTTCAAAACAGCAAGACCTGCACACATGTAGAGAAAAACACACAACTTCTCTCCAATATATAAGAATTTATTTACAGAATAATCCAACTCCAAGTTAAAATGTTTTTAGTCAACAAACCATTTAACTAGACAAGTAACACTCAACTAAAACTACAAAACAAAAAATGAAAGATTAAGGAAAACAAATAAAATATAAAAAAAGGAACAGGGATAAACAATAACAAATAAAATGATGCAGTAGTGATATCACAGTTCAGTGTGGATGTTTACAGGGGTTGGACAATGAAACTGAAACACCTGTCATTTTAGTGTGGGAGGTTTCATAGCTAAATTGGACCAGCCTGGTAACCAGTCTTCATTGAAATTAGTATTAGAATTGGTCTGATGTAATAATCTAATCTTAAATTTCATGTTTTTATTAGCTGCAAGCAGAAAATTCTCATAATTAACTGAAATAAAGGCTTGAAAACATGAGTCTCTGTGTAATCAATCTACATGTGTTTCACTTTGTGAATTGAGTTACTGAAATAAATGAACTTTCCAATAATATTCTAATTTATTGAATATGACTGTACATGATATATTGTGGCAACATATCCAATGTTCAGCCATTTAATGAGTCTGGAATATTTTGGCTACTGTAACTAACTAAACAGTGATGTGTATAGAACACAATAGAGCATTTCATTTTTGTTTGTTGGCAGAAAAATAAGAAATTACGCCTTCAATAATAAATTCAACTTAATTATTTCTGTTTTTGACAAATTTCTTTCTCCTATTCCAAGGATATATTATATCCATTTGTTAAGCCATTTGTGATTTACAGGGGTTGGACAATGAAACTGAAACACCTGTCATTTTAGTGTGGGAGGTTTCATGGCTAAATTGGACCAGCCTGGTAGCCAGTCTTCATTGATTGCACATTGCACCAGTAAGAGCAGAGTGTGAAGGTTCAATTAGCAGGGTAAGAGCACAGTTTTGCTCAAAATATTGAAATGCACACAACATTATTGGTGACATACCAGAGTTCAAAAGAGGACAAATTGTTGGTGCACGTCTTGCTGGCGCATCTGTGACCAAGACAGCAAGTCTTTGTGATGTATCAAGAGCCACGGTATCCAGGGTAATGTCAGCATACCACCAAGAAGGACGAACCACATCCAACAGGATTAACTGTGGACGCAAGAGGAAGCTGTCTGAAAGGGATGTTCGGGTGCTAACCCGGATTGTATCCAAAAAACATAAAACCACGGCAGAATTAAATGTGCACCTCAACTCTCCTGTTTCCACCAGAACTGTCCGTCGGGAGCTCCACAGGGTCAATATACACGGCCGGGCTGCTATAGCCAAACCTTTGGTCACTAGTGCCAATGCCAAACGTCGGTTTCAATGGTGCAAGGAGCGCAAATCTTGGGCTGTGGACAATGTGAAACATGTATTGTTCTCTGATGAGTCCACCTTTACTGTTTTCCCCACATCTGGGAGAGTTACGGTGTGGAGAAGCCCCAAAGAAGCATACCACCCAGACTGTTGCATGCCCAGAGTGAAGCATGGGGGTGGATCAGTGATGGTTTGGGCTGCCATATCATGGCATTCCCTTGCCCCAATACTTGTGCTAGATGGGCGCGTCACTGCCAAGGACTACCGAACCATTCTTGAGGACCATGTGCATCCAATGGTTCAAACATTGTATCCTGAAGGTGGTGCCTTGTATCAGGATAACAATGCACCAATACACACAGCAAGACTGGTGAAAGATTGGTTTGATTAACATGAAAGTGAAGTTGAACATCTCCCATGGCCTGTACAGTCACCAGATCTAAATATTATTGAGCCACTTTGGGGTGTTTTGGAGGAGCGAGTCAGGAAACGTTTTCCTCCACCAGTATCACGTAGTGACCTGGCCACTATCCTGCAAGAAGAATGGCTTAAAATCCCATTGACCACTGTGCAGGACTTTCATTGTCCAACCTCTTTATGTTTAAGAACCAAGCTTTACCTGAAAGATTTTGGAGTGAAGCCAAATTAGTTTTAAGTAATTAAAACAGCAATTTGTATGTGTTCAACAACCAATTCACAATGCAAATCAGAAGGGTGGATAAGACATTATTTTAATAAAATAATATTTTAAAGAGCACAACCTCTTATATGAACCATTCTTGTGCACAAGAGGGCAGGAGGTTCAAAGGGGGCAATGAATTGCATGGCGGGCGATGAACAAAGAAAACTGCTCTCGGTAGCATCTTCGGGTACTTTCTGCTCCCTGGATTGGCATGCGAGAAGGCGTGTGATGGTGGCGGATTGCTGTCCTCCCACAGCGCAGTAGAAGAATAAGTTGCTTCACACAATATAATAAGAGACACTGTTTCTTCTGGGGGAGTCCCTGGTTTAGATCCTTGTTTCTGCAGAAGCTCAGAAAGAAAGGTTAACCTGTTAAGCCTGAGTACACTAGTACCAGTATGAAGAGAACGATGCAGAGCAATGCCCATTTCTCGTTTTCTCTAAAATTAGATCAATCGCCAACCAGGTTTTTCTCCCTTCTAAATGCTTCAAAGAGAAGGCTTAATGTTCATAAAACAATTCCCCAAATGGGTTTTGCACAAAACGTTTTTGTTTTACAGCAATTTAAACACACAAGATGAGATTTAAAGGTCCTTCGGACTTGGCTGACTGAACAAAACGCTACAGAGAACACCGTTCTTTTGAAGCGACCCCCCATGTCCGGTATCATTAGTGTTACGTCTCATAGCTGGTCTAGGGGATATAAGACACCAACATAAGATGACATTTAAGATGTTAATTTTCTGCCATACTTTAGCCCTTTTTTTTACAGACTGTCATTTAATTTAGTTCAAATTCAATTCAATTCAAAAATAGTTTTATTATTAATCCCAAAGGAAAATTGAATGTTGTCGTAGCTAATATATGCAGGTTTCTTCAAAGAGCTGTTGAAGATTCTGATGGCTGTGGGCAGGATGGATCTCCTGGTGCAGTCTGTCTTACAGCAGATCTGTAGAAAAGCTTTTCTAAGTCCTTCTCTCTGATGCTGCGACCCCAGCGGATAATGGCAGAAGAGATCACACTCTCCACAGCAGACTTATAAAAGATATGTAGCATTTTGCTGCAAACACCGAAGGTCCTAAACTTCCTTAAGAAGTACAATCTGCTCTGTCCCTTCTTGTAAATGGCTTCACAGTTGCATCTCCACTCCAGTCTGTTGTTCAGTCTCTCCAGTTGCATCTTCACCTGGCTTCTTGAGACACACATGGAAGGAGGAGACAAAGGGAGCATCAGCATCTTCTGACCTGGTTGAAGGCAAACATGTAGAAGCAGAAGATTACATGGCTGCGTGGAAGATAAAACATTTGAGGTGTGACAGGAAAGCTGTGGATCAAAGGAGGGGGGGATGTATGTTTGTCTGTGAGCAGGAGAGGAGGATGCTGAGCTTGTTTCTGAACTTGTTGAGCTTTCTGTGACCATCTTCTCACAGTTCTCTTTATTACAGGTTGCCTCTAAACATGGGGCTTATATTTTAGGCAGAGAAAAACAAGATTGTGATCTGATTTGCCTAGAGGAGGTCTTGTTTTAGAGATGTATGATTCCTTGTCATTTGCATAAAACAAATCCAATGTTTGGTTTTCTCTGGTAGAGCAGGTGATAAACTACTTAAACATTAGAAGTGTTATGGTGTGATTAAAATCCCCATATATTGCCACAAATACACTGGGGTGTTGTGTCTGTAGCTTAGCAACAAGTAAGCTGATGGCATCACAAGCAGTGTCGGCAACAGCTGATGGTGGAGCATAAGCCCTTGCCGAAATAACATTGGTGAACTTTCTGGGTAAAAAATATGGATGAAAACCTACTATCAGTTAAATATCTGGACGGCAGAGACGACACTTCACAATAACATGTCCTGGATTGTACAATCTGTTGTTGACGAGCACTTCTAGTGTTTAATATATTTATTGAATTTTCACAATACATTATAAAACAACAACCCACCCCACAAACAACTAATACCCCAGTATAAACTATCACCTACCAAGGTAATCACAAAAAATTAAGACCATGAAAACATCTGTCGCCAGAGTTTTAAACCCACTGCTCAACCAAAGCTCCAATGGTCAGCTATTCCTGGACCTGTGTCGAGGGTTCATTGAAAAAATTAAGTAAGATTTCCAGACTGTGAGAAACCTATTGTCGGAACCTCTCATCACATACCTAATTTTTTCCAATTTTAAGTTGAGCAGTACATCTTTTATCCAATGCGATACTGTGGGTGGTGCAGCCCCCTTTCATTTTTAAAGAATTAGATGCCGTGCCAACAGCGTTGAAAATGTAATAACCTTGTGATCCCCGATAGGTAAACCTAAGCCTTCAGGAGTAATCCCAAAAAGCAGCATGAATGGGTTTGGGGCTATCTTGATGCCAAGCACAGCAGATAATGCTTCACAAATACCACCCCAATATACTGGTATTTTGGGGCAATACCAAAACATATGTATTAATGTGGTTTCCTCGGATTCACATCTGTCACATGTAGGATCAATTTTAGAGTAAATTCTGGCCAGTTTAGATTTATGCAGGTGTGTCCGGTGCACAACCCTGAACTGGATAAGGGAGTGTCTCGCACACATAGAAGATCCATGAATTTTCCCTAAAACATCATCCCAAAATGCCTCACTGATTGTAGTTTGAAAGTCATGCTCCCAGAACTTTTTAATTGAGGCAGAAGATTGGGTATCTAGATGAGAAATATATGTTAGAATAAATGAGACTGCTTTACTCCTAGTTGGATTAAAATACATCAGTTCATCAAATACATCCCTGAGAGGCTTATCAGGAAACTTGGTTGAAATGGTTGACTTTATAAAATGCCTGACCTAAAAATATCTAAAAAAGTGAGATGCCAGCAGATCATATTTATTGGACAACTGTGCGAAAGAAGCAAACTTGTTATCAACAAAGAGATCTTTAAAATATTTTAGGCCTTTGCTGGTTCATACACTGAATGTAGCATTCTGCATTGAGGGATAAAACAGATTATTAATTGGACTAGAGAGACTCATCTGTCTTATCCACGTTGGTTTGTGTACAGGCTGTGTGCTATGGAGGACCGATCCTGCCAAAATTAAAAATAAAAGCAGCACTATATATATTTTGTTTTTCCTTTTCCTTAGACATGCATTTTCTGTTATGATTTGGGGTTGTTTGGTTTTTGGTTTCTGGGTTTTTGTTGGTCTTATTCATAGTTCAAGTTTTGAATCATGTTTCTCTTTATTTTCCTGATCATGCTTTAGTTTTGTCGTCTTGTTCATGTTTTGTCAAGTTTGGTTTTCGGATCTGGTTATGCTTTTGCTTCATGTTTTTCTAGTTTCTGTTAGTTTGTGTTCAAGAGTCTCTGTTTTGCTCCAGCCACGTTTTGTTCTGTTAATTCGCATCACCTGCACCTATTAATCTGTCTTCTTGTTTCACCTGGTCACACTCCATAAATACACACCTGTTCTGTCATTCACTGCGGAAAGACTTCTCAAACCAAGTCTTGTTTTTTGATCATGCCATGCCTGTCTCGTCTGCCCGTTTGTTGTTTTGTTCCTGCCTCCTGCTGTGAGTGAGTTTGTTATTAAACCTTTTTACTGACTGACATGCTGCCTTCTAGTCTGCATTCTGGGGTTCTATGTCTCACAAGCCTTAGCATTATCATCAAGAAATGTATACATTTTATTTTTCCTTTTCCTTAGACATGCGTTTTCATCAAGAAATTTTAATATTTTCTCTTTCCTTTTCCTTACACATGCCTTTGTTCTTTTTACATTTCCTCTTCTCTCTTTTTCCTTGCATTTCTCCTTCATTATGCAAATAAGGAGGGCTGCCTTCTTCTCTCCAGCTCCTCTACTATTGGTCAATAAACAGGAAGAAGGAGGATCCATGTGCAGGCCGAGGGTGTGTCCCAGCGCCGTAGAAAGAGAGTTACGACACTCCCATTGACTTCTATAGAAAGAATGGAATGCGGAAGTCACGTGGTTCATGGAGCTGCTAATAGTTCCAAACACCAGCAGCTCCAGCATTGGACGTAGTTCATTCTCGGTGCTTCGTAAGGATTTTTTACGGTAAGTTGATGAAAATACAACATTATATTGATATTGTGAGGCTTTAGTTGACTGTTCTGTATCGCAGTTTAGCAATAATATTTTATATCGCCAGGTTTAGTTAATTAAGCATGTTAACTCGCTTGTTGTATTTTAACTGCAGCTAGCTCATTGTAAGCATGGCGGGTTTTAGACGGGTTTATCTCATTGTGTCTGATTCAGCATTTTAAAATGTCCATTACAGCTTACATTCTTAACGTTGATAATTTTCTAATTTTTATTGTAATTCCAACTACTGAACTAGCACATCTTGAAAAATACTGTGATATTGACATGGTTAATTTAGTTAAAGTTATAGATTGTTTGTCAACGACGGCCACATAAATAGGGACATTATCATTAAACGTGATTGTGAAGATGAGTCATTTTTTATTATTCTTTTCCAGGTAAACTACACGAAAATGGCTTAAGTGAACTGCTGAACCTTGTTGCATACAAAGCACCACAAAGGTAACAAAATTTCTGTCCTTAAAAATAATAAGAGCTGAATCAAGATGTCTGAACAAAATGATTTTAACATTTTAAGACCTTCACAAAGTTGGTATTTACAGTCATGGATGAAGTTGAAGTAGATATTAGAATCTATCTCAAGACAGAAAAATAAATTAAGAGTTATTACTGGAACATATCGGCATCAATACACTGTAGAACGGTAACAAAAAATACCTTTAACAATCAAAGGTCTGTGGTAACAGTCAACGTGTTTGCTTAGGGCTTGTTTGTTGGGGTGCAAGATGAGGTTTGACATTGTTTTTTCTTTGTGTTTTTCGCCTGGCTTTTACTTCCAAGATGTCCAGCATTGGCCAGAATTTTTTTTTCTTTCATTAAAGATATGTCTTGCTGCTATTCTTAGTCTCAGCCTGATGAATCTGGTGGTTATTTTTCTTTGCACTTCGTGACATGAAGGAAGCATGCTTTCTAATAGATTTGCTTCTCTCTCTAGAGTATCCATGGCATTTGGGAGCTCCATGACAGATTTATTGGACCTTGTTCTGAAAAGTTTTTCAAGTTTCTGGATCAGACTGAAGGCTTCATGTGATGGCTGACACAGCACCCCTGGTTTGAATTCCTTCAGTATCAATAGGTTACTGTGCTCTCCTTCTGAAGTGTCATCATTTTGCTTAATTGAACTTGAGCATCCATCACAGATGTTGGAATGTTTGATGACTTTATTCACAATGTATCCTGTAAGATGGTACAGAATACATGTTTCGCTGTTGGTGAGGTCAGGAGTATCTGTGTCTCCAATCAGCTGCTCCACACGAAGGCCAGGACTGGGAATTGTCTCCTTAATGTCCAGGAACTCTGCCAGAAGACTGCCGCCATCCTCCTGATAGCTTCCTGATTTTACAGTTGTAAGAAACTGCCCAACTGAGATCGATCTCAGTGCCTGGTGAAACTCCACTGGTGTTGGGACTGGATTCCTTTGCCTTATGCAGCTGAACAAGTTTTCAAGGCAGTCCCGAGTAAACCTGCTTGTCAACACAAACATGTGTGAATGGTCAAGCATGTCTTTCTGAATACCTAAAATTGTAGATGTTGCCATCACAATTCCTGTTTGCACTGGTTTCCAGCTTCCTGTAGGACCTAATCTAAGTCCACTGAAGAGTGCTAACATGTCTTGGAGGAATTTAATAGCTTTGTTGTACTCTTCCATCTTGTGCCTGCTGAGTCCCATCACAGGGTGACGAGAGGACATGAGATCAAACCAGTGGTTCACCTGCTCCAGAAACCAGGCTGTTGTCAGATTAGAGGTGGGTCGCTGCTCCTTCTCCACCATGTATTTATAGTCTTACAAGCTAATAAGCTTCATGATATATTGTGCTGATCTTAGATTAACCTAGCAAGATGTTTCATTTCTCTGGTTTCTTCGTTGTAGCTGCTTTGGACACAGACCTAGTTACATTAACTGAAACCTTTGTCTCATCAGGTGCAAAAAGCCAAAACCCACTAAGCCCAGACTACGTGCCAACAATATTTCGTCATCTAAGTTCTCCAAACAAGCGAAAGAGGATTTATCAAATGGCCAGGTTTGAACACACTCAAGCTCTAAAAAGAAAAAGAGCAGTGATTGATGCTGACAGAGGAGAGACGGGAAAAGCAGAGGACAGACAGGAGGTGGATGTTGATGACCAGCAGGATGGAGGAGAAGACAGACAGGAGGTTGGATTGGCGATGGATGGTACCTGTACCAATGCTTCTTGCCAAGTCACAATTAAAAGACTCAATGAAGAATGTATGAGATTAAGGACTGAAATCTGTAAACTCAAGGGTGAAGTAGATTCATTAACATTCAGTAAAGAAAGTTTCCAAGGCAAAGATAAGAAAGTCAATAAGTTAACTGGCCTGCCTTCTTACTGTAAATTGATTGTTGTATTCTCTTTTATATCACCATTACTTAATGTTAAGTCATGTTTGTCACCTTTTCAGCAGTTTTTACTAACATTGATGTGCTTGAGAATTAATTTACCACTTTTTTTTCTAGGTCATTGTTTTCATACATCAACATCAACTGCTAGTAGGGTTTTTAACAACACACTGAATGTTATGTATTTCCGGCTGTGTAATATTGTAAGGTGGCCAAGCAGAGATCAGATTTTAATTAGTCTTCCCATGTGTTACAGAAAAAACTTCAAAAATTGCACTAGTATTATTGACTGCTTTGAGATATTCATTGAAAGACCTAAAGAGATGAGAGCACGTGCACAAACCTATTCACAATATAAACATCATAATACAGTTAAGTATCTCATTTCCATAACACCACAAGGGGTCATTAGCTTTGTTTCAAAAGGTTGGGGTGGTAGGACAAGTGATAAGTATGTGACGGAGCATAGTGGATATCTTGACCTGTTGTCCCCTGGGGATTTGGTTCTTGCTGACAGTGGGTTTAATGTAGCAGATTCTGTAGGACTTGTCAATGCACAACTCAAGATACCTGCCTTTACCAAAGGAAAAGCACAGCTTCACCCAGAAGAAATCGAGTCGTCGAGAGGACTGGCAGCTGTGCGCATCCATGTGGAGAGAATTATAGGAATTGTAAGGAATAAGTACTCTATTTTGCAAGGAACCATACCCATATCACTTTGTTATTCAGCCTCAGATGGACTCGCGCCACTAGACAAAATGGTGAAAGTGTGTTGTGCCCTCTGTTATCTTTGCCCTCCTGTTGTTCCACCAGAGTGATGACATGCAGAATTAAACATCCCAACCCACAAAGTATTTCATTTTGAAATAAATCTGACTTTTGTTGATAAAATGATATACTTGTTTCATTATTACAATATTTAATGTTTTAAAGGTTTACTACTGAAGAGAAACATGTCACCATTTTTCAATTGTGATTTTAATAACGCACAAAATTAAGACAAGATTAAAAACAAGACAAGAAAATCATCCCACGTCCTCATCTTCCTCTCCTCACAACGTAGATTTTATTTGCAGTAGTTCTACTTGAAATGAAATATACACTGAGAGAAGAGATGGAAAGAGGATAGTAAGGAGGAGAGGAAGGAAGGGAAGGAGAGAGGCAGGAAGAGAGGTTGAATATTCTAATTCCAATTATCTTGTTACAGTACATCAAAATAACAGAATTGGAATTAGAATATCCCTCCTCTCCCACTGCCCCTCTTCTTCCCTTCCTTCCTCTCCTCTTCCCTCCTCATCTATGCTTGTCCCTTTCCTCAGTGTAGATTTTATTTCAAGTATATCATTAGAATAAGAACAATAGGGGATAAAGAAGGCAGGTTAAACACAACTTTAAAAGATCACAAGACAATCGCAGTACCTTAATAAGGTATTTCGACTTAGTTGGAAAATAACCCAAAGTGGGATTACTGGAATGACACCATGTTTATAAGTGGAAAACTCTGGCATCAGAACAAAAGGAAAAAAAACCTTATTCTAAATATTATTGAATATCTTTTTATGTTAGCTTTGTACAATGTCTGTTGCATAACAGTGTAGTTCCTCAGTTTGGCTTTATCTTCCTGCATTCATAACATTTCCACACTTTTGGAACCCTTGTCATCTGCAAGCAAGACCTGTGAAAGTGTCCTCGCTTGCATAGTTTTGATGCACAGATGACTATATCCTCTGGAGCTCCCTGTGGTTCACCACAGTAGCATCCTGAATTTGGCTGTTTCTCTGAGTTTGGGGAGACCACTGTGCGTGGTACCGTGTAGTACTTTCCCAAAAGTTCTGGCAGAAGTCTAGTTTTGATGAACTGCACTACTCTGCTGTACGTCTCACTGAAGAACACGTCATCAAACTGAATGCGTTGTATAAACGTTTCAGTGGGACTCCACACAACAAAGTCACAATACTGTACACCTGCAATACGCATGTGGGCTTGAACTTGTGACATGTATTTGTGATTTGCCTTCAGTGTCATCACATTGTCCTTTTCCACTAGACAGAAGTTTGTGTCAGTGTTACAGCTGTTGGCAAGAGAGCTATTTTTGAGGGTAAAGGGACATTTTATTTCAAGCACACCTTTACCATGGCAGACACATGTAATAATCCCATCTGGCGATGCACCAATCCACGGCAAAGATGTGTTGATGATGAGGCCTGCTGTTGTCACCTGGAAATCTGTGTGATGATCTTGCAACACTTTGATGTATTGTATCCTATCTACTGGCTCATTTAGATTTCCCCATCTAGAAAAATGATGTTACACATGAATTAGATTGACTCCTACTTACAACAATCACAACCTAGAGTATACTACTTCACATCTAAAACCTGTGCATTAGCTGTTATGCAAACATGATCTAATTATGCATTGTATACATTATCTAACTCTGTAATTACCTGACTTTTCGACATAGCAGAAATGAAATAGTGGAAGTGTTAGGACTGGGATCTTATCTTGAGCTTGCATCACTTAAGTCTTTGACGTGTAATGATAATAACTTTGTTACTCTGCAATATCCCTTAAACATTAAATAAAAACCAACCCTGGGTAAACCTGGTTGGTTATGTAGCCTTTCCATATGCACTTCTGTCTTTACCTCACTGCCTCAGTAGAAACTTGACAGGATCGAGGGTAACAAATCCTTTTAATCAAGGATATGGCACTGTCCGTCCTGCCTGCCTCATGGAAGACCGATGCTGTGACTCTGCCTGCTCTTTGCTCAAACCACACCTTGCTGGCTGACTGTTCTCTAGTTGCCTTTTCTACTGAAAATGACTGCAAGATGTTTTGAGCACTGAAGATTAGTTAAATGCAGTTTTTAATGTTGATACATCTGTTTATATTAGTGTTAAGCCAGGGGTCTGCAACCTTTACGATCCAAATTTGCCCTCGGCCCAGCTAAATAACACTCGTTTAGAGCCACAAATGTTACATGACCTTTTAAGTAAAAAGTCGTTTTTTAAAAAGGTCTTCAGGAAAAAAAAAAACATTAGTTGGTTCTTTTTTATTTTTAGCCTATGTTATCAAGACCCATTGTGGAAGATCCAAAAAGCCACTTGTGGCTTTGGAGCCTTAGGTTGCGGACCCTTGTGTTAAGCAAAGTACAAATAGTATACTTAATACCAGTACTTACCCAATATGCATTTACCAGAAGCTTTTACCAAAAGTGTAGTAATCTTATTGAATATACCAATAATATAAAAAATAAGGAAGTGCTTTACAAATTTAGTGAAGAACTAGACAGCCAATGTACATGCCTCTTTTTCCGTTAGCTGAAGATCATCAAAGACCTTTTCACTCTCTACCAGTAGTGATGATAAATCTGCTTGTAATCTTGCATTCGAGAAGAGACTTGTCAGAGGTTGTGGCAAGTTCAGTTGGACAGTCTTTGGTATGTATTTGTCAGAATGACCCGCGATGACAGACAAAATAGCCATTCCGTTGGGATTTCCTTCCTGGACATCACACTCATGCAGCTGTTGGAAGAACCTCGTGTATTCATCCTCTGAAGGGACAGGAATGCTGGGCAGTGTAGTGGATTTTGATTTATTCTTCTTGGTCATTGATATTTTGCTCAGTTCCTCATACTGGATTTGAGATGTTTTGCCTGGAATGACCCAGGCACAGGCCTTCTGAGTGCTGGACTGTCCATCTTTGACATTGACTGCTGCCAGTAGTGCATACATCAGTGCAGCTGCATGGGAGCATGCTTCACCCAATCCTGCTTTACAGGTGCAGTGAGCCATTAGCACTGTCCCATCCTCTCTGACAACAACCCAGGGTTGTGTGGGTGTGGCATTTATGGCCAGAGAGTGATTCACCTGAAGTTAAAGAATGTGATCTATTAGTAAAGTAGAACTAGAAAATACTTATCAAGATGAGTGTGAGACTTTAACTTTCTTGGGACAAGTACAACATATTAACCTCAGGTACTCGGAACCCCCACCCACCTACGTGACTTTTTGCAACAGTCAGGAGCTTGATGTTCGTTCACCCACCCCTTGAAATTTCAAAATTGTTTATTTAGGACCTTAACATCACTCTTACATTAATCATTAGTCCTGCTCTATGTTTCAGTGGATGATTTAAATGATCCTAGCTTACCCCTTTGCAATGCTAACAGTGTTAGCCGCTGTTTACATCAAGCATAAAGATCAGTAGAACACGACTTACCTTTGCTTTACACAAGAATATTTTCTTGTTCTTCTGATACCATATTTTCGGGTCAATGACCCAGCCAGCCGTGAAATATCGATAGGCATCCGTGCTTTTAAAAGCTTTCAGACTTTCCCCGGTGTATGAAGACGGGTTGTGTATCAGATATACTGGTCCTTCTCAAAATATTAGCATATTGTGATAAAGTTCATTATTTTCCATAATGTAATGATGAAAATTTAACATTCATATATTTTAGAGTCATTGCACATTAACTGAAATATTTCAGGTCTTTTATTGTCTTAATTCGGATGATTGTGGCATACAGTTCATGAAAACCCAAAATTCCTATCTCACAAAATTAGCATATTTCATCCGACCAATAAAAGAAGAGTGTTTTTAATACAAAAAACGTCAACCTTCAAATAATCATGTACAGTTATGCACTCAATACTTGGTCGGGAATCCTTTTGCAGAAATGACTGCTTCAGTGCGGCATGGCATGGAGGCAATCAGCTTGTGGTACTGCTGAGGTCTTAAGGAGGCCCAGGATGCTTTGATAGCGGCCTTTAGCTCATCCAGAGTGTTGGGTCTTGAGTCTCTCAACGTTCTCTTCACAATATCCCACAGATTCTCTATGGGGTTCAGGTCAGGAGAGTTGGCTGGCCAATTGAGCACAGTGATACCATGGTCAGTAAACCATTTACCAGTGGTTTTGGCACTGTGAGCAGGTGCCAGGTCGTGCTGAAAAATGAAATCTTCATCTCCATAAAGCTTTTCAGCAGATGGAAGCATGAAGTGCTCCAAAATCTCCTGATAGCTAGCTGCATTGACCCTGCCCTTGATAAAACACAGTGGACCAACACCAGCAGCTGACACGGCACCCCAGACCATCACTGACTGTGGGTACTTGACACTGGACTTCTGGCATGTTGGCATTTCCTTCTCCCCAGTCTTCCTCCAGACTCTGGCACCTTGATTTCCGAATGACATGCAGAATTTGCTTTCATCCGAAAAAAAGTACTTTTGACCACTGAGCAACAGTCCGGTGCTGCTTCTCTGTAGCCCAGGTCAGGCGCTTCTGCCGCTGTTTCTGGTTCAAAAGTGGCTTGACCTGGGGAATGCGGCACCTGTAGCCCATTTCCTGCACACGCCTGTGCACGGTGGCTCTGGATGTTTCTACTCCAGACTCAGTCCACTGCTTCCGCAGGTCCCCCAAGGTCTGGAATCGGCCCTTCTCCACAATCTTCCACAGGGTCCGGTCACCTCTTCTCGTTGTGCAGCGTTTTCTGCCACACTTTTTCCTTCCCACAGACTTCCCACTGAGGTGCCTTGATACAGCACTCTGGGAACAGCCTATTCGTTCAGAAATTTCTTTCTGTGTCTTACCCTCTTGCTTGAAGGTGTCAATAGTGGCCTTCTGGACAGCAGTCAGGTCAGCAGTCTTACCCATGATTGGGGTTTTGAATGATGAACCAGGCTAGGAGTTTTAAAGGCCTCAGGAATCTTTTGCAGGTGTTTAGAGTTAACTCGTTGATTCAGATGATTAGGTTCATAGCTCGTTTAGAGACCCTTTTAATGATATGCTAATTTTGTGAGATAGGAATTTTGGGTTTTCATGAGCTATATGCCAAAATCATCCGTATTAAGACAATAAAAGACCTGAAATATTTCAGTTAGTGTGCAATGAATCTAAAATATATGAATGTAAAATCTTCATCATGACATTATGGAAAATAATGAACTTTATCACAATATGCTAATATTTTGAGAAGGACCTGTATGTATAAGTCGTGGAAGGAAAAATCTGGAAGCCTGTCAGTTGATGAAAGGTGTTGAAAACAGTCTGCAGGAACTTCGTATGGATCGCATCCAATAACAGCAATTTTTTCATTGTATCGTTTAAGTTCGTGGGGATTTAAATGAGAACGATCCATTCTGGTCTGAGCTTAGCGTTCGGTACTCAACATGGAGGTAGCAAGGTAGCGTGCGTGATGACATCATCCTCCTGAAACCCATCTATAGCGTTAGCTCCGGAGGGCTGGGCGGCTGTTCGGTACCGTAACACGGTGGTGCAAGCCGTAGTCCGTCCTTGCGGCTCGGCTTGTAGAAACAACTTCTCCACCGGGATCTCTCCTCGATACAGTTTTGCTTCTGTTGTGCCTCGAAGAGAAAATGTAAGCAACTCTTACACCTTAATTTCCCCTTTCATGAATGAAAATACCGGATACACAGACAGTATTTCATTCTACTTAACTTTGCATATGATCGATTATCGTATGGCTTTGGATCCAGTTGAATTTATGTCTTTTTGCCAGCAAAAGACATCAGCGCACTTTCCTCTCCTATCCAGTTCCTATGGAAGGCCGCGTGGAAGAGAAAGATTTGTGGAAAGGTGGGGGCTTTTATTTGGGTAATGGCGCCACAGGAAGTCCGCAGTTACCCCCTTTCCTGGCTGTGCTGGAAGAAGGTTAATGCACTTTATTTTGAAAAGTTCCAGGAAAGTATGTACCGGAGTTTTAGTGTTGACACCCATGGCTGTGGTCCCAACACTTCCTTCATCTCTGAAATTATAATGGCACTGTTAGCATAAAGATTAGGTAAAACATTTTAAATATATTTAACACGGTTTGTACCAAAGTTTACTTTAGAACTATATGTGTGATCACTAGTCAGTGGATCAACATGCAGTGGAAGTTCTGCTGGACTTCTCATTGCAGGATCCTTCCTCCTCTTTGGTTCTGGGCGATGAAGAAAAAGGGTTGGAACGGCATCAGCCCTCAGTCTCACTTGGCCTGACTGTGCCCTCACAAACTGTCCTTTTTCAAAGTGTGCCTGTAAAGTGATTTATTTATTTATTTTCTTGCACATTTCATTAGGCCCTTGTGCATTTTCCAGTGCAGTGTGCAGATTGAACTTACAGCACATAGTTTCCTGTTGTTGTGACCTCTGGTGATGGTGAGGTTGCTTCTACTGACTTGAACCAACCATTTTTTCCTTCTTTCAGGATCTTTTTGGAAGCCATACATATGGATTCCTTTCTCTGACCGATTGGTGCATCCAAATGCAGCACACCCAACCATGGTAGCCTGCTGAACCTACAGAGGAACACATTTACTTTTTTTTGCCTTCTAGCTATGATATTGTTTCTGTATTGTTTTCAGGGATGTCAGCAGATGTGGTGACTGACTTCAAAAGGAGCTGCTGCCAATGATGCCAAGGAGGATGAACCCTCATTCGGACTTGGGCACACTTGTCCAGATTTGATCAGATACAGTTTATTGGTGCAGATGTAATTAATAAACTGTATAAATGGTAGTGCAAGTACTTATTTATTAAAGCTAGTTTTGCATTTTACATATCACAATAAATTGTTTGGTCATTTATTTTTGCACAATTCAGTTGTTTTGTCATCTAATACGATTTTAACTACATTTTGAATTAAATGAACATTTTAGTCAATGAATTACAATTTTACAACAGTTGTCAGACTACGGTCACAATCAACTCTGTTGTAGATACAAGTACTCAGTTCACATGACAGCAAGAAAATAGTATAATTATGTCTTCTACAAAAATTAAGAATTCATCCCAGGTCTTCAGTCATATTTTCATACAGTTACATATTTTCCTCATTCATTTAAAAATGATAAAAGTTTTAAATAAAATTTTAATTCTGCTCATTTTCCATCTGTAATATTTGGATTTTTTTTTTTTTTAAATACATAGGCAATAGATCTTTCCACGTAGTATAGGATGTAGATCCGAAGGTAAGTTTGATCAGAGCTCTTAACCGCTGGCACAGAATAGTTATAGCATCCCTGCTAGCATGTGCTAGCATGCGGAGGAGATCAGAAAGAGCATGTATATTAGGTATTGTTACTTCTGTTTGGATTTTCAAATTATGATTTAGTAGCCAGTAATCAGTTCATTATTATTTAATTACCAAAAGTCACAGGAAAGAGTGAAAAAATTTGCTTTTTGCGTTATGTCGCGCCTGAAGCCGTTCATCCTGACTGACACCGCTGAGATGTTTGTAACTATTGAGAGCTACATGAACAACATGACCGCCTATCGGCGAGTTCAAAGAATGTCGTAACTCTCTCTTTCTACGGCGCTGGTGTGTCCCAATTCAGGGGCTGGATCCTTCCAAGTCCATACTTGTCGGCCGATTACGTCACAGCGCGGCTCGGAAGATCTGTCAAATGCTGCAGACAAATGTGTCCTTTTGCCCAATTTGAAGGATGTGTTGTGAGTTTCCTTCGCGGCCCAGCTTTTCCCATGATTCATTGCGGGTCGAAGCGGTTTGGTCAAGCCATGGCGGACCACAGTGGCAAAAGCTGTGAGTAAACTGTGAAAAATCACACTTTCTGTGACACAAATGAACTTTTACAATGTTTTTAGTGCGGGAATATAACTGTGTAGACGTGAAAAATCTGCTTGATTTATCAAGACATCGCTTAATTTCAAACGTGCTCCGACGTGTTCGGAGTTTTCCGCTCCTGCCGTATTAACTCCCGGCTTGCCTCGCCAGCCCTACCGGCGGTGGGGCAAGCTAGCCCGGTAGAGATCTGACCGGACTATCGGCACTAAATTACTGCTGCCAGTCATCACAGTGAACGTTAAACACAAGTGATTTCTAACAGTTTATGTTAGTATTATTTTAATGTATTGTGTCATTTGTTCATGTAAGTCGATTTGACATTGCAGGTGATATTAAAGTTAACCTGAATAAATGGACAATTTTATGTAATCCTACCGTATCGCTGGAGAGTGTGATTGAGAATAAATAAGCTTTTAAATATTCATTTTTGATGAAGAAATGTGCTATATGTGTTTTTAAAAGTATATAATTATAATTCAGCTAGCATTATAATTCTTGATTCCAGGTACAGCTGAAGAGAAATACACATTCAAATGCAAGCAAATCTCAGTAAAGAAGTGAAAAGTTTGAAAGAGCTTGTTTTAGGCATTTGCATTGAAATATTTTAATATGTTCTGCAAATTAAGACAAATGTAAAATTAAAAAATACTTTTTTTACACTGATATTAAGCAAGATGTTTTTTTGTTGTTGTTGTTTTTATTGTTTAGGTACAAAGGAGCAGACGGGCCAGTTTATTAAGCTCAGGGGTGAGAATGACCACCTTTTTACTGAAACTAAAAACTCAGCCACCGTAGCTTGGAGGTACAATAACAACATTCTTTGCAGTCAGTTTCTGTCCAGTTTCGAAAACTCCTATCTTTCTAACTTTCATAAATATCCATCCAGTGATTAACATACTTCTTTTGGTTTTCCCTCTTTCCTTTTGCTTGTTTAGGATAATTCTGGAGAAGATGGGCCAACAGGGGAAGGTCACACCCTTGCAGGCCCAAAGAAAAGTGGGACAATATGAAAAGGAAATATAAAGTATGTTCAGAAGTTCTCATGTCGCACACAAATAAAAAATATTTCTAAAAGTCTCATTGGTTTCTCTGTTTAGTCAACACTTTTTTTCTTCCTTCTAACTTTAGGATTGCAAGTATCCAGGGTCAGGAGAGGGAGTCAGTGAAAAGCCCACTGCTGCTACTTGGCCCTGGTTTGTCCTTACGGATGAGGTGTTGGGACTGAGGTCTTCCACAACACCTCCTGTCCTAATTGCCTCCATCCCTGAGGACACTCCAGAGCCAAGCGGAGTGGTGGGCAACCAGACGGAGAAGGAAGACAGTGAGCCAGCAGGAAGAGGTCAGAAAAGAAAGAGGGACAGAGATGATGGATTTGATCAGGGAGGACATGAGGGCACAGAGAATGGACAGACTGTTTTCCATCTTAGAAAGAATGCTACCGAAATAAGGTGCTATATAAGAAATACATAAATATGTTTTGTTCAGATAGTTTCTTAAAGTTTTAAGCTGTTCTAATACATTTCTACATTGTTTTTGTCACCAATGTATTTTATTTCCATTTGACCTAACAATACATCAACTTCATTTAAATTTCTAAACACAGTTTATTTTGAAAATTACAAATAGCACTTTAAACAGAATGTGGAAAAAAAATAATTCAAACAGATCAAGATTACAAGACACAAAAGGCATAAAATAAAACTGTACAAGTATTACCAATGGCAACAGTAGGATAAACCTGAGTGATATATATATATATATATATATATATATATACACAGTTCCTGGAACACCTTTTCAACAGAGCAAAGAGGTAGATGTCTTTCTGAACAGAAAGTCTCTGGCGGTGTGGCTAAATCTCTCGCAAGGTCAGAGACATGGATGGGACGCTGCAACTGAGACCTGTGGTTTGTCTTTCTGGATGGTGAGCGAAGCATCACACAGGTGGTCTGCAGATGTCTGTGATAACTCTCTCCGCTGTCCACGTCATCATTAAGTTTAAAGGGCTGGCTGGACCACATCACTTAGATGTAATCAGGGATATGCAGAATTAGAAGTTGGTGCTCACAAAATATGACAATTAGTTATACCCCTAAAACATTAATCACATCTATAATATATATATATATATATATATATATATATACACTGCTGAAAAAAATAAAGGGAACACTTAAACAACACAATATAATTCCAAGTAAATCAAACTTCTGTGAAATCAAACTGTCCACTTAGGAAGCAACACTGATTGACAATCAATTTGACATGCTGTTGTGCAAATGGATTAGACAACAGGGGGAAATTTTTGGCGATTAGCAAGACACACTCAATAAAGAAGTGGTTCTGCAGGTGCGGACCACTGACCACTTCTCAGTACCTATGCTTTCTGGCTGATGTTTTGGTCACTTTTGAATGTTGGTGGTGCTTTCACACTGGTGGTAGCATGAGACGGACTCTACAACCCACACAAGTGGCTCAGGTAGTGCGGCTCATTGCGAGCTGTTGCAAGAAGGTTTGCTGTGTCTGTCAGCGTAGTGTCCAGAGCCTGGAGGTGCTACCAGGAGACAGGCCATTACACCAGGAGACGTGGAGGAGGCTGTAGGAGGGCAACAACCCAGCAGCAGGACTGCTACCTTCGCTTTTGTGCAAGGAGGAACAGGAGGTGCACTGCCAGAGCCCTGCAAAATGACCTCCAGCAGGCCACAAATGTGCATGTGTCTGCACAAATGGTTAGAAACCAACTCCATGAGGATGGTATGAGGGCCCGACGTCCACAAATGGGGGTTGTGCTCACAGCCCAACAAAGAGCAGGACACTTGGCATTGACTTTTTCAAAAGAGATTGCATATATGTTTCTCCCTGGTCTTAAAGAGTCATAAAAAGTCTTAAGATTTTGTTATCTCTAAAGGCTGTACATTTTTACATCATATCTCTTACATGTCATTTAGTTACAGTACAGACCAAAAGATTGGACACACCTTCTCATTCAAAGAGTAGTCTTTATTTTCATGACTGAATATTGTAGCTTCACACTGAAGGCATCAAAACTATGAATTAACACATGTGGAATTATATACTGAACAAAAGAGTGTGAAACAAATGAAAATATGTCTTATATTCTAGGTTCTTCAAAGTAGCCACCTTTTGCTTTCATTACTGCTACGCACATTCTTGGCATTCATAGTCATGAAGATAAAGACAACTCTTTGAATGAGAAGGTGTGTCCACACTTTTGGTGTGTACTGTATATATATATATCAATTCAAATTCAAAAATACTTTATTAATCCCAAAGGGAAATTAAATGTTGTTGTAGCTCATTATGAAGGTTTCTTCAAAGAGCCGTTGTAGATGCTGATGGCTGTGGGCAGGAAGAATCTCCTGTAGCGCTCCATCTTACAGCAGATCTGAAGAAACCTCTGACTGAAGACACTCTGTTGTTGTAGGACAGTCTCATGAAGGGGATGCTCAGGGTTCTCCATAATGTTCTTCATTTTATGAAGAATCTGTCTTTCCAAAATGATCTCCAGAGGTTCCAGAGGAGTCCCCAGCCTTCTTTATCAGCTTGTTGAGCTTTTTTAAGTCTCTGGCTCTGATGCTGCTTCCCCAGCAGATGATGGCAGAAGAGATCACACTTTCCATAACAGACTTATAGAAGATATACAGCATCTTGCTGCAAACACCAAAGGACCTAAGCTTCCTCAAGAAGTACAGTCTGCTCTGTCCCTTCTTGTAGATGGCTTCACAGTTGCATCTCCACTCTAGTCTGTTGTCCAGGTGAACACCGAGGTATTTATACTCCTCCACCACCTCAACTTCTTATCCCATGATAGAAATAGTTTTTGACTTATTCCTGTTTCTCTTAAAATCTACAACCATCTCCTTTGTTTTAGTCACGTTCAAAATGAGATGATTGTTTCCACATCATGCCACAAAGCAGTCCACCACCTTCCTGTAGTCAGCTTCTTGTCCATCTCTGATCCACCCCACAACTGCAGAATCATCTGAGTATTTTTGCAGATGACAGGAGTCTGTCTTGTACTGGAAGTCTGAGGTGAACAGAGTGAAAAGGAATGGTGAGAGTACAGTCCTCTGTGGTGCTCCTGTGCTGCTGACTACCTGGTTAGACTCATAACCCTTCAGTATCACAAACTGTGGTCTGTTTGTCAGGCAGTCTTTGATCCAGGAGATTGTTGAGGCCTCCACCTGAGTCTTCTGGAGTTTCTGGCAAAGCAAATCAGGTTGGATTGTATTAAACTCACTGGAGAAATCAAAGAACATGATCCTCACAGTGCTGCTGGCTTTGTCCAGATGACAGTGGGTTTGTTGAAGCAGGTGTATGATGGCATCTTCAACTCCAACTCCACAACGATAAGCAAACTGAAGGGGTCCTGATGGTTTACTGTTTGCTTACTCGGGTGGGCCAACAGGAGTCTCTCTAGGACCTTCATGTTGTGGGATGTCAGGGAAACAGGTCTATAGTCATTGAGGACTGATGGGTGAGTTTTCTTTGGTACCGGAACAAGACAGGAGGTCTTCCACAACACTGGAACTTTCTTCTGGGCCAGGCTAAGGTTGAAGAGGTGCTGCAGAATCCCACAGAGCTGCTCTGCACAGGCCTTCAGGACTCTAGGGATGACATGATCTGGACCTACAGCCATATTCCGATTCAGTTTCTCCAGTTGCATCTTCACTTGACTTCTTGAGACACACAGGTGGAAGGGGGAAGCAAAGGAAGCATCAGCATCTTCTGATATGGTTGAAAGCAAACATGTAGAAGCAGAAGGGTCTAGGGCTGAGGTGGAAGATAAAAAATTTGAGGTGTTACTGGAAAGCTGTGGGTCCTGTGGGTCAAAGGAAGGTGGAATGTCTGTTTGGCTGTGAGCAGGAGAGGAGGATGCGAAGCTTGTTTCTGAACTCAACCTATTGAAGAATGTGTTCAGTTCATTGGCTCTGTCCAGACCTTCATCGGTCCGATCATCCCTCTGCCTGAAGCCCGTGATCTTCTTCATCCCTGTCCACACATCTCTGATATTGTTTTGCTGGTTGATTGCTCTCCAGCTTCTTCTTGTACACCTCCTTGCTGTCACTTATCTTGTCTTTAAGTGGCTTCTGTATACTCCTCAATAATTCTCTGTCTCCCTCTCTGAAGGCTCTTTTCTTCTTGTTAAGCAGGTCCTTCAGGTCACTGCTGATCCAAGATTTGTTATTGGGGAAGCATCTCACGGTTCTGGTGGGGATGGCGTTATCCACACAGACGTTTATATAGTCGGTTACACACTCAGTCATGGCATTGATGTCCTCTCCATGTGGCTGGCACAGTGCGTCCCAGTCTGTAGCCTCAAAGCAACCTTGCAGAGCTTCTTCAGCTTCCTGTGACCATTTTCTCACAGTCCTCTTTATTACAGGTTGCCTCTGAACAAGGGGCTTATATTTCGAGCAGAGAATAACAAGATTGTGATCTGATTTGCCTAGAGGAGGTCTTGTTGTAGAGATGTATGAGTCCTTGACATTTGCATAAAACAAATCCAATGTTTTGTTTTCTCTGGTAGAGCAGCTGACAAACTGTTGAAACGTTGGAAGTGTAGCAGAGAGTGAAACATGGTTAAAATCACCAGAAATTGCCACAAAAGCATTGGGGTTTTGTGTCTGTAGCTTAGCAGCAACTGAGCTGATGGCATCACATGCAGTGTCGGCAACAGCGGAAGGTGGAATGTAAACTGTTGCCAAAATAACACTGGTGAACTCTCTGGGTAAATAATATGGATGAAAACTTGTTTCCCAACGATCTCACATTGCCCATCATAATCAACAGAAGAGATGGTTTGAACTTCCTCCTTCTCTCTCTTCTCTTAGCTCCTGCTCTGCATCCACGGCGTCTCCTTTTCAACTCATCAGGGATTTGGGGTTGTAGTTGAAGTATTATTTGAGCTTTTGAGATATTAATCAGCTGCTCCTGGTTGTAAGAAACAATCCCGTTGCCATGGCAACGCATCATAACAAATGTCAAAAAAATAGAAAGTTTTAGGAAAAATCCTCCAAGCTGCACAGCATCTGACACCGGAGAGGACAGTTTTACAAAAAAAAAAAACAAAAAAAAAACCAACTGTATCCACCACAAGAGGAATAGTTCCCAAAAAAGAATACATCAGAATCAAAAGTAATAGAGCTACTCCAACCTGCTGCCACCTTGAGCGGCGCAATTCTAGAATTAACTACTACACTGTAAATTGTAATTTTGCACTTTAATTATGTCAACATGTCATTCTGAGTCAGTTTGGCAAGTATTTTATTGAGCTATTGTGATAACACATATTTTTTCATTGAAAACTGTTCAATTACTCAAAAAAGTAAAAAATTGAACTTCGCACAGTGAATTCTGAAATGTTTTTCAACTGAACTATCTCTGCAATTATGGGCGTGTCTAATTTAAAATAAGGCTGCGTCATCACGTTTATCTGACTGTTGGAGACTGGGCAATGGGTGCAGGCAGGCAGGCAGAGAGAGAGACACTATTTTCGCCTCTTCGCATATTTTGGAGTTTTTCGTCGTCATTTGCTATTAAGGTGAGTAAAGTAACACATTTTGACATACTGAATAATAAAATTAGCTAACGCTAAATAACTACTACAAATAACCGAGCCTAGCTAGCTTATGTAGCTTAGCATTCCTGGCGATATGTCAGGGCATGTGCTCCTGGTACACTACACTTGACTGCAATTAGGATTCAGGTAACTTTTAAGATACTTTTCGTTGTCTTGCTGAACATAACTCTCGCCACAGCTAATGTTTTGTGTAATGCACATATTTCCTATTGGAAAAAGGTGCCATGTTGGTGCTGTTTGTAATGGCGTTTGTACAAAAACAATGATTAAATAAACACAGACCGTGCATGGTTCAAGCACATGTGGTGTATACATTTTGTGAAACTAAAGGGCTAGACAGGGCGCGATTTGCGCTGCGCTTGCCGCTGTGTTCAGCGCAAAGTTGAACTATCTTGAACTTTGACCGCAGCTTGCGCGGGACTTCGCAACGCGGTGTGCTTTGCTTCGTGCTTGTGCTTTGCCCATTGCAGCGCGAAACTGCCCTTGCGCGTTGCAAGCCATTAAAAATAAAAGGTAACAATGTAACGGCCATGTTGTCATTGTGCCCATGTGGAGGGGAGTGAATAATGAAAGTACGTTTTGTGAGCAAACTCATTACGGTGAACTATTTACAAGCCTTTATCTTGTCTTGCTTCATAAGTCTGTGTATTTGTACTACTACATGCTATGCGCTAATGGGTTTAGTTAATTAATTATTCATTGTAACCATTTGGCCAGAGCAATAGGTACGGACCTTCTCGAACAATTCTGCCGTATTTTCTCTTTACTGCACCATAGTCCCACCTGTCTCCGTGGTTAATGGGTGAGGGTATATTAATCCATGTTTGTCAGTAGGACCTATTTTTTGTCAATCTGTAACTTTGTGTTGTGGCGTCACACGCATAAAGTAGACTTTTATTCAGTTGAATTTTTCAAATTGCTTAAATTGCACCGTGTATATTTTGTTTCTTTGCAAGTGGGTGCGTTATAGTAATTAATGAGCAATGTGTGAAACTGCCCTGATGCCCTTATATTGAGAGAGCTTTGTATTGCATATGCCTAAAGCTAAAAATATGTAAAAATATTACATTCTATTGGATCACATGGTAATACAATAGACAATGTATTAGGCATTATGCCCACATTACGAATAAATATTAAAATTGTCTTTTTATTTTAGCTTCTTGTGACAGGTCTTTCTGGAACAGTGAAGCTGGACAGGTATGTTACATTTTTCTTGTAATCCATATACATTTTATTGGTGTAAAAATGTAAACGTGCTTGTCCTTGATGTCATGAATTCAATTTACAACTAATGACCAACAATACTTTATTTGACAACTCGTTATTTTTGCAGGCTACTGAAGATGAAGGGGTTTTCTGCAAAGGGATGAAAGTTGGTCTGGTGATGGTGAAAGATGGAGAAGAGATCGTTGACGTGTCTGTGGTCTTGGAGGAAGCGGTGGTCCTGACTGATCTTAAGGACATCACAAGTGCTGTTGCCATGCTCATGGGTCTGCTCTACTGTCTGAACATGGACTACCCTAAAAATCACAAATACGCCTTTGAGGTGATTCAGAAGGTGTTCATGAACATTGGCGGAGGGCAGTGTTCATCCCTTGTTCATGGCCTGAGAAACAGACTTTTGCGGAAGACAATGTAAAACCTCAGTTGAGTTCGGATCTTCATTGTGGACTGTGGCTGATTCAGTTTTTCTAGTTTTTCAGCATTGAATTAGATTAAGATTGTTAAATGGCTCATTACAAATATTCAAATACAAGGATAGTGATAGTGGTAAACAATATGTTGTAGTGTTACTATAGATTTAGATTTTAAAAAAACATTGCTTATAAATATTTGAGCCATTTTGATAGGCTTGGTTGAACTTGACCTGTAGGCTGCTATGGCCTGTTTGAGGTCCTTCTTTCTGAAGAATGTTTTTTTACTTCAGACTAAATTGTCCTAAGCTTCAAAGTGGTTTATTCTATGCATGGCAAATAATTAATAAAAGTTACTCATTTAAAAAAATCATTTTTGAGCAAGTTTCATTGATTTTTATTATGGGGTAATGGGGGTAGATGCTGTTTTCATGTCGATGTCTATATCTCAATTGACTTAATTGACAAATGTTTAAGATGAATCAGATTTAAGAGTTGTAACAACTAATTGAAGTAGTTACATCAAGTAAGGAATTTATATTGATTTAATTCACAGAAATATTGAAGATGAAATATATATCAGTGTTTAAACAACTAGTTTAACTAGCTAAATCAACTACAAAGGTATAATTAGTACAATTAAGACAAATAGTTAAGATAAATGCATTTTCTAGCATAAATGACTACATCAAGCATTTATGTTAAAGTATTAATGCAAATTAGCTCAACTCAAAGAAGAGTTTAAATTGATTGAAATTGGCATGTTCTGTTAATCTTTGACAGTTTAGTAAACTAACAACATTGAGTCAACTAAACTACACTTTTACTGGACTTAATCTAAAATTTTGAGGCAGCCCTTGGAATTGTTTTTTTGAGTTAAAACAACATGTTACATTTGACAGTGTACTACTACTACTATTAATTACTACTAATTACTACTGAGTAATCAAATGAACAGTTGATAAAACAGTTAGCAGTTGTAACATTAAACACAGCTGAAATACACAACATGAATTACAATAACAGTTTAAAACATTTACAAAATATGGCAAAATCGAATATGACAAAATGTATATAATTAAATTAATCTAAAATATATGTAGAAAAATCATATTTGTTAAGAAAACACAGAGCTGATCCTAATACATACCACAGTAACAGACAGCAACAGAAAAAGGGGATGAGCTGACTGTTACTGGTTGCTATGGTAACCACCAACTGACAAGAGTAACATAAAAAATGTATATAGCAATAAAAGTCAGGAAAAAAATAAATTGTTGATTAAATAAAATAAATTTGAAGAATAAATAAACCAATGTTGACAAACTTCACATCAATAGTGATTTTAAAATAAAACCCCGTTACACATACGGTAAATGAAAAAGAGAGACGAGGAAATGTAAAAAAGAACAAAGGCATGTGTAAGGAAAAGGAAAAAGAAAATATTTACATTTCTTGATGAAAACACATGTCTACGGAAAAGGAAAAAGAAAATATATACATTTCTTGATGAAAACGCATGTGTAAAGACAAGGAAAAAGAAAATATATACATCCCTTGATGAAAACGCATGTGTAAGGAAAAGGAAAAACGAAATATATACATTTCTTGATGAAAACGCATGTGTAAGGAAAAGGAAAAAGAAAATATATACATTTCTTAATGAAAATGCATCTCTAAGGAAAAGGAAAAACAATATATATATTTCTGCTTTTATTTTAAATTTTGTCAGGATCGGTCCTCCAAAGCACACAAGCTGTGTGCTGTGTTCTCTCTGTGCAGGGTGTGACTGGCAGGTGCTGCTGCACAAGCATCGGGTTGGGTTGAGTATGCTCATAACAGCCATGTCTCTGCAGCCACCGGTTTGTCACCCTTTGAGGCCTCCTGTGTTACCAACCCACTCTGTTACCTGCTACTTTCCCTGACCAGATTCTCCCCTCTGTCAGAACCCACTTGCACAACTGTAAGAGACTATGGAACCAGACTAGGTCTGCTCTTCAACGGTCCTTTGCACAAACAAGCGCTACGTGGACAGAAAGAGGACACCCGCTCCGGTCTATGCCCCCGGGCCAAGAGGTATGGCTGTCCTCCCAAGATTTTCCCCTAAAGGCCTACTCCAAAAAACTTGCACCTTGGTTTTTGGGCCCTTTTAAGATAGAGTCTGTCATCAGTCATTCCACCGTCCACCTCAAACTGCCTCATTATCGAGTACAGTGCTGTGTTCTTTCTGTGCATGGTGTGACTGGCAGGTGCTGCTGCACAGGTGTTGCTCATCTGAGAGCAATCAGCTGGGCTACTTTTGGAGTGGAAACCCAGAGGGAGGCGTCAGCTCGTTTTCTCACTTGGTGTGGTAACAGCTAGACCTGCGCTTCTCTGCAGTCTTGCTTCCAAGCAGTTTTTCTGATCTCCTTGTTTTTCTCCCCCTGCCTTGCAGGTCATCCTTCACTGAAGGAAGTCATGGAACCTTTCTGGTCTCCGTTTTTACTCATGTCATGTTCAGAGGAGTTTGGGAACTCCAGCCTCGACACCTCAGCCCTGAGCCTCCTCTCTGCTTCCAAGCCCAGCTTCTCAGGAGCCACCTGAGAACCACCCATCAACCTGCCTGTCCACCCTCCAATGTTAAAACTCCCCAACCATAGTGGAGTTTCCTGGAAGAGAAGAAACAAAGCACTTCATCCTCAAACTGTTCACAGCCTGTCAGCCTCAAGCCACCATGTAGAAGGACTTATTTCCCCCAGTCTTGCCAAGAAGTCAGCATCTAAAGAACACATTCACATTTTCTCTGTTTCCAACCAGAGTGTTTACCAGCTTCTGTCTTTCTCCTTCAGAGAGACCCCGCGTTTGTCCACCAGCTCCAGCCCTGGTTCCAGTCCGACCTTTATCCATGTTTTTTTTTTTTTTTAACAAAATAGTACATGGTAATTCTGAATGTAAAATGTACTTAGTGAGAGGTGCAGCCCAAAATAGAACATCTGTGTATCTGTCAACACCTGAAGCTCAACACCTGTAAGTATGGGTGTGGACGTGCTCCTGTATACAAGGTTTCTCCACAAAAATATGCAATAGCGAGTGTGAGGACCCACAGGCCTGCCCCATGGTCCCTGGACGGACAATGAGGAGATCCGAGCCACACACATCTAAAGGCCTCCCAAAGCACAGGAACCCCAGGAGAACCACCGCCGGGACTACCGCAACCCCCCCCCCCAGAGAAGAGCAGTGGAGAGTCCCAGGGGAACCACCCAGCAGCGACAGTGCAGAAGCCCCAGGGGCCGCAGCAACAAGTCCACAGGCCCCGCTGGCAGCCGTCCACACCCGAGCAGATCCAGCCATGGACCCAGAGGCCCAAGACCCCGGGACACACCACCCCCCAAGCAGAGGCCCGACAGAGCCCAGGGGACCAGGCCCCGGCAAGCAGCCACCGGGAGTGAGCCAGCCCACACCAAAGCACCCGGCCGCGGACACCGAGAACCACAAGTACACCAGCGGGCAGAGACTCCAACCACCGGCAGCTGATCCAGGAGAGGGAGCAGTTCAAGACCCAACCTGTCGCAAAAAAAAAAAAAAAACAGGCACACAGTCACAATCACCCACTTCCCCCCCTCATGCATACACATAATATCACTCACACCCAACGTAAGGATAAACAACAATGGACGTCATACACTCACTCACACTCCCCATGCATACTCTATACTCCCAGGTCCAGGTGCCGGTACCCCCTCGGGGCAACCAACCCCCAGACTCAGGAGGTGGTACCCTTCCCTCCTGGGGCAGAGGCAGGCAGACAGCGCTGGTACTGCCCAGACCCGGGTGACCCCGGCCCAGCTCCCGCCCCCCCGCCCCGAACCCAGTCCCCAACAATCCCCATCCACCTCCGGAGAGGGGGCTATGTACAAAAGAGGGGTCCACATGGCCCAAAGCAACCCGCCAACCGGAGCCGCCCCAGGACGGAGCAGTCCCGACCCCCCAACGATCTCCGATCCCAACCCCATGAGTCTCCCACCCCCAGTGAACCCCAACAAGAACCTCCCCACAGGGCTACCCCCAACAAGGACACCGATATCGAACACATCCCCCCGAACCCAAACGCCACAAATCCCCACCCCCACAGGGGCACACCCCCACAGGTGAACTCCGTGGCCGAGAAGCCGATGAAGCCACACCCACACAACGCAAGCTCCACACACAGCCCCGCTCTAAGAACCCCCACCACACCCTGCTCCCCCACCACACAGCGTGCCACAACAGCAAGTCAAGGGCCCTGCGCAACGCCACCCCCGCCCACTGGCGCAACAGGGCAGAACCCACCCAGCACCGCACCACAACCGGACCCCCGACCCCACACCATGACGGGACAAACTCATCCACCAAGAGGTCCCCTTTATCCATGTTTCTAAATAAGCTGTTAAAACGTTGTCTTTGTCCTCGTGGTTGTGTATCTCAGTCTAAGAAAACTCCATTATGACAAGACCTAAATTGCGAGTAAAACAAGGCTGTGTGCTGCTATCTCAAAAGGTGTCCCACTAGTAATATAGTTTAAGTTATTCAAGTTCAGTGACAAAAGCGCACTCTTATGAATATTTAATTTGTACCCAGAAATATCTTCAAATTTGGAGACATGTCAAACGTCCAGATAAAGCAACCTTCATCCACAAAAGGAGGAACCAGGGTTTCAAAAAGAACACATCAGAATCAAAGCAACAGAGCTACTCCAATATGTTGCCTTGAGCGGTACAATTCAAATGAAAAACAAAACAAACAAATGAAACATGGTGAACACATGTTAGACTTTGGAAACGTAATTCGGTTCTGCCAAATGGGATTTGGAAGCGTGTTGCTTGAACAAGAAACACCATCTGGTAGGCTTTTTTGTGTGTGCACAGGGGCCTCAGGTGCTGCATCACCATACATAGTATTGTATAAAAAGTATGAATGTAGCTGAACTCTCAGCTGATGCCCACAGAAAGGACTCTTGATGTCACTGAAGTCCCAGCCTCACTTCCAGTCCGCCATCTTGGGTGGCTCCGTGTTGCTTCACAGCTCTACACAACTGAGCAACATTGCATACTTTTTCACCCATGGATAAGTATCTAGAGTAGTTACAGTCTCCTGATAAGGCCATGTACCTCACGAAAATTGTGGTGAACAGCAAGGTGGATGCATATGTACTGCCTGTTGGTTTCTTTAGCGCAAATCCAGACAATTGGCCACACATATCACACAATCAGAATCGGAATCAAGTGCCAAGTTCGTACATACAAACAAGGAATTTGACTCTGGTACACTTTGCTCTCTAGGTTTTTAAATATATTTTAAATATATTTATGCATATATCTTTATGTCCTTAAATATACATATATACAAAGTTGCATTTGCAACTTCAGTATGCAGTTGTTTGGTACACTATTGAATGTTCATCAGAGAAACACCCTGGGGGAAGAAACTGTCTCTGTGGCGGCTTGGTTTTAGTAAACAGTGCTCTGTAGCGGCAGCCTGAAGGTAAAACCCTAAACAGTTTATGTGCAAGGTGTGTGGAGTCTGCTGAAATTTTAGCAGCTCTTTTCCTGACCCTAGACCTGTATAAATCCTGGATGGAGGGAAGGTCAGCCCTGATTATTCTCTCTGCAGTCCTGATTATTTGTTGCAGTCTGGACCTGTCCTGTTTTGTGAATGAGCCAAACCACACTGAGATGGATGAAGACAGGACAGACTGAATGATGGCAGTGTAGAAGATGACCAGCAGTTCCTGTGGAAGGTCGTACTTCTTGAGTTGCCTCAAAGTACAGTCTCTGCTGGGCCTTCTTTCGAACTGTGTCAATGTGTGAAGACCATCTCAGGTCCCCAGAGATGGTGGTTCCTAGGAACCTGAAGTGGTCCACAGCTCACACGGTGTTGTTGATGATGGTGCAGGGGGTGTATGGGGGTGGTGTTCTCCAAACGTCCACCACCATTTCCACAGTCTTGAGTGGGTTGAGTTCAAGGTAGTTCTGACAACACCAGTGTACCAGCCGATCCACCTCCTGTCTGTATGCAGACTTATCACCATCCTGGATCAGACCAATGACAGTGATGTCATCTGCAAACTTCAGGAGTTTCACGGACGAGTCCGCTGAGGTGCAGTCATTTGAGTACAGGGAGAAGTGGAGTGGGGATGGAACACACCCCCGGGGGGCACCAGTACTTATTGATCTGGTGTGGGACAAGATGCTCCCCGGCCTCACCTGCTGCTGTCAGTCCGTCAGGAAGCTGTTGATCCAATGACAGATGGAAGCTGGGACGTTAAACTGGTTGAGCTTCTGGTGGAGGATGTCTGGTATGATAGTGTTGAAGGCTGAGCTGAAGACTACAAACAGGATCCTGGCGTACGTCCCTGGACGGTCGAGGTGTTGTAGGATGAAGTGTAGACCTAAGTTGACAGCATCATCTGCCGACCGGTTTGCTCGATAAGCAAACTGCAGGGGGTCCAGCAAGGGGCCTGTGATGTCTTTCAGGTACTTCAACACCAGCCGTTCAAAGGATTTCATGACCACAGACGTTAGGGCTACAGGCCTGTAGTCATTTAATCCTAGGATGGTGGGTTTCTTGGGCACCGGGATGATGGTGGATTATTTGAAGCAAGAGGGGACCTCACACGTCTCCAGTGACTTGTTGAAGATCCGGGTGAAGATTGGGGTGAGTTGATTTGTACAGGCTTTCAGGCATGATGGGGAGAGTTTATCAGGTTCTCCAGCTTTCTTTGTTTTCATGTGCTGAAAGAACCTGTTTACATCTTCCTCAGAGATCTTTAGTGCAGGCAGAGGATCTGAAGGTAGGGGGTTGGTTGTTTTATGGGAAGAATTTGTTCCTGAATGGGATGTGGAGGAGATGGTTTGAGGTGTGAACAGCTTCCTGTCATGCCTGCAGTAGAAGCCATTCAGACGGTTAGCCAGGTGAGGATTCTGTTCAGGATGGGTGTGGGGGGCTCCTTTAGGCAGTCAGGATTCTCAGACTGGTCCATACAGCCGAAGTATCACCAGTAGAAAGGCTGTTCCTTAGCTTCTCACTGTAGCTTCGCTTGGCTGCTTTGATCTCCTAGTTTGTTCCTGGCCTGCCTGTACTGCGCCCAATGTCCAGTGCTGTGAGCTTCTTCCTTATCCCTGTGCAGGTTCCTGAGATGTGGAGTAAACCATGGCTTGTTATTCCCAAATGTGCAGTGTCTTGGTCTGCACACACATGTCCTCACAGAAACTGATGTATGATGTCACCACATCAGTTAGTTGGTCAGTGGCTGAAGTTTCAAAAACAGTCCAGTCTGTGCATTCAAAGCAGGCCTGTAGCATCTGCTTTGATTCCTCAGTCCACTTCTTAACAGTGTGAACCTTGGGTATGGAAGCTCTTAGTTTCTGCCTGTAGGTTGGGAGGAGGTGGATAAGAGAATGATCCGAAAAACCCAGAGCAGCCCTGGTAACAGCATGATATGAGTCTTTTAAAGTTGTGTAACAATGGTCCAGTGTGTTTTTGTCTCTGGTGGGACACTTAATATGCTGTCTGTATTTGGGGAGTTCATTGGAGAGGTTTGCACTGTTAAAGTCTCCCAGTATTATGATGAAAGAGTCCGTGTATTTTTTCTCCACATCTGTAAGCAGCTCAGCGAGATGTTTTTCAGCGGCAGAAGTGCAGCCATGCGGTGAGCCAATGAGCCAATTATTATAAACGAGGAAAACTCTCGGTGAATAAAACGGTTTACAGTTTATGCAAAATGTCTTCAGATCAGGACTACATGTTTTCCCCAGCACTTTTATGGCTCTGCACCAACCTTCATTTATATAGAAGCAGATTCTGCCTCCTCGCTTCTTCCCCGATAGCTCCGCGCTGCGATCCGCTCTGAACAGCTGGAAGCCTGGTATCAGCAGTGCGCAGTCCGGGATGTTTTCATTTAGCCATGTCTCGGTGAAGCAGAGAACCGCTGATCCGTGGAGGTCCGTGTTTTTACAGGTGGGAAGAAGCACCTCATCCATCTTATTACTTAGAGAGCGGACATTTGCCAGATGGATTGAAGGCAGTGGTGTGCGGAGTCCTCTTTGGAGGAGCTTTACCAGCGAGCCAGCATGCTTTCCCCTCCGACACTTTCGGTGCAGTATCCCATAAAGTGCCCTGGCTCCGCTCGCTTGCATTTCATATATGTATTGTTCATTTAGTTGTGTAAAACACATTTCAAATATTACTGGTCTGTTTGAACTATGGTGAATGAACGTTCCTCATGTCCGATTTCAGTCCCTGTTTTAGACTAGCTGTCCTTGGGTTAAGCTGTCTCTGGAAATGTCCCCGATTTTATCATTTTATGCATGAGAAAAAATGTTGCATTTGTGGATTGGTATTATTGTAGCTGGGGGTTGAGTATAGATCGAGCTGATAAAAATAGATCGAGCTGATAAAATCTAGCCCGACCATACGCGGGCCAGCGGCAATAAAAGCCAGACCCAAACCTGACCAACTCACCTGAATATAATCACATGAATAAATATTTTATTTATTTTATTTGCACTTTCACTGCAAAGATATAAACATTCATGATTTTATATTATATTGTTTTAAAACCCCTTGTTTTAAAAATCAAGACATAAGAGCACAACTTACTGAAGTAGGTCACAGTTCTGGGTTGCAGTACAGAGAACTGCCACCCAGCTCAGAATTAGCTGATCAGCTCACAGTCTTGGCAGACTACTTTCCAGAATATTATTACAATAAATGTAGATGAACAAAAATGTGCACTGCTCACTTGGGCGTGAGTCAGGTTCAAGCCGTCACTCGTGATACGGCCTCGCTTTGCTGATCTGAGTCTCTCCCAAAGGCCTTTGGTAAATCTTTCTCTCTTTGTATTATTCTTCTTGTATTAAATTTTTGCATTGGAAATCATTGGACTTATCATTTACCAAATTAAACTTGTGTTAATCTTAATTTCCTGCTCTTCATCTGCTCTTTCTCACGACATCTGGACTGGGGTGTTGAGGCTGTATTATGATATCTGGTGGAATTATTTTACCTCAACAGTGCCTAAACTTTCACACTACTGTAAGCAATAAATTTGAGTCAAGAGACATAATAAAACTCATGAACTGTTTTGTGTATTTCACTCACAGTGTACAAGATCACCAAAAGAAACAGTAACAATAGTATAATAAAAGCACACAGTTTGTTAATGTTCTGAGGTTGCTGTGTAGTCAGTCTTCTTATTAGTGACAATGTTAACAGGCTACATGACAAACTGGTTGCCCAGGGCAGCATCTTGATAGAAGCCCAGATACTTTACCATAACTGGGTTCTTGCCAAAGTGTTGTCGTGCCATCAAGTGTTTCTGTTCAACCCACTGGATAAATGTGGTTTCATATGCCTGGAAACACAGTAGAAAGACTCAGAGGAACAGCTGGACATGGCCATAAAGAGAACTTCTGAAGTCCTGAGAAAACAACTTTAGCAAAACTTGTCTTCCATCTTACCACTTTATTGATACCTTAGTCACATGAACAAACCTGATGAATATCTTCGACTTGCGTGTGAGCGTAAGTCTCCTCTTTGCACAACAGTATGCAGTTCCAGGGACTCCAGTCCTTCTGATGTTCCCAGCGAGCAAATGCCAGGTTATAGAGGTCTCTGCTACCATTGAGAGCTGAGCAGGAAGCCCAGACTTTTTCTGTTAGGTACTGAATGTCTTCCACCTGAACAGATGCAAAGGTCACGGTATAGGCAGCTGTAATTTTTAAACTAAGACAGCAAACTGAAAGAGAGAGAGAGATTTTTTGACAGATGACACCTGTCCAACTACACGCTGGCAAGTCACAGAGAATAATTTTACCTTGGCCCGGAAGCATAACATGCACATAACATGTACCACTAAAACTACTAATTTCAGAATGCGGTGGAACTACTAACATATTATAATGTTAGTCTGGGGTTGTAAATATGAGCTAAGTCTGGACGGACTAGAAGGGCCATTAAGGTCACTAACCTAACCCTTATTTTAGAAACATAATTTATTTAGGCTTATGTTCCATATTTCTGTTTTAACACTTCGTGTAAATCCCCTCCTTGAACCGCCACCTTAACGTGGTGGAAGGGTTTGAGTGCTCAAATGATCCTAGAGGCTATGTTGTCTGGGGATTAAATGTCCCTGGTAGGGTCTCCCATAGCAAACAGGCTCTAGGTGACGGGTCAGACAAAGACCGGTTCAAGACACCTTCATGAGGACCATAAAACCGAGGTACGTGACATCGCCCGGTACGGCGGAGCCAGGGTCCCACCCTGGAGCGAGGCCTGGGGTTGGGACTCGTCGGAGAGCGCCTGGTGGCTGGGTTGCTCCATACAGGACCCGGCCGGGCCAAGCCCGAACGAGAGACGCAAGGCCATCCCCCAGTGGGCCCACCACCTTCAGGGGGAACCATGAGGGATCGGTGCAAAGAGGTTCTCAGCATCTATTGTCGATGCTACTGCCTGTAGCTGTGGTGCTTGTCACGGTAGCAATCCCCAAACCCGGTGGTGGACACCGGCAGTAAGGGACGCTGTCAAACTGAAGAAGGAGTCCTATTGGCTGTGGTTGGCCTGTGGGACTCCTGAGGCGGCTGACGGGTACCGTGAGGCCAAGCGTGCCACGGCCGTTTGGGCTTGAAGCGATTCTGGCAAACCGTCCAGCACCTCAGGAGGGGGAAGCAGTGCTTCACCGACACTGTTTACAGTGGGGCTGGGAAGTTGCTGACCTCGACTGGGGACATTATTGGGCGGTGGATGGAGTACTTCAAGGATCTTCTCAATCTTGGAAGGAGTACTTCAAGGGATCTTCTCAATCCTGCCATCATGCATACCCTGGTGGAAGCAGAGGCTGGGGACTCGGGGTTAGACTCTTTCATCACCCAGACTGAAGTCACCAAGATGGTTAAAAAGCTTCGCGGTGGCAGGGGTTTGGGGGTGGATGAGATCCGCCCTGAGTACCTCAGGTCTCTGGATGTTGTGGGGCTGCCATGATTGACACGCCTCTTCAACATTGTGTGGCGGTCAGGGACAGTGCCTCTGGACTGGCTGGCTGGGGTGGTGGCCCCTCTTCATAAGAAGGGTGACCAGAGAGTGTGTTCCAACTATAGGGGGATCACACTCCTCAACCTCCCTGGTAAGCCCTACACCAGGGTATTGGAGAGAAGAGTCCAGCACATAGTTGAACCTTGGCTTCAGGAGGAGCAGTGTGGACCAGCTCTATACCCTCTACAGGGTACTCGAGGGTCCACATGTGTTTTGTGGACCTGGAGAAGGCATTCAACTGTGTCCCTCGTGGTGCCCTGTAGGGGGTGCTCCAGGAGTAAGGAATTGGGGGCCCTTTATTAGGGTCCATCTGGTCTCTGTACAAGTGGAGCAGGAGTTTGGTCCGCATTGCCGGCACCAAGTCAGACCTGTGCATGTTGAACTCCGGCAGGGCTGCCCTTTGTCACCGGTCCTGTTCATAACTTTTATGGACAGGTTTTCTAGATGCAGCCAATGGGCCGGAGGGGCTCTCGTTTGGGGACCAGTGGATTTCTCTTCTTTTTGCAGATGATGTGGTCCTGCTGGCCCACTCTAGCCAAGACCTACAGCATGCACTGTGGCGGTTCCACCCGTGCGGCCCTCCAAAGAAATGTCAGCCCACACCATTACTGACCCACTGCCAAACCGGTCATGCTGAAGGATGTTGCTGGTAGCAGATTGCTCTCCACGGTGTCTTCAGACTCTGTCACGTCTGTCACATGTGCACAGTGTGAACCTGCTTTCATCTGTGAAGAGGACAGGGCGCCAGTGTCAAATTTGCCAATCCTGAAGTTCTCTGGCAAATGCCAAGCGTCCTTCACGGAGTTGGGCTGTGAGCACAACCCCCATTTGTGGACGTCGGGCCCTCATACCTTCCTCATGGAGTCGGTTTCTAACCATTTGTGCAGACACATGCACATTTGTGGCCTGCTGGCAGTGCTCCTCCTGTTCCTCCTTGCACAAAGGCAGAGGTAGCGGTACTGCTTCTGGGTTGTTGCCCTCCTACGGCCTCCTCCCCATCTCCTGGTGTACTGTCCTGTCTCCTGGTAGCGCCTCCAGGCTCTGGACACTATGCTGACAGACACAGCAAACCTTCTTGCCACAGCTCTCATTGATGTGCCATCCTGGATGAGCTGCACAATCTGAGCCACTTGTGTGGGTTGTAGAGTCCGTCTCATGCTACCACAAGTGTGAAAGCATCACCGACATTCAAAAGTAACCAAAACATCAGCCAGAAAGCATAGGTACTGAGAAGTGGTCTGTGGTCCCCACCTGCAGAACCACTCCTTTATTGAGTGTGTCTTGCTAATCGCCAAAGATTTCCCCCTGTTGTCTATTCCATTTGCACAACAGCATGTGAAATTGTCCATCAGTGTTGCTTCCTAAGTGGACAGTTTGATTTCACAAAAGTTTGATTTACTTGGAGTAATATTGTGTTGTTTAAGTATTCCCTTTATTTTTTTCAGCAGTGTATATGAGATAGGGCTGCAGCCATTGATTTTTTTAGTAACAGATTAATCTTAGTAAATTAACATAGGCTTGCCTCAACAAGCGTTTTGAACTTAAATAAAGTTAGTGCCCATTTTAAATGCATTGCAAATGTCAGAAACATGTAAATTCTCAATGCTTTGAACATGGCAAATAAAAAATTATTGTAAACTATAATAAATTGTTTCAAAACAAACATGGTTTTGGTGCATAAAAAAACATTTTTTACAATGTAAACTAGAATCTGATCCATGTAAATATATTTGCCTTTCTGATTATTTTGCATTTTATTCTCTTTATTGATCACCAACAGCAACAGGGTTCCTCCTTTTCCCGCACTAGGTGTCAGCTTTAGTCTCCAACATAACTGGTATTTTTAGTAGATACATCAACATCCAGTGCCTCTACAATGAAATGGAGGAATAATAAAAGGGGCACGCTGGCTTGTACATGTTTGGGTTGTCCATGTATGTAAAGCTTACATTTAAACAGATAGCACTAGCTTATGTCGTCTGAAAGAATTTACTACTTCACTGTTGCAGATACAGTAGCTTTACTGACGTTTTTAATTTGCTCTCAATCATTTGTGTCCATTAGCTTGTAGCATTAGCTTAGCATTTAGCATCGCACATACTTATTGTCACATGCAGTAAGGCAATGAGTATGTGTTTGAGTAATTCATTTAAGGTGTCAATTTTATAGAGATATTATGTTGCAACATTTGCCAAAATATGCATGCGTTGACATCTTCGTAGTGCACACTAGCATTTTCACAAAACAACACAACACAAGTGCTACATGTGACGTGTTTGCACATTGCACATTGTAAGGTCGATGAGTATATATAAGACCCATATGAACATTTATAAAGTCCCAACCTAGTTTCTGGTGAAGTTTCTGGCATAGTCCATGTAGGATGTTTTCTTTTTAGGTGTACTGATGTTGTGTTATTATGGTTCATTGCAGTTCATTTTTGCAATGAATGCACCGGGTTTGGGACTCGTCGGAGAGCGCATGGTGGCTGGGTTGCTCCTCGCGGGACCCGGCAGGACCAAGCCCGAATGAGAGATGCGAGACCATCCCCCAGTGGCCCCACCACCTGCAGGGGGAACCGTGAGGGACCGGTGCAAAGAGGATTGGGCGGAGGATGAAGGTGGATCCCCGGATGCTTAGGCTGGCTCTAGGGACGTGGAATGTCACCTCCCTGGGGGGGAAGGAGCCTGAGCTTGTGCGGGAGGTCGAGAGATATCGACTAGAAATAGTCGGGCTCGCCTCCACGCACAGCGTGGGCTGTGGAAGCCATCTCCTCGAGAGGGGCTGGACTCTCTTCTACTCTGCAGTGGCCCACGGGGAGAGGCGGCGGGCTGGGGTGGGTTTGCTTGTCGCCCCCCAGCTCAGCCGTCTCGTGTTGGGGTTTACCCCAGTGGATGAGAGGGTCGCATCCCTGCGCCTTCAGGTTGGGGAGAGGTCTCTGACTATCATTTCAGCCTACGGGCCATGTGGTAGTGTGGAGTACCCGGCCTTCTTGGCATCCCTGTCGGGGGTGCTGGATAGTGCCCCTCCCGGGGACTCCATTATTCTGCTGGGGGACTTCAACGCCTGTCCCTTGGCCAGGGATGTATTCAACTCTCACCTCCGGGAGAGCTTTGACCAGATTCCGAGGGATGTTGGAGACATAGAGTCCGAGTGGACCATGTTCTCCACATCTATTGTCGATGCTGCCGCCAGTAGCTATGGCCGTAAGGTCTGCGGTGCCTGTCGCGGCGGCAATCCCTGAACCCGGTGGTGGACACCGGCAGTAAGGGATGCCGTGAAGCTGAAGAAGGAGTCCTATTGGCTGTGGTTGGCTTGTGGGACTCCTGAGGCGGCTGATGGGTACCGTGGGGCCAAGTGTGCCGCGGCCAGGCGGTGGCAAAGGCAAAAACTCAGACCTGGGAGGAGTTCGGTGAGGCCATGGAGAAGGACTACCGGTTGGCCCCGAAGCGATTCTGGCAAACCGTTCGGTGCCTCAGGAGGGGGAAGCAGTGCTTCACCAACACTGTTTACAGTGGGTGTGGGGAGCTGCTGACCTCGACTGGGGACATTATCGGGCGGTGGAAGGAGTACTTCGAGGATCTCCTCAATCCTGCCATCACGCATTCCCTGGTAGAAACAGAGGCTGGGGACTCAGGGTTGGACTCTTTCATCACCCGGGCTGAAGTCACCGAGGTGGTTAAAAAGCTCCGTGGTGGCAGGGCTTCGGGGTTTGATGAGATCCGCCCTGAGTACCTCAAGTCTTTGGATGTTGTGGGGCTGTCATGGTTGACATGCCTCTTCAACATTGCGTGGCGGACGGGGACATTGCCTTTGGATTGGCAGACTGGGGTGGTGGTCCCCTACATAAGAAGGGTGACCGGAGGGTGTGTTCCAACTACAGGGGGATCACACTCCTCAGCCTCCCTGGTAAGGCCTATGCCAGGGTATTGGAGAGGAGAGTCCGGCCGATAGTCGAAGCCCGGCTTCAGGAGGAGCATTGTGGTTTTCGTCCCGGCCGTGGAACACTGGACCAGCTCTATACCCTCTACAGGGTATTCGAGGGTTCATGGGAGTTTGCCCAACCGGTCCACATGTGTTTTGTGGACCTGGGGAAAGCATTCGACTGTGTCCCCCGTGATGCCCTGTGGGGGGTGATCCAGGAGTATGTAATCGGGGGCCCTTTACTAGGGGCCATCTTGTCTCTGTACAAGCGGAGCAGGAGTTTGGTTTGCATTGCCGGCACTAAGTCATGAAACTGTTCCCGGTGCATGTTGGACTCCGGCAGGGCTGCCCTTTGTCACTGGTCCTGTTCATAACTTTTATGGACAGCATTTCTAGGCGCAGCCAAGGGCCGGAAGGCCTTGGAACGCCTTGGGCTCCCCCCGGAGGAGCTGGAGGAGGTGTCTGGGGAGAGGGACGTCTGGGCATCTCTGCTGAGTCTGCTGCCCCAGCAAACCGGTCCCGGATAAAGCGGAAGACGACGAGTATGAGTACGAGTATTTTTAAATGTACTGTTTTTTTTCCAACAAAATAAACAGTATGTTATGTTTGAGTTGCCTTCTATATAAGATGTCTAAAGATACAGTAATATTTATATGGAAATAATTCTATTCGAAAAATTTATATCTCTTAAACATAAACTGCATGTCTTCTCTTGATCTTGATGTATAAAACTCAGTTTGACACCCCTCAATATAGACAAGAGTGAACTCTTCAGATGCTCACATGTAGAGAGTGAAAGCAGTGCTTACCTGTAGCAGGAAGGGGATGGTAGCTTCTGTTTTGAGTCTGTGCTCATCAGTTCTCAACCTCCTCAGGATGCTTTTGTACACAGAGTCTTCATCACGAGATCTTGCTATGTTGTCTAGTCTGGTACAGTTTCGGCACCAATGACTCCGGCTGCCACTGGCACATGAGCCAAAGTCAGCAGAGCAAAGGTAACGGTGACAGCCGTGGCAAAAGAACATTTTGTGCTTCAGCTCAGATGGCTTCTTGTAAACCTGCAACAAACTTTCAGTTACACTAACATCTTATTCACACATACTGTATCTCCAAAGCCAACGTGGACATTCAGCTGGCTGTTAATTTAGCTCTAGTGTTAATCATAGATTCAATCTGCACATATTAACTTTGTTAGTATTACTTTATTCATTTTTAATATATATACTAATATATATATATATACTAATATACCATCCAATGGTGTTTTTTTTCTACTACAAACTTTCAATGACAACACAATTCTAATTATACAAAATGCTAAGTTTAAAAAATATATATTTACCCTGACAGATTAAACTTGGTTTTGCCTTTCTGTCACACAGCTTCAGACCATCACACCCATTTTAAAATCAGTTTACATTTTTCAAAATGGGATTTCATTTATTAAGGGAAAAAAAGTTATCCAAACCAACCTGGTCCTATGCAAAACAACACGAGGAATGCAAAAAGAACTCAAAAAGAATTATGCCTCAATCTAAAGACATTAAAAACAGACAGTTTTGGTCTAATGTAAATGTGAAAATGCCATCACAGTAAACCTTATTGGCTTCACATCAAAGAGCACCCTCACCGTAGGGTCTCAAACATATTGTTTACCTTCAGCAGTTTGGCCACTTTGGGGTTAAACACTGGTGTTTTGATATACTGAAGGAACAGAGTACAGATCCTCTTCCTTAGCCCCTCCAGATTATGCTCTTTAATCTCTCGACTCATCAAGTCAATCTCCCTGTCAATCAGATCAATAATATCCCACACCAGCTGACACTCATGCTCCTGTCCAATAAAGAAACACAATCATTTCAGCAATCATTACACTAATGTTTCTGTGAAGCCAAAACAGAAGTGGCATTTTCAGTGAAATCAATGTATATTACCTTAACATTGTTTTTAAGCTTCTTTAGGAAGGTGAGTCTCTGCTGCTTGTCTACAGTGTACAGGCTGATTTCATTGTAGAGCTCTTTCAGCTCCCTGGCTCTGATGTCCTCTGCAGTGTCCATCTCTAGCAGACGACCATTAGCTGATTCCCACTGATGAGGAGCAGCGGACTGGACCGGGTACACCAACCTGTCAGCATTTCTGGTACTGACAACCTATTAGTACCTTTAATCGTGCTCCATAGCCTTTCATTGCTCGAAGGTTTCACTTGTTTTTTTTTTTGTTTTTTTTGCAGGTTTATTTATTATTTATTTCTGAAACTTAATGTACAAAAATTTCACCTTAGCAGAAAAAGTAAGAAAATACGTGTTTAATAGATCATTGCTTTGCTGTAACAGTGCTTCCTGGCAATATTTCTTAAACCATTGAAAAGTCTGTATATTTCCCTTTAAATGGTGCCAAATTTGTAAGAAAATGCATCTGTGGATACAGTAGCAGAGACCAGTTTATGGGTTGTACCCATAAAAACCTGTCAAATCCTCTCTGTCAATGCCAAACAGCTTTTGGTGGAAGTGGTACGATGGTGTGGGGCCATCTGCTTCACTGGAAAAACCAGGCATCATAATTGAACACAGTCTCAATACAGAGAGATAACAAGATGAAATTCTACGACCAATTCTACATCTCTACTCTTAAGGACTCAACTCTGCCACCATAGATGTGAACTCGCTCCCAAACACCACCCAGGTTAGCATTGGTGGAAGCATTGTTACAGCAAAGAAATATTCCACCAAACACAAATTTCCTTACATTTTGTGCAAATTTTGTTTTAATTTAATGTCTTTATCACCATCCATACTGAGAATGAGGAAGCAGTCATAATGAAAACCTTATATACAGGTCCTTCTCAAAATATTAGCATATTGTGATAAAGTTCATTATTTTCCATAATGTCATGATGAAAATTTAACATTCATATATTTTAGATTCATTGCACACTAACTGAAATATTTCAGGTGTTTTATTGTCTTAATACGGATGATTTTGGCATACAGCTCACGAAAACCCAAAATTCCTATCTCACAAAATTAGCATATCATTAAAAGGGTCTCTAAACGAGCTATGAACCTAATCATCTGAATCAACGAGTTAACTCTAAACACCTGCAAAAGATTCCTGAGGCCTTAAAAACTCCCAGCCTGGTTCATCACTCAAAACCCCAATCATGAGTAAGACTGCCGACCTGACTGGTGTCCAGAAGGCCACTATTGACACCCTCAAGCAAGAGGGTAAGACACAGAAAGAAATTTCTGAATTAATAGGCTGTTCCCAGAGTGCTGTATCAAGGCACCTCAGTGGGAAGTCTGTGGGAAGGAAAATGTGTGGCAGAAAACGCTGCACAATGAGAAGAGGTGACAGGACCCTGAGGAAGATTGTGGAGAAGGGCCAATTCCAGACCTTGGGGGACCTGCGGAAGCAGTGGACTGAGTCTGGAGTAGAAACATCCAGAGCCACCGTGCACAGGCGTGTGCAGGAAATGGGCTACAGGTGCCGCATTCCCCAGGTCAAGCCACTTTTGAACCAGAAACAGCGGCAGAAGCGCCTGGCCTGGGCTACAGAGAAGCAGCACTGGACTGTTGCTCAGTGGTCCAAAGTACTTTTTTCGGATGAAAGCAAATTCTGCATGTCATTCGGAAATCAAGGAGTCTGGAGGAAGACTGGGGAGAAGGAAATGCCAAAATGCCAGAAGTCCAGTGTCAAGTACCCACAGTCAGTGATGGTCTGGGGTGCCGTGTCAGCTGCTGGTGTTGGTCCACTGTGTTTTATCAAGGGCAGGGTCAATGCAGCTAGCTATCAGGAGATTTTGGAGCACTTCATGCTTCCATCTGCTGAAAAGCTTTATTTTAAGATTTCATTTTTCAGCACGACCTGGCACCTGCTCACAGTGCCAAAACCACTGGTAAATGGTTTACTGACCATGGTATCACTTTGCTCAATTGGCCTGCCAACTCTCTTGACCTGAGCCCCATAGAGAATCTGTGGGATATTGTGAAGAGAACGTTGAGAGACTCAAGACCCAACACTGTGGATGAGCTAAAGGCCGCTATCGAAGCATCCTGGGCCTCCATAAGACCTCAGCAGTGCCACAGGCTGATTGCCTCCATGCCACGCCGCATTGAAGCAGTCATTTCTGCAAAAGGATTCCCGACCAAGTATTGAGTGCATAACTGTACATGATTATTTGAAGGTTGACGTTTTTTGTATTAAAAACACTTTTCTTTTATTGGTCGGATGAAATATGCTAATTTTGTGGGATAGGAATTTTGTGTTTTCATGAGCTCTATGCCACAATCATCCGTATTAAGACAATAAAAGACCTGAAATATTTCAGTTAGTGTGCAATGAATCTAAAATATATGAATGTTAAATTTTCATCATGACATTATGGAAAATAATTAACTTTATCACAATATGCTAATATTTTGAGAAGGACCTGTACGTGTTTTATCAGTGTATTCCAAGTGTAATCCAACAATTGGAAAACATTGATGAGCCTTTTTATTTACATTTCATTGTGGCTTAAGCAGATTAGTGGCACTCACCAATAAAACTGATCAGACTAGAAGGTTACATAAGCTGCTTCTTTCCACTGAAGCTGCATAAGAAAATTGAAATAGATCTGGATTGTTTAAAATTCACTAAAGTTAACCAGCTTGCAGCTGATGTATCTCAAGATGATTTTTTTTTTTTTATTGTTAACCTTAACGTCATTTTAAAGTTACAGTTTGGAAATAAAAAATATATATTTTCAGTGTGTTCCATGAGTAAAAAAGTTACCCCTGACCTTGTTTAGGAAGTCCCTAACAATTTTGTCATGGTTGTTAGCTTCTACGTTGATCTGATGACGACCAATGGCTGCAATAAGCTGCATTTCCTGCTCCACCAGCGAGCACAGAGCCACCTTTCTCTCAGCCCCTCGCAGGGTGGAGTTTATCTGCTGCTCCTCCTCAGTCCTCCACTCTAAGAAGTTCACACAGGAAATAGAGATTTTAAGACAATTTACAGATGCAGAAGATTCCTATACCCCCACCCATTGCTTTCAGGCCTACTCTCCAGGGCGTGGTACAGCAAACTGAAGTCCTCTCTTCTCTGTGGGTTCATCCAGCGATTACGCCGGTCTCTCAACTGCTCCTCTTTCTCCTCTTTACACCTTCTGTCTTGCATCTCAAACCAGGCCAGTCGCCGCGTTCGCTCCTTTTTCAGCTGCTCCACTGCCTCCTGGGCTAGCCATCGGCGAACATATGACTGCAGGCAGATAACCTGAGTAAAAAAGAATATACATACTTACATTACAGACCAAAAGTTTGGACACACCTTCTCATTCAAAGAGTTGTCTTTATTTTCATGACTATGAATATTGTAGCTTCACACTGAAGGCATCAAAACTATGAATTAACACGTGGAATTATATACTGAACAAAAAAGTGTGAAACAACTGAAAATATGTCTCATATTCTAGGTTCTTCAAAGTAGCCACCTTTTGCTTTGATTACTGTTACGCACACTCTTGGCATTCTGTTGATGAGCTTCAAGAGGTAGTCACCTGAAATGGTTTTCACTTCACAGGTGTGCCCTGTCAGATTTAATAAGTGGGATTTCAAGCCTTATAAATGGGGTTGGGACCATCAGTTGTGTTTTCCAGGAGGTGGATACAGTACACAGCTGATAGTCCTACTGAATAGACTGTTAGAATTTGTATTATGGCAAGAAAAAAGCAGCTAAGTAAAGAAAAACGAGTGGCCATCATTACTTTAAGAAATGAAGGCCAGTCCGAACAATTGGGAAAACTTTGAAAGTGTCCCCAAGTGCAGTCGCATAAACCATCAAGCGCTACAAAGAAACTGGCTCACATGAGGACCGCCCCAGGAAAGGAAGACCAAGAGTAACCTCTGCTGCGGACGATAAGTTCATCCGAGTCACCAGGCTCAGAAATCGCAGGTTAACAGCAGCTCAGATCAGAGAACAGGTCAATGCCACACAGAGTTATAGCAACAGACACATCTCTAGAACAACTGTTAAGAGGAGACTGAACCCAATCGAGATGGTTGGGGTGAGCTGGACCGCAGAGTGAAGGCAAAAGGGCCAACAAGTGCTAAGCATCTCTGGGAACTTCTTCAAGACTGTTGGAAAACCATTTTAGGTCCTCTTGAAGCTCATCAACAGAATGCCAAGAGTGCAGGCCTATCGAGCAGGAAGCCTGCAAGGGCCTATTGTAATCGTAAGGATTCTTCTTTATTATTATTATTCCATTGCCTCTTTTGGGGACTTTGCCATGCACCAAAACTCACAAAATGTTACCCAAAATTGTCCCCCACGTGAAATTCTTGTTCCTTAATGTCGTTGTCAGTGGGCGTGGCCAAACCACTTAGCCACGCCCATAAACGTGAGTTGTAGAGATCTGAAATTTGGCACACAGGTAGAGCTCCTCAAACCAAGAAAAAAAGTATCTTGGGGGTATGCCCTAAAACGCACAGGAAGTCGGCCATTTTGGGTCAAAGGCCAATTTTTGGCCGTTTTTTACTTTTACTCACCTCGAACTTTAACGAACTCCACCTAGGGATTTTGAGCTATTGGCTTCATATTTGGTCAATATGCAGATAAGGCATGGGGGATTAAAAGTTATCAAAATCCTGAGTTTTCATGTTTAGGGGGTGTGGCCGGGGCACGAACCTGGTGTTCGAGGTCAAAGAGAAAAAATGCAATAACTTTCCCAAAGAAATGCCAAATCACACCAAAGTTGGCATGAAGGAGGACCTACGGGTTCCCGACGATCCTAAGGGGTCATATGCTGACATCATCAAAGCCACGCCCCCTGAGAACAGGAAGTCACTTTTTTCACTTGGAAAGGTGCCTCTCTGACCCCCTTGACCCAATCAACTTGAAAGTGTGTCAGAAGACAGATAACTAGTGGGTCTATCTTCGTTTGAAGCACAGTAACTTTTCATAAAAGGGCGTGGCCTTGGTGGCGCAGCGAAGTTGGACCTCACGCCATGGCCATACGTTTGGCTTTAATTTCCACATACATCATCTGATCTGCACTAAATTCAATGTGATTGATCGTAGTCCAGTCTCCAACAGAGATCTGATGACATATTTGGTGGGCGTGGCCTAATTCTTCCACAGCGCCCCCTAGAAAAAAAAAAATCAGCCCCAAGCCATGCTTTGACCGAGGAATCTGAAATTTGTTACACATATGTAGCTTGTCAGGACCTAAAAACAAGTCACTTGGAGCGTTGGTCCAAACCCCACAGGTAGTCAGCCATTTTGGATTGAAATTGCCATTTTGACCCCATTTTTACTGTTTCTAGCCCACGTATCTGAGCGAATTCCTCCTACAGCTTTTGACTTAGAGACTTGAAAATCACTCAGTATACTCTTAAGGCACTGGGGATCAAAAGCTATCGAAAGCTTTTTGATACATGAAAGCGTGTGGGCGTGGCCACGCCTCAAAATATGACTTCTCGCCATAAAAGACGAAATTGATATAGCTCCTACAAGGAAAGTCAGAGAGCTGAAACCTTCTAAGATTGATCTGCCTCTGGCCCTGAACTATATTCACTCTTCAGATGCTGACATCATCAAAGCCCCGGTTGATCTTTGTCAACCCCCAAACAGCTCTATTGGATTACATTGGAATTTGGATAAACAGCGCCCCCTAGGACACTTTAAGGGCTATAACTCCCTCATACATCATCGGATCCACTTGAAATTTAGTATACATCATCAGGGATCGATGCTGAACATATTGCCACAGTCAGTTCATAACATCATTTCAGCTCCGCCCACTAATAAAAAACTCAGTTCAGCTTCCATCAGGAAGGTCGGATTTCCCCCAAATTTTAAATGTTTCACGCCACATGAGAACTCTGCATGTCCGAACATCATATGACATGTCGCTTACAGTTCCTCCTAGTGGCGATGTGTGGAATTGAATGGCAGCCTCGTCAGGCTCCCGCAGTCGCTGCACAGGCCGAGTTGTGCTGAGGTGCGAGGGCCTTCAAGGCTGCTTGCAGCTTTAATTGTTAATGTAATTATTATAGTTAATTGTCTTCCTTGTATTCTCTAGTTTAATTTCTCTTTTAGTATCTTTGTATTTATTTATGTCCTGGCAATTGTTCCTTTGCACTCTTCTTGTTTATTAGTTTACTTTCTAGTCTATTCAGTCAGTGTGGTTAGGTTGGTTTACTTTTGTATTCTTTATGGGTTCTTTGTTTGTTCTTAGGTTGTCATTGTAGTCATTGTTGTCATTGTTTCTCCACTTACTTTAGTTCATGGTTATTTTAGTTTCTTTATGCTTCATGTGATTATTTATCTTGTTTGCTTGGTATTGTTTCTATGTTTCCTCTAGTTTCTCTGTTCATGGTTATTCTAGATTTCTTATGCTTCTTTGGTTCTTTTATCTTGGTCTGTGGTTTCACTTGGTTCTGCTTACTGTTGTGTTATTTAGTTCCTTTCCTCATGCTATAGTCTCTGTATTAGTTTCACCTGTTCCTTCAGCCTCCCTGCCTCCGTGTCACACCTGTTCTTAGTTCTTTTTATTACTAGCCCTTTGTTACCCTCTGTATATTAGTTAGTCTAGTTCCTTTGTTCAGTGCTGGTTTGTTGCGTCACTTTCCCTGCGCCAAGTTCCCTTGGTTTCTCGTGCTCAGTTAGACCTAGACTTCTGTTAACTCTCTGATACACCCTGCCTGCCTGCCTTCTGTTTTGCCAGAGTTAGGACTTAAATAAATCATCGTTTTGCTCAACATGACGTCTCCTCGCCTGCATCTGCACTTTGGTCTGCAACAAAAACCTCAACATATGACAACAATATTCATAGTCATGAAAATAAATAAAACTCTTTGAATGAGAAGGTGTGTCCAAACCTTTGGTCTGTACTGTACGCATACACATACATTTTTAAAACTATTTGGAAAAGTTAGACATTAATTTATTGACATCCATTTTTCATATAAAGTATTTAATATAGCAGTGGCCCACCAACTGCAGCAACAACAGCTTCATCTCTTCTTGGAAAGTTGCCTCTATGGTTTCAAAGTGTGTTTATAGGGAATATCTGGTTATTCTTCCAGGGGATCATTTCTGAGGTCAGACATTGATGTTGGAAGGAAGGCCTGGCTCCCAGTCTCTGCTCCATTCCATCTCAGAGGTGGTCTACCAGGTTGAGGTCAGGGCTCTGTGCACACCAGCTGAATTCTTCCATACAAAACTTGCTTATTCATTTCCTTTTGGACCTCACTTTGACCTTACTTTGTACATTTTATAAAACCAACTTTTGCTGCAGTTTCAACTGCAGGTCTTTCGAGGTATGTTTCTACCAACTATGAATGACAAAAAAATACGTTTCTGCTTATTTCTTTTAAGGAAACAGCTCAGCCTCAGTCAGATTGGATGGAAAGCATCTTTGGAAACATCTGTTTCCACGTCTTGGCACAGATTCTCAGTTGGATTCAGTTCTGGACTTTGGCTGGGCCATTCTAACATGTAAATATCCTTTGATCAAAACCACTCGTGACAAAATGTGGAAACATTCTATATGTATGCATAGTTTTCCAAATTGCTGTACACCCTAACTACACCTTTTTGTCACATTGTTAGAAATCTACAAACTCAGCTATTGTCAAATCATGATTTTTCCTTTAGTTAAGTAAACAGACATTGTGAATCAAACAAGGAAATCAGTTTTTACTAACAGCTTTTAGCCTCCTGCCATGATACTCATCAGCAGTGATATATTTTCCAGGAGTTATCAACTTGTCATTCACACAGGAGATGTAGCAGCCAATGCCAGTCATCTGAGTAGACATGTTGACAGAACACTGTTGAAGCTTGGACTTCAGGTCAACTGTCTGTTTGAGAGAAAACAAAGCACTAATGAATTTTAGTATAAAACGTTTACCTTCTAAACCAGCAGGTGCCAACTCCAGTCCACAGAGCTACCATCCTGCAACTTTAAGATGCATTCCTGCTCCAACACACCAAAATCAAATGACTGAATTCCCTCATCAGCTTTAGTCATTCAGCTCTGCCGAGGCCTGGAAATGAGCCATTCATTTGATTCAGGAGTGTTGGAGCAGGAATGCATCAGGATTGTAGCTCTGAAGGACTGGACTTGGGCCTCCTCTGGTTTAAACAATGTAGTTTATACAAACACAGCACCCTAAACAGCCTGTGTGGACATAAATATGTACTTGATTAATTTTATAACACTGAATAATTCAAGTAAAACTAATAAACAAAGACTGAGCAAAAGACCTATCAAAATGTTTTGTAAAATGTAATAAAATCCATACAGTTTTTGGAGAGGATAAAATCTATGGAGTCCCCACATTCAATTAAACATAAAATGGTTCACATGCTGTGAAGGGATGCAACCTTTCCAGGGTGTACCCTGCCAACAGCCCCCGGTAAAGACAAAATGTAGTTTTCAACTTGTGATTTCATTCATTTAGGGAAAAAGCAATTCCAACCAACCAGGCCATATGTGAAAACGTTATTACCCACCCTTTTGAATCATGAACTAATTGTGATCAAGTGCCTGTTTTTTGAAAGGAAAGTTTAATTTCGCAAGACAAACCCAGGCTTAATTTTTGCCTCAATTGTAGAAGAAATAAATTAAACAGAACCTGTATAGCAACACGAACCAGGCAAAATAATCCGTGAGCCATAATACATTTGAATCCAAAGGAACAAAGAAAGTGTTTTTAACAGTTCAAAATTTGTTACAAATAGGAAAAAGACCATTGTAATATAAAAAGGATATTTAAAAACAAACTATGATGATATATATTGTTGAGTATTAAAATAATTTAGTTTCATATATGAGTTCAGTTGGCATGTGTAACCATAAAAACTGACATAACATGTATTGTGAGCCTGAGTGGGAGAAGTCAGAGGTCACAGCAGGCTCCAGGTTAGAGAAAGAGTTAATCTCAGGTTAAGATGTTCCCAGCAGCTGTAAGCAGTAAAACGCCGGCGGTATGGGCAGTAAAGCAATAAATGTCGGCTGTTGGGCATGGTATAGATAATAAAGTACTCACATGGGGTTGTCTAATTTACAGCGCGGACACAGACTTCATAATAATTCTTGGAGGGGATGGTCAGTCAGTAAGCTTTGAAGCAAAAGGTATAAGAGGTTTTAACATTTATTGTAAGACAGACCACTCGGTTAAAGACAGCCTTTCTTTGCTGACTGAGTCTCTCCCAGAGGGCCCTTTGGTAAACTCTTTCTTTTTTGTATCATACTCGTACTCGTCATCTTCCGCTTATCCGGGACCGGGTCGCGGGGGCAACAGACTCAGCAGAGACGCCCAGACGTCCCTCTCCCCAGACACCTCCTCCAGCTCCTCCGGGGGGAGCCCAAGGCATTCCCAGGCCAGCCGAGAGACATAGTCCCTCCAGCGTGTCCTGGGCCGTCCCCTGGGCCTCCTCCCGGTGGGACGTGCCTGGAACACCTCCCGAGGAAGGCGTCCAGGAGGCATCCGGTATAAATGCCCGAGCCACCTGAACTGGCTCCTCTCGATGTGGAGGAGCAGTGGCTCTACTCTGAGCCCCTCCCGGATGGCCGAGCTCCTCACCCTATTTCTAAGGGAGTGGCTGGCCACCCTACGGAGGAAGCTCATTTCAACTGCTTGTATCTGGGATCTCGTTATTTCAGTCATGACCCAAAGTTCATGGCCATAAGTGAGGGTAGGAACGTAGACCAACCGGTAAATCAAGAGGTTCACTTTTCGGCTCAGCTCTCTCTTCACCACAACAGACCGGCACAGTGCCTCCATTACTGCGGCAGCCGCACCGATCCGTCTATCGATCACCTGCTCCATTCTTCCCTCACTCGTGAACAAGACCCCGAGATACTTGAACTCCTCCACTTGAGGAAGGAACTCCCCTCCAACCTGAAGAGGACAAGCCACCCTTTTCCGGTCGAGTACCATGGCCTCTGACTTGGAGGAGCTGATCTTCATCCCAGCCGCTTCACACTCGGCTGCGAACCGCCACAGCGCATGCTGTAGGTCTTGGCTAGAGGGGGCCAGCAGGACCACGTCATCTCCAAAAAGAAGAGACGAAATCCACTGGTCCCCAAACCAGACCCCCTCCGGCCCTTGGCTGCGTCTCGAAATCCTTTTTTGTATCATTCTTTTGTATTCAATATGCATTGGGAATTATTGGACTTATCGTTTACCAAATTAAACTTGTGTTAATCTTAATTTCCTGCTCTTCATCTGTTCTTTCTCATGACATCCGGACTGGGGTGTTGAGGCTGTATTATGATATCTGGTGGAATTATTTTACCTCAACAATATGAAAGTGGAAGCATAAATCACTTCTTTAAAAACCAGATCAAATTAGATTAAAATGTATTCAAGAACGTGTCTGGGGGAAGTCTGTAGAAAATACAGTTAATAAGAGCTGCAGTAGTTTTCAGCCATGAAGGGTGCAACACATCCTGTACACACTCTAAAAGTCGAGGCTGTCGTGTGGGAGACTTTCAGGTCGCACCTCTGGGGGAGTTTCTCTTATGGAACAGAGGAGGTTGAGGATGTGAAATCCAAATGGGGCCATGTTCAGGATCTCCATTGCACATGTGGCCTTTAGGAGCAGTGGTCTGAAGGTCATTGTGTGTGTTGTGGTGGCAACTAGAGGACCTGTTGGTTGGTCAACAGTGGTGATGGAAGTTGTCAAGCTAAGAAAACAGTCCCTTAAGAGTTGATTGTCCTTGGGGGCTCCTAAAGCAGCAGACAGATTCCCCAATGGCCAAAAGGGCTACAGCTTCTGTGGTTGTGTAGGAAATGGGAGGACTGCCCACATTCTGGGCCCATCCCAGGTATGTTTGGATTAGGAGGGGAACTTTCGATCAGGACTGACGACATTGTGAGTCTATGAAAACAGCACTGTATCTCCTCAATCCATTCACAATTTTTTCCATCGAGGAGGCAGAGTTACCAAAGTCAAAAACCTTTTTGGGCACAAAGAGTGGACAAGAGTCGCCCTGAGATGCTAAAGGCTTTGGACTTTGTGAGGCGCCTCTTCAATGTTGTATGGAGGACTGGGACAACAACTCTGGAGTGGCAGACTGGGTTGGTGGGCCAAATTTTAAAGTTCTCAAACCAGACACCCTCGTCTGCATGACTACACCTTGAGATTCTATGTATGAACACCATAAACAGAACCTTAGACAAGGGGCAGCCCTGGTGGGGCCCAACACACACCAGAAATAAGCTCTCTGCTCTCAAATGGTTTTTCCTCACTAGCCTTTCAGGGCAGAACAAATAAAACAAACAAAAAAAACTCCTTGAAATGATAATCTAGATTTTTCTTACCTGCAACTAACTTCAAAAGTCAGAAGACAAAGATAATTTGGACATACTTACAAAATGAGTATATACAATTTTTATTAAGGCACAGTTCCTATTCTTGTTGTTATAGAAATCTAACAGGACATTACAGCACCACAAAAGTGGGAACAGGATTAGAAATATGCATAGATTAGCACAAATTATAACATTTCATGACATAATAATATAACTTGGGTTCATGTGTACATTAATAGAAGATAAAGTATTGGCCATGGCATAAATAATATTTATCTTTCAATCAGTTTTGCAATTGAAAACCCAATCTTTTCTGTCATACATATTATTCAAATGAATTAGGAAATAGTGGAAGAATAGTGCTAAAGGTTTGAACCAAAAATAGTTGTGTAATATTTACAGCAGAATTCTTTTAACTAAACCTTTCTGTTTTAGCTTTGGCTGTATTTTTAGGGTCATTGTTCCACACCAAGGACATTAACCCCTCTTAGTTTGCTAACTCAGTTTCAAGTATTGTCCAGCCTTTAAAAATGTTTTCTTCTGGAATTGCTTTGTGTCTATTGATACATCCAAATCCTATCAAGTCTGACAAACTTTCTTTAATCTGCTAAACAAAAGGATTTTCTCACCATATGTCTGCCACCACCACTTTTCATGGCAGGGATGTGTTGTTCAGGCTGATGTGCAGAAAAAAAGTTGCATAATTTTTACAACAGATAAGGGCCAAAGGTAGGAACCAAGTGAATCATGCTACTTGTACCGCACTTGAACACTGAAGCGGCCAGCATAGATTATGCATTTTTCTCAGAGAATCAGAGATTGAGGGTCTATTTTGACCCCAACATTTATTTGCTCAATTTATTCCAGCAATCAATAATTTCTTACAATGAAAATCTCTTAACAAGAACCCTCTCTGTGTGAACAAAGTGCTAGCATTTGTAAAGGGTTATGTCAAGATCATGTTTGTGTATTGCTAAAATGAAGAAATCTGGCCATGACTCTTGACACTGATTTTATCTTTGACTTGTTAAAGGCTTCTTATTTTGACAATCATAAGTTATCAGCCTGTGAGCGTGCTTTAGCCTTCAAAAAGAAATCCTCTTGAGATTGGATGTCTCTTCCAGGAAGAACATTCACTAAGCCATCTGGTTAACATTACGGAGAAAAGCTGGAGCATCCTGAAATCATAAACATGTTGTGACGTAAAATGTTTAATTCCAAGATTGATAAAGTTGACATCCTGTATCCAGTAACTTGAAATAATTGCTTCCTGGAAGGTTGGAGCTTTAAAGTTAGCCTAAAATATTTGTGCAAACTTTCCCAGAAACCTTGCATTTCATTTAAAACTGTTACATGGCACATGTGCACCTCTGCTTAATCAGTGTTTTTGCATGGTTTAAAACTAATATGTTTAAGAAATTATTCTGAGTTTTATGTAAGGTGAAGCCTGTAACACTATTAAAAACCCACCCCAACCCTGTCACCAATTGTTCAGCTAACGTTTTAGCACATTGTGTTGGAATTAAAATAGGAAAATGTATTAAATTTTGCCTCGCAAACTATGGTTTACTTAAAGTAATTCAGGTGATTTAATTTACTATTGTATGAGTGCCAAACAAAGTTTAGCATTGGTAAAAAAAATTACCATCTCCAACTTTCTTTTTCTGTCAAACAAATCTGGATGTATCTATTTCCAGCCTTGACAGCTCGAGGAGAAAGTAGGTAAACAGTAAAATGAACATGTTAAAATGGTGTTAGAACGCTCCCCATGTTACAACTGAAATAAAGTGATTCTTGCTTGCTCAGGGTCCTAATGTGTCAAACGTCATAAGAGTTGTCTGGTCAAAATAATAGTTATTTTAGGACGTTTATCTCCATCTTTTTGATGTAAAACCAAAAATTGATGCTGGTTTATGTCCATAGGTGGTAAATGCTTTATTTATAGTTACTGAGTAAAAGTACTCCTTAAAAACAGCTATCACAAAACCACTGCTCAAAAAGAATAATCTGGACAAGTTAATACAGCAAAATTGCAGGCCCATCTCAAATCTCCCATGCATTAGTAAGGTTACTGAAAAAGCTGTGCTTCAACAGTTAAATGACTTGTAAACAATGACCAGCTGCTTTGATGTCTTCCACTCAGGGTTTTGTGCTTACCAAGACGGCCCTTGTCAAGCTATTCAATGACATTTGCACAAATGTAGACTGTGGAAGAACCACACAGCTGGTATTATTGGACCTCAGCACAGTATTTGACACTGTTGATCATGGTATATTACTGTAGCGACTGGAGAACTGGTAGGTTCGACCGGTTTTTGTCTTACTAGAAGGACAGGGACTCAATAGGTGTCAACATGTAACTTCATGTTAGAGTTGATTAAAAAATCACATGCTGGGTTCCCCAAGGTTCCATCTTGGGGCCCTCCTTTTCAATATCAACATGCTCAGAATAGAACAAACAACAAGATAAGTTACTTTAGCTTCACAGGTGAAACACAGTTCTACATTACAATGTCACTAGGTGACTAAGAACCCACTGAAGCGTTGGATAAATGCATAGAACAAATCAGTGCATGGATGTGCCACAATTTTCTTCAGTTGAATAAAACCAAAATTTAAGTAGTTATTTTTGGACAAAGCAGGGAGTCAGCACACAACTTTAGTTACTACAACTAGAAAACACAGATCAGGCCCGAAATCTGGGTGTAATGATTGACTCAGCCCTGAACCTTCAGAGGCACATAAAGACAATCACTAAGTCGGCCTCCTCACTAAAACTAAGGTAGTAGAGAACATCATCCCAGGATCCCAAGTCCTTACACAGGCCAAGTCCTCAATCTGCTGCCTGAAGCACCATTACCCACCAATTGCCTCTAAGACATTTTCCGTTTAGAGAGAGAAGCAATGGAGACTTACATAAATGACTCCCTCGCTGCAGGGATCATCAGACCTTTGTCCTCTCCCTTGGGGGCACGCTTCTTCTTCGTGTCTAAGAAAGATGGTTTCCTCCAACCCTGCATAGATTACCGTGGCCTCAGCTAAATCACTATAAAGAACAGACACCCACTACCACTCATCTCTGCAGCCTTCGTACCTCTGCATGAAGTCCGTATTTTCTCCAAGCTAGACCTCCACAACGCCTACCACCTTGTCCGCATCCGCCAGGGGGATGAATGGAAAACAGCTTTCAAAACTCCCATTGGACACTTTGAGTACCTGGTTATGCCTTTTGGACTATGTAATGCTCCCTCAGTATTTCAAGCACTCATAAATGACGTTTTCCATGACTTTCTGAACATAGTCGCTTTCGTCTATCTTGATGACATATAAATTTTTTCCAGGAACCTGTCTGAACACAAGCGCCATGTCCGTCTTGTCCTCCAACGACTCCTTCTCAATCGTCTGTAAGTCAAAGCAGAGAAATGCGAGCTCCACCAGCCAGCAGTGACCTTTCTGGGCTTCATTTTCGAGGGCGGACAGGTACGTGCAGATCCCACCAAAACAGAAGCAGTCACAGCGTGGAGTTCCCCAGATACAAGAAAACAGCTACAACAGTTCATGGGCTTCGCTAGTTTTTTATACAGGGTTCAACTGCAATTACAGCCAGATCGCCACACCTCTTACATCACTCATCTCAACCAAGACACCATTCTCCTGGACTCAAGAGGCTGAACAAGCTCTGCAAACTCAAACAGATGTTCTCAGATGCACCCATATTAGTACAACCTGACCCCCTAGAAGCAACTCATCTTAGAAGTGGATGCATCAAATACAAGGGTCGGTGTTGTACTTTCCCAGCGGTCAGACTCCAGTAAACTCCATCCATGTGCCTCTTTCTCCCGTCGTCTCACCCCTCCAGAACGGAACTATGATGTGTGTGACCGGGAACTCCTTGCCATCAAGCTGGCCTTAGAGGAGTGGCATTGGTTGGAGGGCGCTGAACACCTGGTGCTGGTTTGGAGTCATCACAAGAACCTTTCTTACCTATAATCCGCAAAATGTTTGAATCCCAGACAATCACATTGGTCCTTTTTCTTCTCCTGATTCAACCTCACAATCTCCTACTGTCCTGGATCCAAGAACATCAAACCTGACGTCCTTTCATAGTTTTCTCCTGACAAGGACACCACTGAGACATCCACCATCCTACCTTCCAGTTGCATCATCGGCTTGGTAACCCGGGAGACCGAGGACATTGTCACCTGTGCTCTCCAGAGAGAACCTGATCCGAGACTGCCTCCACAAAGAACCACCTGTGTTCCAACCTCTGTTCGTTCTCAAGTCATTCATTGGTTTCACAACTCCAAATTCACGTTTTCGTGGCCATCCATTCACAAGAATGTAAAAGACTACATCAAGGCCTGCACTATCTGGGCCCGAAATAAGTCCAATAATCAATCTCCAGCAGGATTACTTCTGCCTCTACCCATACCCAAGCGCCCCTGGTCTCATATTGCCCTTGACTTAATCAACGGACTGCCCATCTCTCAAGATATGACCAGATTGCCAAACTCCTCGTGAAACATGTTTTTTGTCTCCATGGAATTCCCTTCGACATTCTGTCTGACCGGGGTCCTCAATTCTCATCTCAAGTCTGGAAACACTTTTGCTCAGCTCTTGGTTCTAAGGTCAGTCTCACCTCAGGTTATCATCCCCAGTGTAATGGTGAGACAGAACACCTCAATCAAGAGATTAAAGCTACTCTATGTTGTCTTACGTCGTCCAACCCATCTGACCGGAACCAGTATCTCCCCTGGATTGAGTACGCTTACAATTCACAGTTGTCTACAGGTACAGGTTACTCCCCCTTTGAGATCTCCCTAGGTTACCAGCCACCCCTTTTTCCATCAGATGAAAAGGAGATTTCTGTCACCTCGGTCAACCATCACCTCCGCCGCTGTCACAACATCTGGACCAACACCATCGCAGCATTCAATCGCACTGCTGCCCAAAATAAGAGGATTGCGGACCGTAAACCCATTTCAGTTTACCAACCAGGTCAACAGGTTTGGCTCTCCACACGCGACATTCATCAGCATGATGAACTGATTAGAGACAACCTTTCATTAGCACTGTTTTATAAGGGGCTTTCTGAACTCATGCAGCTGGATGCTGAACTAAACTTGGATAAAGCTGTCAGGATGGCAAGTCAAAGTGAGGAGATGAAAAAGAAACAAGCTTCTCTGAGAGGTGACACCAGGGCACTGGCAAGTGATGTGGATAGAGTCAGAGCATTCAAGAGCTGCAAGCCTGCCAAAAAATAAACTTCAGCACACAAACAAGTCACACAATGCCCTGAACAGCAAAGCGAAATTGTTGCAGTCACAGTGACACAAATGTGGCTGTTCTCCATCACATCCCAAACGTGATTGTCCTGCAAATGAAGTTAAATGTCAAACAAGCAGCAGAAAGGGACATTCTAGCCGTGTGTGCAGAGCACCTAAATCTGTACATTACATTGTAGATTTTCTTGGATCACTATCCAAGGATCACCAGATGGTCTTAGGATGGTGAAAACCAACATTAATAATAGCAGATTGTAAATTGAAAAACAAATGTACCTCAACAAATTCAGCTAAAAAAGATCGGTGAAAAACAATCAGAGTGGCACTTTAATTAATTCTTGCAAGAATTGAGAATGGACAGAAAATACAATCAAACCAGTGTCATGGTCTGCCCACTCTGCTCTAGACAGAGAGTTAGTCACCTTTATAGCTCTTTCACGGCTGAAAATGTAACTCACAACACACAGGAGACAATGAGATAAAACAGTCCTTGAGCATCAGATATGTAAAGGGGGTCAGCATAATGTGAAGCTCTGGAGAGGAGAGAGGTATCTTATCTTGGGTAAATAAAACCTCCATATCAGAGGAAGGCCTTGCATTCCAGGCGTCTCTAAGTGTGGCGTGCTGACCTGGCAAGAGCAGAACTGGTCTGAACTGGATATTTTATAGAAAACAAACCGATTTAGGACACACATAAGAAAAACAGACATATCCCGATGACATCCAGAGGGAGCCCAGTCCTAAATTGCTGACCCGGCTCTCAGTGATACTAAACAGGGTGGCCTATTTACATTTTTTTAAGGTAAGTAAGGTAAGGTAATTTTATTTATATAGCGCTTTTCAGCAACAAGACACTCAAAGCGCTGTACATGCAATTACAATACAATCACAAAGAAAATAAACACAGATACAGACACAGAAAAACAAATCAAATGATAAAATCAAACAACAGAGGTAATTTAAAAAATAAAATAAAGAGAATAGAATGATGGATAAGAAACTGAAAGGAAACTTGGACTGAAAACGTAACTAATTATGCTTAGATGGCACAGTCAAAGGCCACTCTAAATGGATACGTTTTTAATCTTGATTTAAAGCAACTTAGGGTTTTGGCGCTTTTATAGTTTTCTGGGAGTCTATTCCAAATTAGTGGAGCATAAAAACTAAAAGCTGCTTCTCCATGTTTGGTTCTGGTTCTGGGTATGCAGAGTAGATTTGAGCGAGATGACCTGAGAGGTCTGGGTGGTTGATACACTGACAACAAGTCTGTAATGTATTTTGGTGCTAAGCCATTCAGTGATTTATAGACTAACAGAAGTATTTTCAACTCTATTCTCTGAGCTACAGGGAGCCAGTGTAAGGACTTTAGAACCAGGCTGATGTGCTCCACTTTCTTAGTTCTAGTGAGGACGTGGGCAGCAGCGTTCTGAATCAACTGCAGCTGTCTGATCGACTTTTTAGGCAGACCTGTGAAGACACCGTTGCAGTAATCAATTCTAATAAAGATGAACGCATGAATTAGTTTTTCAAGGTCCTGCTGAGACATTAGTCCTTTAATCCGGGAGATGTTTTTTAGGTGATAGAAGAACAACCTTGTTACTGTCTTTATGTGCCTCTGAAGGTTCAGGTCTGAGTCCATCATTACACCCAGGTTTCGAGCCTGACTGGTGGTTTCTAGCTGTATTAACTTAAGCTGTGTGCTAACTTTTAAACGCTCTTCCTTTGGTCCAAAGATTATTACTTCAGTTTTGTTTTGATTCAGCTGAAGAAAATTTTGGCCCATTCATGCATTGATTTCTTTTAAGCATTTACCCAGCGCTTGAATGGGTTCAATAGTCACCTGGTGACATTGTAACGTACAGCTGTGTGTCGTCTGCATAGTTATGATAACTTACGTTGTTGTTTATTAAAACTGAGTTAGGGGGAGCATGTAGATATTGAATAGGAGGGGCCCTGAGATGGACCCTCGGGGAACGCCACATGTGATTTTTGTGCTTTCTGATGTAAAGTTACCTACTGACACAAAAAAGTCCATGTCCTTCAAGTAGGATTTAAACCAGTTGAGTGCTGTACCAGAAAGCCCGAACCAGTTTTCCAGGCGTTCTAATAAAATGGAGTGATCAACAGTGTCGAATGTACAAGGTCCAATAATACCAGCACTGTGGTTCTTCCACAGTCTGCATTTATACGCAAGTCATTGAACACCTTGACAAGAGCAGTCTCTGTACTGTGGTGAGCACAGAAGCCTGACTGGAAGACATCGAAGCGGATGGTCGTTGTTAGGAAGTTGTTTAACTGCTGAAACACAGCTTTTTCAATAATCTTACTGATGAAGGGGAGGTTTGATATAGGCCTGTAGTTCTGCAGTAGCAGCTTGTCCAAATTGCTCTTTTTCAATAGAGGTTTGATAATTGCTGTTTTCAGGGTCTGGGGGAAAACACCTGAACAAAGGGACGTGTTTATTACTTGTGTTAAATCAGATGTTATTACAGGCAAAGCTTTCTTAAGGAAAGCTGTGGGTAAAACATCGAGACAGCAGGAAGAAGAGCTTAGTTGCTGTACGATTTCTTCTAAGTTTTTGTAGTTTATTTGGTGAAATTGGGAAATTTTGTCAAAATCAGTTCTAGTTGGAGACAGCATTGGTACTGGAGTTGATGTGGATGTGCTGACTGCCTCTCTGATCTTTTGGGTTTTTCCAGTAAAGAATTTAGCAAATTCATTGCAGGCCCTGGTAGAGTGGAGTTCAGATGCTACAGTTACAGGGGAGTTTGTTAACCTTTGACCGTGGCAAATAATGCACGAGCATTGTTAATGTTTTTGCTGATGATCTCAGAAAAGAAAGATTCCCTTGCATTTTTCAGTTGTAGGTTATTTCTGTATAGTCTTTCTTTATAGATCATATGTGAACCTGGAGTCCAGTCTTTCGTCACCTGCGTTCAGCTTTTCCACACTCCTTTTTTTTCACTTCTGACTGGTGGAGCACTTCTCCACGGAGACAGGGCAAAGTGGAGGTAGAAGAGTAAATCTGGTTAAAGGTTTCAGCAGCACCATCCTTAAAGATGCGTTTTCTTATCATGTCTCTTTGGCAAACTGAGTCATTGCAGATGATGCTTTCAAAAATAACAGAAAAGTGGTCAGATAGGGCAACATCAGTTATAGACACCTTGGAAATGTTTAGACCCTTAGTGATGATCAAGTCCAAAATATGTCCCTGTTTGCGCGTTTGCAGTTTAACATGTTGAGTCAAACCAAAATTTCTAAGAGTGTCACATAGTTCTATTGCACTTCTGTCTTCAGGATTGTCGATGTGAATGTTGAAGTCTCCCACAATAATTAAACAGTCATAATCGACACATATCACTGATAAAAGTTCATTAAAATCACAGATAAAGTTTGTTTTGGACTTAGGAGGCCTATAAATATTCAAGAACATGGTTTGGACAGGGCTCTTTACCCGGAGGGCCAAATATTCAAAAGAGTCAAATTTGCCCAGGAGTACTTTTTTAGACTCTAATAAATCTTTAAACAAAGTGGCCACCCCTCCACCTTTTCTTTGTTGTCTGCTCTCACAAAGAAAATTGTAGTTCGGAGGCGTTGACTCTATCAGAATGGGGCTTCGTTAAATTCATGTAACTATGTTTCTGTTAAAAACATAACATCAAGATTATGGTCAGTAATGAAGTCATTGATTAAAAATTATTTTCCTGACAGAGATGTAATGTTCAATAAAGCCAGTTTATATGACTTAGTTGTTGATATTAACTCTGTGTCTGGTTGTACCTGACAGTTTATGGCTTTTTTTGATTGTTTATTACTGTCTCTTATCCTTTGGGCTTTGTTCTTTCTGTCACATATAAGCACAGAGATTTTACAACTATCTCCTATCAGGGGCCCAAGTTTTTCCTTGACATGCTCATTTCTGATAGCGTTACCACTGGGGCCCAGACTGTATCACAGAGAAGTGATTTGAAGGTCCTGATTAGGAGGAGATAAATTAGGAGGAGGTGGGGCTCTGTGGCATTTGGAAGATGTTGGTTCGATAGCAGGGCCTCGGCCACGGGGGGTGTTGAATGGAGAAGATGTCAGAGCCATTTGGGTCCCAATTTTAAGAGCTCCTTTCATGTTATCAGAATCCAGTAAAGCAAAAAGCGGGCTCAGTGGGGAGATGGGATAGTTCTGTGCAGTCTGGGTCGGGCTCTGGGGTGAGGGGGGTTTACCAGGGGTGTCGGTCTGGGTCTGGGTTTGGGGGGAGGGGGGTATAATGGGGGGGTCCACCTCTCCTGTGGATTTTGATGGGGAGATCTTTTGTGATGACCTCTCTTTCTCAGCCAACTGGCCGATTGTTTCTGCTGGAGCTGTTGGAGGCAGCGTTATCATTGTTGTTGATACTCCATGTTCTCTGCTGAAGGTCGAAGCTGCTGGTGGATTATTTACTGAATAGAAGAGATTAGATGTGAGACGTCTGGCTCCTGGCTTGTTCAAACAGAAACCATCTTGCTTGAAGAGTTGTCTTTTTTCCCAAAAAATATTAAAGTTGTCGATGAAGTTCACAGGCGTGGTGGCACATGTTTTTTTCAACCTCTTATTAATCATCAGAAGTCTCGAAAAAAAGTGTGACGTTCAAAACTGACACAGGTGCAGACGTCACAGTACTGCCACATGCAGTGTTCCAGAAGAAAGTATGTATACTATAGAGGATGTGTGTGTTGTTTATCATCTGTGCACTGCACCATTTGGAAAACCTGTGAGCTGTAGGCTGGAGCTTGTTGCGCACCTAGACAGCGTCACTCTATAAACACCAAAGCAACCGTACCCAAAACTGTGCACTGGACTCAGTACACCACAAAGCTGAAACCAGTGGTTCCACCATTCTTATTAAAGACTCCAAGGAGGATCCCATTGCCACTATTGGACAAAGTCAAGCAGGAACTATTCCGCATGGAAAGCCTCGAGGTGATATGCATGGGTGAGGAGCAAACAGACTGGTTTGTGGGTGATAAGTGCGCTTATGGGTTGACCTTAATAAACTGAATGAGTCAGTATGTTGTGAGAAGTCTATTCTGCCATCAGTGGAGGAAAGACTAGGCATGCTGGCTGGAGCCAGAAATTTTTGTAAGCTGGATGCAAATATGGGGTTTTGGCAGATTCCTCTTGTTGTAATAATTGAATAAAATTTGTCTTATAGTTTCTCCTATTTTTTAAGTTAACTATTTGATCTTATAATCATTCATGATGTTTGTGTGAGTAAAGAATGTGATGAGTTGTTTGCAGGCAAAGATAATAAATGGAGCTGAGCTTGCAGAGAAGGAAGCAGTCCAGTTGAGGAGGTCATAAAGATGAAGGCTGATTGCACTGAACAAAAGGCGCAACTAATCCTGGAAGATGGAGAGATTGTGGAAATGTGTTGTTAAAGGATAAAGCTGTTTATGACCTGTTTACGATGCAGCTGTTGTTTCCCATCCTTAGAGAGCAACGTTCTTTGTAAATAGGGACCCCCGAAAGATAATAAAAAGAGAGGTGCGGACAGATGCTGTTCAGAGCGGTGCGAGATCTGTAACTGAGCACATCTTGACCGTTTCTCCTCGCAGCGAGTAAAATAACTAATTATTTGTCTCTCTCTCTTCTTTTTGTGATTGTTATAAATATTGTTAGGTTGGTTAAACCTGACATTAATTTGGTCCTTTCGAGCCGGATTCCAACTACGCCTGATGGTTCCAGCGGGTCGGTAGACTCTAGGAAAAGACCGTGCGCACGGCTGTCTTCATCAGGAAGACACACAGACCCTTTCCGGGACTGGATTTCGGCCCGCCCGCTGGGATCTGACGGCTGACGGAACTCTGAGAGAGAGGAGAGGACAAAGTGGTGAGTGAATCTGGATTTAAAACAAAAGTGTGACGAACGACTGGGGGTCATTGCGCGAAGTAAACAAACCCTGTGAATCCTAGGCATTAACAGGTAACAGCAGTGCGCCGGAGTTCTGCTTAAAGTATTAGTGAAAATACTGAAAATTCTGAGGTTAACAGCAGTGCGCCGGAGTTCTGCTTAAAGTATTAGCGAAAATACTTAAAATTCCGTGATCCAAGACGGCGGAGTCCTTTGAGTGTTAAGAAGTATTTTAAATAACAACAGAAAATACTAAGAAAATTCCGCGTTTAAAATGTGTGCATGTGAGAAATGAATGGAGGATTTAAACCACTAGGTTTTGCCTCATACCAAAGCAGTGGGATTGTAAGTGACTAACTTTTGTGGATGCAAAGGCAAGAATTCTCCACTCGAAAGAGTTGAAGTGAGAATTACCACAAACGGAAATTTTTCTGTCACCCTACTGAGGAGAATAATCCAGCATTTAGAATACCCTAGGTATTTATATGCTGGACCAAATTTAAATAAAAGAAATGGGAAAAGGGTGATTTAAATACACTAAAATGAATAATAATGTAAAGATTGGAAATGTAAGGAAGCACAGGATCAAATTAAAATATTAAAATTAAAATATTTAGATAAATGGATAACCACATACCATTATGATGGTCGTTTAAACTCTAAAAAATTAGGTGATCTATAGGATGCAATAATTAAAAGTACATTAAAAGTAAACGTGATTTAAGAAAAATGGACAAAGAAGGTTATGAGGATGTAGATTATTGCTTAAAAGTAACTAAAAAGAGAGAGATGTGATGCAGGAGAAAAGAATGGGTGTTTTTGTGGAAAGCAGAAAAGGTCAGAGGGCTAAGAAGTAATTTTTGATGGATTTACAAAGTAGAACAGCAGGACAGAAGAAGGGGAGTAAAAAGAGTAGGTGGAAAGTTTTTGTTTTGTACCAAAGATCTGATGAGGTTCGACAGGATTGGATGGGCTAAAATGAGTCCCTTTGGTGAATAAATCCATCCCCACCATAGCTGTACCTCAGGTATGTTTTATTTGTGTTTATTTTTTATTATTATTGTTTTGAGACGCTGAAGGCTGTTGATACAGCTTGTCACGGAGGTTCATGGCATGACATGGTTTTTTTTTCTGTGTAACCTTAGAAAATATTTTACTCTTTTTAATAGCCAGAGTGAAACAAAAAGAGGAATAACCTTTTGAAGAATATAGAATTAGACTGACAAAAGTGTTTAAAATACATAGTGGTCTACAAGAAGATGAAGACGAGCAAGGAGCTTATTAACAGCAGTTAAAAAAAAAAAGCACTACATGCTGGTTCCAGGGATGCAATTAATACCTGGGTAAGGAGATATTTTATAGGGTTCCCCACAGCAAATCTAGAAGACTATGTAAATCATGCCCTCCATGCAGAAAAAGTTATGAAGGATAAAAAAAAAAAATGGAAATAAATAAATAAATAATTAAATAGGCAACACCTTTTTTTTCAGCAAGAAGAAGAAGAAGAGCAGATTTATTATTAAAATAACAGAAGGAAGAGAAAAATTTAGAGGCAGAGGACAAAAACCGCAGGGGTCAGAGAGGAGTGAGCAGAGGAAATTACAGACAATACACATCAGGGTGTTGATGTTAAAAAGGAGTAGGACCGCCTTATTACCACTATTAACTGGACGCAGGGATAGCTTTACTAACAGAAGGAAGAAATGTGATTACTCAACTACAAGATCAGATGACACCAGATGATCTACATATTACCATGTGGTATAAAAATACTCCTGGACCAGATAAAACTTACGAAGAAGCATTAAATAAAGTAACCCCTATAAAAGTCATGGTAACTTATGTTTATACAGATAGGAAGAGTACGTCAGTTGCTGAAGTAGTGTTAGAGGATGACACTAGGAAGCTGTGCAACATGTGGTCACTTCCACAAATATCTTTATTCAAGGATAAAGAACTCAAGTGGCATGATATGGGAAGAATAGTGCAGAGGGGAAAAGATGCCACAGACTGGTATGTAACAATAATGAATACAGAAACTAGTGCATCCACAGAATTAATTAGAAAATTATTATTTTGGACAGTGACAGTGCAGGAAGGGATACATTTGCATACAAAACAACAATGAGAACTATTCCTTACTGAACAGGAGGAACAGTTTTTGAATGAAGTCCCTGATAAGTTATGGTCAAAAGACCCTACTGATGTGGGTTTAGTAAAGGAGCATTACCTGTTCAAATTAGAGCAAAAACAGAATACAGGCCCAGAGTAAAACAATACCCTTTGAAATATGATGCTCGTGAAGGGATAAAACCAGTAATAAAGGATTTAATAACTGCAGGGGTGATAATAAAATGCGAGGATTCACCATGTAACACCCCCATTTTTCCAGTTAAAAAAAAAAAAAAACAAGCTCCATCAACAGGAAAGATAGGCAGTTCTGGTTTGCATTTACCTTTGAGGGACAAAGATATAATTATACCAGACTACCTCAAGGCTACTGTGAAAGTCCAAATATATACTTTCAGGTAATGAGTGCAAGTATGGGCAAGTTTGACCCTCCAGGAAGTAGTCAGAGTTGATTATATGTTGATGATGTGCTATTAGCCTCTCCTGATGAGGAGACCTGTAAAAATGACACCATAGCATTGTTAAAACATTTAGCAGAAGAGGGACACGAAGTCAGAAAAAGAAACTTCAGTTGTGTAAAAATGAGGTTAAATACCTAGGCCACAATCTTAGCGCAGGGGGACGCACAATTGTAGAAGAAAGAAAGACTGCAATATTACAAGTTCTAAAACCAGAAACAAAAAAGCAAATGATGTCCTTCCTTGGACTAACTAATTATTGTAGAAACTGGGTGCCAAATTATGCAGAAATAGTAGCTCCATTAAACAAATTAATGTATGAGGAAGAGCTGAAAATGACGTCAGAACTAAGATGGAGTGTAGAAGCTGAAGAAGCATTTACTAACATAAAACAAGTTCTAGTTTCCAGTACTGCTTTAGCATTACCAGACTATAGTAAACCATTTGTTCAGATGGTAGATTGTAAGGGACATTTTATGACTTCAGTTCTGGTTCAACAACATGGAGATAAAATGAAAACAATAGCCTATTTCTTTTCAAAACTAGACAGTGTTGCGTATGTGTAACCATATTATGTGAGAGCTGTAATTGCAGCCTAAAATGACAGTTGCAGTGCTACAATAGTGTTGTTTCACCTTTTAACCTTAAGAGTTTCCCATGCAGTTTCAGCATTAATACTGCAGAATTAGAAAAAAAAGAAAAAAGAAAAAATTAGAAGTGATTTGCAAGATCACAAAATAGTTTATGTGAATGATTTCTCTAAAAAGATGAGAGAGGGAAGACACAAACAGGATATGCATTGGTGACAATGGATATAGTGTTAGAAAAGATGCAACAATAAAGCCCACTACAGGAGATAGCAATGTGGAAAAAACATGGAGCTGCATTAAAAGATGAAAACTATATATGACCAGATAATAAACCTGTTCTACCAAAGAACCTATAAATGGAAGCAATATTTGAGCCATCGTGTTTCACAATGTCTCAACAGGGGGGAATAGTAGGACAGATATATTAATATTATATAACATATTGATTAAATTCTAAAATTCTTATTAAAAAATTTTTTTGTAAAACGTGTTTAGCATGTGTAAAACATAATCCACAAGGGAATTTAAGACCACGAAGGGGACAATTTTCAAAACTAAGATACCCTTTTCAAACAATTCATATGGATTTTATTGAGTTAAACCACAGTGAAGGAAAAAAGTTCTGTTTAGTCATTATAGATGCATTTTCTAAACTGATAGAACTATTTCCAACTAAACATTACAAGCACCTCAGGGTTAACACCCTATGAAACGTTATTTGGAAGACCATACAGACTACCACAGTTCAAAAATCAGTGGGAGTTAGATGAAGAAGCTAACCTAGCTGATTATATGAGGAGTATGTTAGAAACCAACAGAAACACAGTTAAGCTATGATGAATGTTCTATTTCCCAGCAGGAAAACTAACTAGTGGAACAAGGAGACTGGGTGTTGATAAGGAGTGTAAAGAAGAAGCATTGGTATTCACCTAAGTGGGAGGGCCCATATCAGGTATTGCTAACCACTCCCACGGCAGTAAAAATAGCTGAGAGATCAACCTGGATTCACCTTACACATTGTAAAAAGATCATTTCGGTTGAAAGCTCCGTCAGGGGAAGTGATTTACAGACTGATAATAGGGTGGACCCAGACATTTAGAGGCTGGAGAGACCCGAAAGTCAGTGAAGACAATTAAGACACTGGAACCATTTAGAGGAGTGAAAATTTCAGCCAAAATGATTTCTAGATGGATGAACAATGCTTTCCGATGCTGGGTGGTTATATTTTTTTCCTTATATTGATTTTTATTTTTGTAGTATTTCTGGGAACCAGTCAAGATGAATTAGAATGTAACAACATCTGCTATGAGTCATTTGAAACAAGTAGCGCTAAATCAAGGTAGGCAAGATAACCTAACTATGTGCACTAAACAAACTTCTTATACTAATGACATTCAAGTGTGCGTGAAATCTAATACCATAGCTGTGGTGCTGATCCCACTCATTAGCTTGACCAAATGAGGAAGGAAAGGGCAGGATTATAGAAGTTATAAATGGTACTTAACTAATGACAGAAGAGACACCTCATGGTCCATGATGGTAGCTGATGAAGGAAATAATTGGACACCATAGTGGGGCACCACTGCTTATGCTAGTTATCAAAAGAAGTTGTTTAAGCTTCATAAAGCTGATAATGCAATCCAAGTAACAAAGCGAAGAGAGTAAAAATTATGTTAGGAAAGTTAACCACAGATGACTAAGTTCCTGGTTATTACTGGAGTATTAGGAACAAATAATAACTGGTTATTGATGGTAGAGCAAGCGGCTAACATGACTAAAAGAGATTGTGTTGTGTGTTTGGGTTCCAGGCTTTTGTTACAAATAATTCCAGCTGTGATACCACAACTCTGTGTGATGGAAGTAATGAATCAAACTAATCCTAATGAAATGTGTTAGCACAAGGATTCTGTTTTTCCTGTAATTAGAGCAGATAAGGATAAATCAGTATTCCATAAACGGGTCACCACTGGAAACTACACATGTATAAATATGACAGAGAGAGGTAATAAATTGGGAAATCTCATTGCAGTATGGTGTACTACAATTGTAAAAGTAAATAAGTGTTTTAAACCAGTCTCTAGAGAAGACATTTGGTGGTGGTGTGATGACGACAGGTTGTTTGATTGATCACCTTCAAAAGTGACAGGACTCTGTGCTTAATTACTTTATGGTTATATCCTATGTTAGTAGATGAAGTAACAGATGGACTATTTAGTGTTAAATCCACATGATCGGCATGATAGGAAGTGCAGAGAAGTAGCTTGGCAGACTGAGGGAGACTCTACATACATAGATGCTACAGATGAATATAAATTAACTGATCAAGTAGCTGCAGGATTTGAATCAAGTATCTGTTGGTGGTGTACGTTGAACAGAAACATAGACAGGATCTATTATATCCATTACAATGTTCAAAAACTAGGAAATTGGACACAAAGCGGGTTTGAACTGTCCATGACCGATTGGCTTCAACTTCCCTGATGGCATTCCAGAATAGAATTGCTTTGGACATGTTGTTAGCTGAAAAAGGAGAAGTTTCTGCTATTTTCGGAGAAAAATGTTGCACATTCACACCTAACAACACTGCTACTGGCTGATGGCAGCCAAATGAAATCCATAGAAGGTTTGAGATCTCTAAATGGCAAAATGAAAGAGCATTCTGGAGTAGACACCTCGATGTGGGACTCCTGGCTGGATGTGTTTGGGAAGTATAAAATTTTAGTATCATCAGTAATAATTTCCTTTGCAGTGTTTGCTGCAATTTTGACATTGTGTGGATGTTGTTGGATTCCCTGCCTTTGTTCTCTGTTTAACCGTCTTATCACCACAGCTATTTTTCCTATGGAAAGCAGAGTTACACAACTCTATCCGTTATTTAAACATCAGGATGATGAAGATGACGAGGATGGGACTGACCACTTTTCTGGCCTGTATCCAGATCCATTTCTATATGATTCTGTGATTTAAATGTCAGTAAGTACCTCTTGTCTTTGTACTCATGACGATAATCTTACAGTTAAACATTTGAGAGAAGTGGCTGTTTAAGTGATATGAGAATGTGAGCAAATATAAGACAAACAAGGGAGAAATGTTGGAATAATTGAATAAAGATTTGTCTTAGTTTCTCCTATTTTTTAAGTTAACTATTTGATCTTATAATCATTCATGATGTTTGTGTGAGTAAAGAATGTGATGAGTTGTCTGCAGGCAAAGATAATAAATGGAGCTGAGCTTGCAGAGAAGGAAGCAGTCCAGTTGAGGAGGTCATAAAGATGAAGGCTGATTGCACTGAACAAAAGGCGCAACTAATCCTGGAAGATGGAGAGATTGTGGAAATGTGTTGTTAAAGGATAAAGCTGTTTATGACCTGTTTACGATGCAGCTGTTGTTTCCCATCCTTAGAGAGCAACGTTCTTTGTAAATAGGGACCCCCGAAAGATAATAAAAAGAGAGGTGCGGACAGATGCTGTTCAGAGCGGTGCGAGATCTGTAACTGAGCACATCTTGACCGTTTCTCCTCGCAGCGAGTAAAATAACTAATTCTTTGTCTCTCTCTCTTCTTTTTGTGATTGTTATAAATATTGTTAGGTTGGTTAAACCTGACACCCCTGAATGAAGATTCAGAAAAGATAATAACATTCATCACACCCTTTGGACATTACGTTTTCAAGCAGCTTCCATTTGGCATTTGTTTCAACTCTGGAACACTTCCAAAACTGGATGGCAACAGAGGTCACTGAGGGGGTCGAAGGAGTGGTTTGCCACATAGATGATGTGCTGGTGTCGGGTAGTACGCAGGAAGAGCTTGACGCACGCCTTCATCCCATGTTGGAAAAGATACAGAAGGTAGGTATCACTTTAAATACTGTAAATGTGTCTGGGTGAATTTCCTTGGTCATGTGATCCCTGCCAGTGGCATCAGCTCAGACCCAGGCAGCACGGAGGCATTGAAGAGGAAGCAAGAGCCAGCTTGGCAGGTTTATCTCTAAGTTGGCTGAGAGAGACATACCCCTGTGTGATCTCCTGTTGAAGAAGAACTGCTGGACATGGAGCATTGAGCAAAAGCAGAGCCTTTCAAGATCTGAAGGAAGCGTTGTCATTACAACCAATGCTGGCCTTGTATGATCCCAACAGAGAATGCAAGGTCTCAGCAGACGCATCATCATATGGGCTAGGTGGTGTGCTTCTTCAAAAAGGGGAGAGGAGTGGAAGCCGATCGCCTATATGTCCCGTTCTCTCACACCAACCAAGCAGAGATACGCACAAGTGGAGAAGGAGGCATTGAGACCGACCTGACCTTTGAGAGGTTCTGCAACTTCCTCATTGGGAAACATTTCCAGCTAAAGACTGATTACAAGCCTCTTTTAAGTCTCCTGGGGTCCCAAGCATTCAATTCAATTCAATTCATTCAAACATACTTTATTAATCCCAAAGGGAAATTAAATGTTGTTGTAGCTCATTATGAGTGTTTCTTCAAAGAGTGGTTGTAAATGCTGATGGCTGTGGGCAGGAAGGATCTCCTGTAGTGCTCCATCTTACAGCAGATCTGAAGAAGCCTCTGACTGAAGACACTCTGTTGTTGTTGGACAGTCTCATGAAGAGGATGCTCAGGGTTCTCCATAATGTTCTTCATTTTATGAAGAATCTGTCTTTCCAAAATGATCTCCAGAGGTTCCAGAGGAGTCCCCAGAACAGAGCCAGCCTTTTTTATCAGCTTGTTGAGCTTTTTTAAGACCCTGACTCGGATGCTGCTTCCCCAGCAGATGATGGCAGAAGAGATCACACTCTCCACAACAGACTTATAGAAGATATGCAGCATCTTGCTGCAAACACCAAAGGACCTAAGCTTCCTCAAGAAGTACAGTCTGCTCTGTCCCTTCTTGTAGATGGCTTCACAGTTGCATCTCCACTCCAGTCTGTTGTCCAGGTGAACACCAAGGTATTTATACTCCTCCACCACCTCCACTTCTTCTCCCATGATATAAATAGTTTTTGACTTATTCCTGTTTCTCTTAAAATCTACAATCATCTTTGTTTTAGTCATGTTCAAAATGAGATGACTGTTTCCACACCATGCCACAAAGCGGTCCACCACCTTCCTGTACTCAGCTTCTTGTCCATCTCTGATCCACCCCACGACTGAAGAATCATCCGAGTATTTCTGCAGATGACAGGAGTCTGTCTTGTACTGGAGGTCTGAGGTGTACAAAGTGAAAAGGAATGGTGAGAGTACAGTCCCCTGTGGTGCTCCTGTGCTGCTGACTACCTGGATAGAATCACACCCCTTCAGTCTCACAAACTGTGGTCTGTTTGTCAGGTAGTCTTTGATCCAGGAGATTGTCTTCAGGAGTTCTGACAAAGCAAATCAGGTTGGATTGTATTAAATGCACTGGAGAAATGAAAGAACATGATCCTGACAGTGCTGCTGGCTTTGTCCAGATGACAGTGGGTTTGTTGAAGCAGGTATATGATGGCATCTTCAACTCCAACTTCACAGCGATAAGCAAACTGAAGGGGATCCTGATGGTTTACTGTTTGCTTACTCGGGTGGGCCAACAGGAGTCTCTCTAGGACCTTCATGATGTGAGATGTCAGGGCAGCAGGTCTATAGTCATTGAGGACTGATGGGTGAGTTTTCTTTGGTACCGGAACAAGACAGGAGGTCTTCCACAACACCGGAACCTTCTTCTGGGCCAGGCTAAGGTTGAAGAGGTGCTGCACAATCCCACAGAGCTGCTCTGCACAGGCCTTCAGGACTCTAGGGCTGACATGATCTGGACCTGCAGCCTTATTCCGATTCAGTCTCTCCAGTTGCATCTTCACTTGACTTCTTGAGACACACAGGTGGAAGGGGGAAGCAAAGGAAGCATCAGGATCTTCTGATATGGTTGAAGGCAAACATGTAGAAGCAGAAGGGTCTAGGGCTGAGGTGGAAGATAAAAAATTTGAGGTGTTACTGGACAGCTGTGGGTCCTGTGGGTCAAAGGAAGGTGGAATGTCTGTTTGGCTGTGAGCAGGAGAGGAGGATGTGAAGCTTGTTTCTGAACTGAACCTATTGAAGAATGTGTTCAGTTCATTGGCTCTGTCCAGATCTCCATTGGTCTGATCATCCTTCTGCTTGAAGCCCGTGATCTTCTTCATCCCTGTCCACACATCTCTGATATTGTTTTGCTGGAGCTTGCTCTCCAGTTTTTTCTTGTACACCTCCTTGCTGTCTCTTATCTTGACTTTAAGTTGCTTCTGTATACTCCTCAATAATTCTCTGTCTCCCTCTCTGAAGGCTCTTTTTTTTCTTGTTAAGAAGGTCCTTCAGGTCACTGGTGATCCAAGATTTGTTATTGGGGAAGCATCTCACGGTTCTGGTGGGGATGGCGTTATCCACACAGAAGTTTATATAGTCGGTTACACACTCAGTCATGGCATTGATGTCCTTTCCATGTGGCTGGCACAGTGCGTCCCAGTCCGTAGCCTCGAAGCAACCTTGCAGAGCTTCTTCAGCTTCCTGTGACCATTTTCTCACAGTCCTCTTTATTACAGGTTGCCTCTGAACAAGGGGCTTATATTTTGAGCAGAGAAAAACAAGATTGTGATCTGATTTGCCTATAGGAGGTCTTGCTGTAGAGATGTATGAGTCCTTGACATGTGCATAAAACAAATCCAATGTTTTGTTTTCTCTGGTAGAGCAGCTGACAAACTGTTGAAACGTTGGAAGTGTAGCAGAGATTGAAGCATGGTTAAAATCACCAGAAATTGCCACAAAAGCATTGGGGTTTTGTGTCTGTAGCTTAGCAGCAACTGAGCTGATGGCATCACATGCAGTGTCAGCAACAGCGGAAGGTGGAACGTAAACTGTTGCCAAAATAACACTGGTGAACTCTCTGGGTAAATAATATGGATGAAAACTTACTGCCAACAGTTCAATATCTGGACTGCAGAGATGACACTTCACAGTTACATGTCCTGGATTACACCATCTGTTGTTCACAAGTACTGCCAGTCCACCTCCTTTACATTTGCCGCTCCTCTTTAAATCTCTGTCTGCTCGTATGGTTAAAAAGCCCGGCAGAGAGACACTGGAGTTGGGGATATGATCCTGCAGCCATGTCTCAGTAAAACACATAATACTGCATGCCCAGTACTCTGGCTGGGTCCTTTGTAGGGCTTGGAGTTCATCCAACTTGTTTCCCAACGATCTCACATTGCCCATCATAATGGACGGAAGAGATGGTTTGAACTTCCTCCTCTTCTCTCTTCGCTTAGCTCCTGCTCTGCATCCACGGTGTCTCCTTTTCAACTCATCAGGGATTTGGGGTTGTAGTTGAAGTATTATTTGAGCTTTTGAGATATTAATCAGCTTCTCCCGGTTGTAAGAACCAACCCCATTGCCATGGCAATGCATCATAACAAATGTCCAAAAATAGAAAGTATTAGGAAAAATCCTCAAAGCTGCACAGCATCTGACACCGGAGAAGACAGTTGTCCAAAAAAAAAAAAAAAAAAAATCAACGGTATCCAGCAAAAAAAGAAATGTCTGTGGACAACAGATACACTGTCTCAAGCACCAATCAAGACAGGTGTCCGGACGTGAACAACGGACGAACCCAGAATGCAGACTAGCAGGCAGCATGACGGTAGGTGAAAAACAATTTAATAAAAAACAAAAACTCACTCACAGATGGTGACCGCAAAAACTGACATGGGCAGGTTGGCAAGACAGGCTTGGCATGATGAAAACGCAAGACTTGAGCATGATTTGAAAAGATGTTTCCGGGACGACTAACAGAACAGGTGCGATTAAATGGAGCATGGTACAGGTGGAACACAAAACTGATTAACATGGTGCAGGTGAACCGAATAACTTAATTTACAGAACAAAACATGAATGGAGCAAAACATGGCTTGAACAGAACGCAAATCCAAGGAAACAAACTAATAGAAACATAACTAGAAAAACATGAAACGAAAGCATAACCAGATCCAAAAACTTAACTTGACCGCACATGAACTAGAAGACAAAAACTAAAGCATGACTAGGAAAATAATAAACAGAAACATGATTAACGACTGGAGCAGTGAAAAACATAAGGAAAAAACCAGAAACCAAAACCCAAACAACTACAAATCATAACAGAACCCCCCCCCCTTAAGGGCGGATACCAGACCCCCACAAGAGTCCAAACAAAAGACACCCGACCAGGGCGGGCGGTGGGGGCCTTGGTAGGAGGGCCAGAAACAAAAGACAACCCGACCAGGTCGGCCGGTGGGGGCCTTGGCAGGAGGGCCAGAAACAAAAACAGAGTTCCGGCGGGCGACCAGGAGGTCGTCCCCAGCAGGCACAGAGTTCCGGCGGGCGACCAGGAGGTCGTCCCCAGCAGGCACAGAGTTCCGGCGGGCGACCAGGAGGTCGTCCCCAGCAGGCACAGAGTTCCGGCGGGCGACCAGGAGGTCGTCCCCAGCAGGCACAGAGTTCCAGCGGGCGACCAGGCGAACCCTCAGAGGCTGAAGCAGAGCCTGGCGAACCCTCAGAGGCTGAAGCAGAGCCTGGCGAACCCTCAGAAACAGGGTTCAAAGGCCAGAACGAGGACAAAACGTTCCTTAAATCCCTCAGGAAGAGGGTCCAGCGGCGCTTCCTCCTCGAACCCCTCGTCGCAGGGCTCAGAAGCCAGGACAAGGACAAAATGTTCCTTGAACCCTTCAGGAACAGGGTCCGGTGTCAATCCCTCCTCGAACCCCTCGTCACAGGGCTCAGAGGCCAGAACGAGGACCAGTTCCTCACTGAACCCCTGCAGACTAGGAACAGGAGCTGAGGCGTCGGCGGGACCCTCAGTGATGTGAGCAGGAGCTGAGGCGTCGGCAGGACCCCCAGTGACGTGAGCAGAAACTGAGGCGTCGGCAGGACCCCCAGTGTCGTGAGCAGGAGCTGAGGCGTTGGCCAGACCCCCAATGGCATGAGCAGGAGCTGAGGTGTCGGCAGGACCCCCAGTGACTTGAGCAGGAGCTGAGGCGTCGGCAGGACCCCCAGTGACTTGAGCAGGAGCTGAGGCGTTGGCAGGAACCCCAGTGACTTGAGCAGGAGCTGAGGCGTCGGCAGGACCCCCAGTGACTTGAGCAGGAGCTGAGGTGTCGGCCGGACCCTCAGTGGCGTGAGCAGAGGCTGAGGCATCGCAGAGACCCTCAGTGACGTGAGCAGAGGCTGAGGCGTCGCAGAGACCCTCGGTGGCGTGAGCAGAGGCTGAGGCATCGCAGAGACCCTCAGTGGCGTGAGCAGAGGCTGAGGCATCAGCCGGACCCTCAGTGGCGTGAGCAGAGGCTGAGGCGTCAGCCGGACCCTCAGAGGCGTGAGCAGAGGCGTCGCTGGGCCCCCGATGACTTGAGCCGGGGCGTCCCTTTTACGACGTCCTCTGCGATGTGTGGAGGGGGTTGAGGCTGACTTAGGGTCTGGCCTGGAGTCAGGCTGTGGTGTGTCTGGCCTGGAGTCAGGTTGTGGTGTGTCTGGCCTGGAGTCAGGCTCAGGCTCTACTTCAGCCTCTGAGGGTTCGCCAGGCTCTGCTTCAGCCTCTGAGGGTTCGCCTGGTCGCCCGCCGGAACTCTGTGCCTGCTGGGGACGACCTCCTGGTCGCCCGCCGGAACTCTGTGCCTGCTGGGGAGTGTCAGGCTGTGGCTGGGGTGTGTCAGGCTGTGGCTGTGGTGTGTCAGGCTGTGGCTGTGGTGTGGTGTGTCAGGCTGTGGCTGTGGTGTGTCAGGCTGTGGCTGTGGTGTGTCAGGCTGAGGTCCTGACGTGGGCTGCTCAGCAGCAGCAGCAGCAGCTCCCTGGAGTCCTGGCGTGGAAGGAATTGGACGGCATTAAAACTGCCTTACTGCAGCCTCATAATCCCTCTCCATCTGCCTGATTCTGTCCATCAACTCAGGAGAGGAATATATGAGGCTGGTCTTCCTGAAGCTCTTAATCTGGCGGGCTTAGAACCGTAGACGCTGCTCCAGCTCGTCAGGTGTCACCTCAGAACACGGGGCTGGAGCGAGCGAAGACGGCATGGGCGGAGCTGCAGCGAGCCTGGGAGACAGTGCTGTAGCAGACGAAGATGCGGGCTTACTTGTCGCAGCCCTCACGTCGGCTGGCAGGGAAACCACGTCCTCACCTGCCGAACCACAGGAAAGTGCTCCATGCCAACATTTCTTGCGACGGGAGGAGGGCGAGGGCTTCACTGCCAGACCAGAGTGCGCAGCCAGGGGAGCATGCGGAGAACGACGCTGAACCGCCTCACGCTCCATCTGCTCCAGCAGAAGTGGAGAGGGCACAACCTCCAGGTTGGTCGGCAGGTTCCTCATCGCCTCCTCCTTCTGCCGTTCAACCCATAGATCCAAGGCTTCTGCCTTCAGCGTGTCCGCGGGGTCCGTGGTTGGCGGAAACATTCTGTCAGGACGTGAACAACGGACGAACCCAGAATGCAGACTAGCAGGCAGCATGACGGTAGGTGAAAAACAATTTAATTTAAAAAAAATCACAGATGGTGACCGCAAAAACAGACATGGGCAGGTTGGCAAGACAGGCTTGGCATGATGAAAACGCAAGACTTGAGCATGATTTGAAAAGATGTTTCCGCGACAACTAACTGAACAGGTGTGATTAAATGGAGCATGGTACAGGTGGAACACAAAACTGATTAACATGGTGCAGGTGAACCGAATAAACTTAGTTGACAGAACAAAACATGACTGGAGCAAAACATGGCTTGAACAGAACGCAAATCCAAGGAAACAAACTAATAGAAACATAAATAGAAAAACATGAAACGAAAGCATAACCAGATCCAAAAACTTAACTTGACCGCACATGAACTAGAAGACAAAAACTAAAGCATGACTAGGAAAATAATAAACAGAAACATGAATAACGACTGGAGCAGTGAAAAACATAAGGAAAAAACCAGAAACCAAAACCCAAACAACCCCAAATCATAACAACAGGTGAAACACAAGCTGACAGAGCTGCTCAAAGACACTAACATCTAGAAAGAAATGGTAATGGAAAACCTACTCGCAAGCACTACCTATCTGGAGAATAGATAGTGCTAATGAGGATAGAGGATAGGCTGGGAGACCAGCTGGATTCAGACAGTGTATGCACATGTAATGCAGTTGTGCGCTGAAGGATGGCCAGCACTCAACATCACAAGAACCTGCACTCCAGTCATACTAAACCTAGCAAGCTCTTCTCACAGTCCCGGAGGGTCTACTGTTTAAGGGGCAAAGACTCTTTATACCCTTAATAATGAGAACTGAAATCCTCAACAAGCTGCACGAAGGACACCAAGGTGTGGTCAAGCGCAGAGAGAAGGCATGGCAGACAGTATGGTGGACAGTCCTTAGCCAGCAGCTAAACGAGTTGGTTGTAAACTGCCAAGCATGCTGCCAGGACAGGCATAACCACAGAGAGCCACTGATACCAATATTGTATCCACGGAGGCCTTTGCAAAAGTATGGAGCAGATTTGTTAATGCAAGGGAACAATACCTACGTCCTAGCGGTGGACTACACGTCAGGGTACGTGGAGATTGTTCTGCTAACCCCAACAAGGTCTAATGATGTATTCATCCACCTCAAGTCAGTTTTTGCACTTGCACTTGGGATTTGTGAGACCCTGGTGACTGATAATGGGCTACAGGTCTCTAAAGAGGCCTTTGCCAGGTTTGTAGAGTCCTATGGCTTCCATCATGTGACTAGCAGCCCAAAATATCCCCAGGGAAATGTCATTGGATCACCATCTTATCGTTATGTAGCCTTTGTCAGAACAGAGCAACAGTGTTGCAACTGAGCCCCTTCAGGGAGGTGCCCCGGAACGACCTGCAAAGGAACAACTGGCAGCAGCATCACTGCAGCCGAATGTTCCAGATCCGTTATCTACTCCTATCTTTAGAACCGGTCTGGGAGAGCGGTGGCAAGACCAATCCGATTAAACTTATAAGTTCTTATAAAAGAACATTGATTTCTCTCTTCCGTGATATCTCTTACTAGTTCTAATACATAAACACGTTAAAACACATTTTTCTTTCGTTTGCTGCATTTAACGTTTGAGGACTCTCCGTGTCTTACACGATTTTTCAAGTAGTGGTAAGGGGTGGCTAGCTTAGCGTTAGCTTTAGCTCCACCATGGTTACCCGTTCTGCTGTTTCTCTCTCTGAGTCTCTTCCTCTCTCCTGCTCTCAGATGTTCAGTTTCTCCTCTGCTTCCTTTAGTGATAATGGTACGTGTAATAAATGTAGTATTTTTGTAGCTTTGGAGGCGAGGGTGTCGGACCTGGAGGCCCAGCTCCGCGCTGTTGAAAAACCAACAGATAGCCGAGGTCCCTTAGCCAGCGTGGAGCCACCGAGCGTAGCTCCCCGTACCAGTCCTTCAGCAGAGCCCGCGCAGGTGGAGCCTCAGGTTGGCTGGGTGACGGTACGTAGAAAGCATAGTCCTAGATCCCAGCCCACAGGTCACCACAGGTTTGCGTTTCTAACAGATTTTCCCCGCTCAGCGACACACCCGCTGAGAAGCCAACTCTGGTAATTGGCAGCTCCATAGTCAGAAACGTGGCACTAGAGACACCAGCGACGATAGTCAAATGTCTGCCAGGCGCCAGAACGGGCGACACCAAATCCTACCTGAAAGTGCTGGCTAAGGATAAGCAAAAATGCAGTAAGATTTTTATTCACGCTGGCGGTAATGACACCTGGTTACGTCAAGCGGAGGTCACCAAAGTTAGTGTTGCTTTGGTGTGTAAGTTTGCCAAAACAATGTCAGATTCCGTAATTTTCTCTGGTCCCCTCCCCAATCTGACCAGTGATAACATGTTTAGCCGCATGCTGTTATTCAACCGCTGGCTACCTAGGAGGTGTCCAGAAAACGATGTGGGTTACATTGATAATTGGCGAACATTTTGGGGAAAACCTGGTCTGATCCAGAGAGACGGCGTCCATCCCACTTTGAAACTGCTTGGTCAGTCACTTAACCTGGATGGCATTGAATTGACCTCCGGTAATAAAGTAAAAAACCTTGGTGTTATTTTTGACCAGGACACGTAATTTAAACCCCACATTAAACAGGTTTTCAGGATTTCCTTCTTTCACCTCCGGAACATTGCCAAAATTAGAAATATCCTATCCAGGAGTGACGCTGAAAAACTAGTCCATGCATTTGTTACTTCAAGGCTGGACTATTGTAATTCTTTACTATCAGTATGTCCACAAAATGCAGTTAAAAGCCTTCAGCTGATTCAAAATGCTGCAGCAAGAGTTCTGATGAAAATTAAAAAGAAAAATCATATTTCTCCTACTTTAGCTTCGCTTCATCGCTCCCTGTTAAATCCAGAATATAATTTAAAATTATCCTCCTCACATATAAAGCCCTTAATGATCTAGCTCATTAGATATCTGATTGTTCCATATGTTCCTAACAGAGCACTTCGTTCTCAGACTGTAGGTTTACTGGTGGTTCCTAGAGTCTCTAGAAGTCGAATGGGAGGCAGATCCTTTATTTATCAGGCTCCTCTCCTGTGGAACCAGCTCCCAGTTTTAGTCTGTGAGGCAGACACCCTGTCTACTTTTAAGGCTAGGCTTAAAACTTTCCTTTTTGATAAAGCTTATAGTTAGAGTGGCTTAGGTTATCCTGAGCTATCTCTGTAGTTATGCTGCTATAGGCTTACACTGCTGGAGGACATAATGACCACTTTCACCCTCTTCGCTACATTCTCACACTACTCTCCAAATTTGCATTGTTTGCTGTTATTTCAGCTTTTAACTTTGTTCTCTCTCTTTTCTCTTCCTAGAACCTACACCTGGCCTGACTCTGTGTCTACCTGTGACACCTTTCTGGAGGGGGGCATCATCCAAGCTTCTGCTGGCAACAACTTAATGCTCACCCTCTACCGATGATCCACATGGCCCTGTCTTTCAATGCTTAACCCTTTTTCTCTCCTAGACATAGCTACAGGCTACAGACTGAGCTTCTACTGTGACTAACTCTATGTGCTTTCTTTCAGACTCTAACCTTGAAAACTGGCTCAAAGTTTATCTGTTCTTTCTTTCTAGATGACTAAAGGAGCTACATCCATTAACATTTACTTTCCCTTCCCATATAAAGTACTCCTGGATCAGTGCTTCTGTGTTCTTTTTGTGTCTCTGCTCTGTTCTCTCAAACCCCTGGTTCTGCTGGAGGTTTCTTCCTGTTTAAAGGGAGTTTTCCTCTCCACTGTCACTACATGCATGCTCAGTATGAGGAATTGCTGCAAAGTCAACGCCAGTGACTGTCCACTGTCTCTACATGCTGATCCAGGAAGAGTGACTGCTACAAGTCTCTGACTCGATGCAATCAGCTGGGTTTCCTTAGATAGAAATTTTTTTTATTCAATTTGAATAAATAACTGAATCTGACTGCACTGTTCAATGGTTAGGATTAATTGGAATGTATGTACCTGACTTTTATGAAGTGCCTTGAGACATGTGTTGTAAATTAGCGCTATATAAATAAACTGAATTGAAAACTGAATTGAATTGAACAAGAAAAAAAGGAAAAGAAGTGCCAGTACAATTGACCATTTGTGTATTTGCATTCTTTGAATGTAACTGTTCAAGTCTCAGTGGTCAGAGTTAGGGCACACAATACAGGGTTGTTTTGTATTGAATTTATACATATAAATTAAATACAAAACAACCCTATGGTCATATATATATACTTTGACTAAAAGAAATTCCCAGGGTAATTCTTATACTTAGAAATTAAATGTATACTGTACAGTGAGTCTTTCCCTCACCTGATTACCCACAGTTGAGCCTGAGGACTGGCAATGGGTTGATTCGGTGCCTCAGAAGTACTTTAACAGCGGTACTGAAAATGTTTCACATAACTTATGAGATGATGTAAAAATAATTTTTATTTTATTATTTCAAAGAAATTACCATGCTCTGCAGCAAACAATTTATGCCAATACTATATCTCCAACTATGTAGCCATGTAGCCTGGTGCAAAACCACATTGCTTGCAAATGTCAAACATGGTGACCTTTTAATTAATGTTTGCTATCAAACGTAAGCAAAAACTTTGTTTTAAAGCCAAAAAAAAAAATCCAAATAAAAAGGACCAACTCCGAGAATCTACTCAGTGAAAATGGAAGCTCAGTATTACATAAACACAAATATATCAGCATGAATATTTGCCTATTTAACTTTCGATTGTTTACCTGGCGAGCTAATTTTCTAATAACGGCTACACAACACTCTTTGACAAAAATTACATTAAAAGACATTCAAACTCTTTATCCTCTTTATTTTCTCTGCCCATGAAGGATATTTCCCTTTATCTAGCTGTTTTGTCTAACCGCCTTCCACCTGGAATGTAGATTATTTTTTTTGATTAAAGAAATTGTAGCAACCCAAGGGGCGCTTCTGAATGACACTGTAGTGTTTTGAGACCTGTGGTATCCTGGGACTGTTCAATTGATTATTTTGTCAGTTTAACCTGTTGTTTCTGTTCTTTTCTTTTTACTGGTGTAGAGGTGCTGAAGAGGTGTAATTAGGTAGAGACAATTCTACACCTTTAGTTAAGTGTCTGTTCTATTTAGTGAGTTTCACTGTTTGATCTTGTGGAGATATATTATGTGTGTGCATTATTATTATTATGTTCATAACCAGTGTGGGAAATAAAATGTATAACCTGTGTTAGTGGCCTGCAGAATAGTATTGCACAAACTTGGCCTTGAGTGTGGTGAAGCAGAAAAATACTGAAGAACTGTAGGGGTGAGAAAAGGATGTGAACAGATTAACAGGCCAAGTACTCCCTTCTCATATCAGCAGAGTGCAGGTGCAAAATATGCAGAATAATAACTTTCTAAATATGGTCAGCCGGAAAAGTGTGTACGTAACTCTATGTGTGAAAAAAACTGTAAACAGGGGCGTTGCCCATTCTTCATGTGTGTTTCAATAAAAGACATGAGCCCAATGAAAAAGGGCCGAAGACATCTCTGCGTGAGCTCCTCCCCTGGGCCCAGGTATTTTTGAATACAGCTGTCTCCGTGTGATTTATTCTAATGTGTGTGATTCTTTCAGCTTACGGTGAATAAACGAATGCGCAGGAGTTACCCGTTAAAGGGAAACTTCAACAATCTGTACATAAATAAATAAGTAGTCAGTCAGTCATCTTCTATACCGCTTCTTCCATAGTGGGTCGCGGGGAAGCTGGCGCCTATCTCCAGCAGTCTATGGGCGAGAGGCAGGGTACACCCTGGACAGGTTGCCAGTCCATCACAGGGCAAATAAATAAGTATTTAAGCTTATTTCTGGTGTGTCCGCCAGGAGAAGCAGCAGAAATGGAAGTTAAAATGAAGCCTGTCTTCTCTCTGTTTCACCTACATACATTGTCAAAATGTATTGTAGTAAAGACCTATCATGTTCAGATTGTGTTTTTATAAACAATCTATGTTTGATCATGTAGAAATCATTGATGGTCCATTCAAAGAGAAAACATACATTACATTAATTGCTCTTAGATCCCCCTAGTGGTCATAGGGCCCTGAGCAGCTGCTTAGCTCGCTTGTTCCTTGGGCTGGCTCTGCTACACACACACTGTAGAGGAATGCTGAATGAATCCTCTGCCTTAACTCTCCCTCTTCACAAGATCAACCAGTTTCCCTGAATGCCAAGCCTTTTGCCCACTCTGACATCATAGTAACTGCTGCTTCACTGCTCACATCTCTTTTTTGCAAGTTAGTGAAGTTGATGCTTGCAAGCTCACACTACCTCTACAGTCTTTAGGTCACTCACCTGTTTTTTCTGCCGTAAAACTAGGAGTGATGACCCAAATCCAGAAATTTAAATTTGTTCTTAGATTAATAAACCTATTTTCTGATCAGACTCTTTGGTTCGGTGAGTTTCTTAGTATGTCTGGACTTTCTTCTGAGTCAGCAAAAGACAGCTCACAGAATTTTGTATTATTGAGATGTTTTCAGCCACCAAATGCATTTGAAGTATATAATAACAGTAAAAAAGTACACATCATTATGGATCATTTAGTTCTTAGCAGGCGGAATAAGATAATTCACTTTAAAAATACTTTGACATGCACTGATATAGACTTAAAAACACATTTTCATACTAACATATGGGTCATAAACATTGCATAAATTTGACCATCACAGGAACATCATCAGCAAGATGAAAGATTCTTTTAGCTGAATATAATTTTATAATGAAAGCCGTCTGCAAAAACTGAAAACATTACAGTGTGAATTAATCTTGTGCTTGTATATGACACAGAATTTACAAAAATAAATTATGTGCAGAATAGAGAAACAATTAAACAAGCCTGTGGTGTCCAGACAGAATTAATGAACCTTGTTGTAGCAGAAGGGTGCAAATACTGGTCTAATTAAAAGAATTTGAGGAAAGAAATAATCAGGAGAAAAATCCAAGAGATGGCAGTAGGGCAACAATGATGGATGCAAGCTGCCGTTAAAAACTAAAGAAGGAGAAGTAAAAACTAGAAAATTTCGGAAGAAATTTAGACGGGGCCTGCCTCTTGGTGCGTGCTTCTTGGACCACCAAGGTTCTCTGGCTGTTTGGTTTAGCTCGCATCAGGATTCATGGTAGAGCCTTGAAGAGCTTAAAAGAACTGTAAATATTTGTGTCGGATCAATAACAATAATATCCATCCTTTTTTGTTGAAAATATAATAATAAAGACTCAACACTAGGTGAAAATAGAGGGAAAATGGAGAAAAAGACAAAAATGCTTGAACATGCTTCTGAACAAAGTCTAATATCTCGGAAACCATACATGGTATTTGAAAACCTTTTGAAATGTGGTCAACAGCCGTCCCCCGTCCCCAATCATGGATAGTTTCATAGCTATAATAGTATAAAATAGGACAATGGAAAGAAATGGTGTCACTCATGGACTACTGGTCAAACTGTGTTTCATTTTCCTATTCATTCCTATGGCATTTTTTGGCTTCGGTTCTCGGGGAATTATGTCAACATGGTAACTCACACTGAAACCAAAAGTAATAGTACACCTCTCACGTCCAAGCCGCACGTTTTGATATATATATTGTGTGGGTACACTCTTCCGTTCGGGCCGCATTAATGTTGATAGGTGTTCATAAGTGCATAGTAAATAGAACACATTTTCATAGCTCTATGTCATTCACAGTATAAAATAGGAGGATGGAAAGAAATGGTGTCACTCATGGATTACTGGTCAAACTCTCATTGAAAATACATGGGAGAAGGCCTACAGAATTCTACTGACTCTTGGTGATCGAGGGGTGTTTGACAGAAAACCGTGAGACCTAGAACAATTTTAAAGATATTGTCTGAAAGCAGAGGCCCGGCCCTACAAACTGACCGAAAATGGTGACGTTAGAGCAAATTTTGTGGCCGTGAGTTAAAAATAAATTTTCCTGAAAAAAAACCCTGCTTTCTACACTAGTTAATTGCCATTTCCACTGTAGGAGTGGGATTTTCTGGCAAACTTTGTGTCGCTTGGAGTCTAATTGTAGAGAAACCGTAGCAGTTATCAACAAACCGTTTTCACTTCTGAAAAGCCGGCAGATTTCTCTACAAACTGAAAGTTAAACTGTGTTTCTAGGTGAAAGTATGGCGATACAGCAAAGCCTCAAAAATAGTGAATTTTGAGGATTTCTTCCTCCTCTGACTCCATTCATTCCTATGGGATTTTGGGCGGGGTAGTTTTTCGTTAATTACGTCGCCATGGTAACTCCAAACGCCAAGAAAAGTAATAGCACACCTCCCGGGACCGAGCCGGACGTTTTGATATATATATTGTGGGGGTGCGCGCTGCAGTTCGGGCCGCATTAAAGTGGATAGGTTTTGACCAGGTGAATGACGAGCCGAACGTTTTGATATATATATTGTGGGGGTGCACGCTGCGGTTCGGGCCGCATTAAAGTGGATAGGTTTTGACCAGGTGAATAACAATAGGTGCCTGCATGCTTTGCTTAGCAGGCCCCAATAAAGAGTCCAGTTTAGAGGTGAATAGTAATAGGTGGCTCCATGCATTGCATTGCAGGCCCCAATAAATAATAAAGAGTCCATTTTAGAGGTGAATAGTAATAGGTGCCTCCATGCAATGCATGGGGCAATGCATACAATGCCTCCTTGCATTGCTATGGCAGGCCCCAATTAAAGAAGAAGAAGAAGAGCGCTATGTTCTGGAAATAACAAATAAAGTTGTTACCATGTGGACCTTCCAGTTGTCTGTTTGAAAGTTACTTTATTAAATCTAGTGTATCATACATAACAAAACCAGCCCAGCATTCTGATCAGGGTAAATTAATTGACACAATTAAGATAAGTTAGAAATTGTCATCCCACAGTGGCTGTGTGCAGGTTTTTTGTGTTTGTGCAGGGTGTGACTGGCAGGTGCAGCCACAACAGGTGTTTCTAGTTGAGCCCAATCACTGGGGCTTCTTAAGGAGCAGGAACCTGGATGGGGCCATTGGCTTGTTGTCTCTGCCAGTGTGGTAACTAGACTATGTGCTGCAGTTCTCCGCATTTTCTAAGCCTGCTATAATTGAGTTTCTTGTCCTGCTTTTCCAGATCTAATCACTTTGTGACAGTGTCCTGGATTCCAAGCTCCTGTTTCTCTGTATCCATGCTCAAGTGAGTTCTGGAAAAGACTCCCTGCTGCTCCAACCGTGACCCTCTCTTTCTTTCCTACCTCCAGCTCTGCAGCTCTGAGATCACCTCGTGGAAACACCAAACCATTGCTCACCTGCCTGTCCACCATCCAACGCCGCATGGTCAGTGGAAGCACTGCTGCTTAAGGATCACAAAGAGATGACATTGGCACTGTGAATCTCTGTACTACTACTCCTGCCAAACTCTGCCTCTGTGGGGCAGACTTGCCACCTCCAGCAAGCCATCATCCACCACCAACAGTAAGCTACCTCAACCTAATCCTGCACTACTCTCCATAACATTCTCTGAAAAACAATAACCTCTCTTCTCCACCTCAGTACCAATCCAGGTCCCTATGGGAGATCCTGTCTGTATTCTACCTTGTTTTGTACATATTTCAGATGAACAGTTAAACTGCTGTTCTGTCTCTGCAATTGTGTCCACACTTCATCGGTAAAGCCAACATTATGACAGAAATACTTCATAACTCTATTAGAGAGTAATGAATTTATAAATAAAAACTAGAAAAAAAGCTAAGGGCACTAACTAACCCATTCATATACACTATTCATATTAATCAGTAAACAGAATTTGATTGGAGGTTGCATTTTCATTTATTTCTCCCAAATAGGATCTAAAGTGACCATTTTAGCTGCTCATCAAGCTTTTTCCAAATCAGCACTCTTCTCAGTACACACTAAACCTGGTACATATTAACTTCAATTTCTTTTCCCCTGGAATTTGGCTACTATTCCTGGTTTTGTAGGTGTCCACAGGAAGGAAGATTGAAACAAGATTACTTTTGATTGTTTATGAACACCTTGGTGCATTGTGAATGTAACTATACTTGGTAATTGTTCTGAAAGGAGAGTCGAGCTGAGACCTTGATATGTCACATGACTTTCTAACCAGCGGAGAACAAAGAGAACCAGTGAGCTTATATACTGAGGTAGGGGTGGAAGATATGTGAGCCAGAGGAGCTAATCAGAGGAAGTGTGGGACAGCTGTGGCAGAATGAAAGCAGAGAAGCTGAAGGAGGGAAACTGCAAACCAAAGGAAGAAATCTAACAAATAAATCCAAATGTACAAAGACCAGAACACAAGACTAAAGTGAGAACCGAAACACAAGGAAATGAGCTAATTTGAAATCATCTTAAAAACAATAAAGAACATAGAGAAATTAACTGAATATGGCAAGAACATAATAGGGAAATGATAAACATATAAACACAAAAGAAAACCAAAACCCAAACACCTTTGGAAACACCTGTGGATCGTGACACTCAAAATTTTATACAAGGTGAGTCCAAAGAGTGGAAGAAATGTTTCAATATGAAAATCAAATATTGAGACATTTAAAAAGCAGATCTGGATGTAACTCCCTGGTTGTCTTTTCTGTGGTTTGGCATTTTTGTTATATTAACTATCTTAAATATAAATACATTTTTAACAGTTTTGAAGAGCTTAGTGTTACCTGTGTGCTCCGACTGTAGATAAGCACACCTCTGTCATGTTTCTTTTTGAGCAGGGCCTGGACAGAGGCATGGTGGTACTCCACCCCTGTCAATCGGTGCCTGTAACCACCCAGGAAGGGCTTCTGATGGCAGGAATGCTTGATCTCCACCACCACCTCCTTGAATACCCCTTCCTCTGAAAAACAAAGAGACAAGAACATATTAAAATCAAAAGCTTAGGGCTCACACACAGTAGCCTACATGTGCCCCCTAGTGTTCAAACGATTAGCTGATTTAATCAGAATACTTCCAGGTTTGGACACACCTTTGTCATTCAATAGCTTTTCTTATTTTTATTACTTTCTACATTGTAGATACATTGTGAAAATATCAAAACTATGAAGCAAATTATATAGAATTATGTAGCAAATAAAAAAATTATAAAATAACTGTAAACATCTAATTGAGTTTTTCTCAGCAGTTACAAACTACAAAATAATCTTGGTATCAAATTATAGCTAACACTTAGAGATTCCATCAGAAGTGTAAATATCACAGTAGCTGCTATTGTTCCAGAGATGATGAGGATGGAACACAAAGAAAATAGTTTTTTTTTCTCTCGCGAGATCTTTTTTTAATTGTACACTATATAAACCCTTTAGGAATATCACGAATAAGGCTACAAACTTTTGGGAACCCTAAATCCACTTGTGGACATTATCTGTGAAAAGATTAATGCAGCTGAGGTAAACTTAAGCAAAGTTACAGAGCTTTTAGTAAAGACATACAGTGCCTTGCGAAAGTACTTGGCCCCATTGAACTTTTCAACATTTTGCCACATTTGAGGCTTCAAACGTAAAGATATAAAATTCAAATTTTTTGTGAAGAATCAACAAGTGGGGCATAATCATGCAGTGGAATGAAATTTATTGGATGTGTCAAACCTTTTTAACAAATAAAAAACTAAAAAGTGGAGCGTGCAATATTATTTGTCCCCTTTACTTTCAGTGCAGCAAACTAACTCCAGAAGTTCAGTGAGGATCTCTGAATGATCCAATGTTGTCCCAAATGACTGATGATGATAAACAGAATCCACCTGTGTGTAATCAAGTCTCCGTATAAATGCACCTGCTCTGTAATAGTCTCAGGATTCTGTTCAAAGCGCAGAGAGCATCATGAAGACCAAGGAACACACCAGGTAGGTCCGAGATACTGTTGTGGAGAAGTTTAAAGCTGGATTTGGATACAAAAAGATTTCCCAAGCTTTAAACATCCCAAGGAGCACTGTGCAAGCAATCATATCGAAATGGAAGGAGTATCAGACCACTGCAAATCTACCAAGACCCGGCCGTCCCTCTAAACTTTCATCTCGAACAAGGAGAAGACTAAGATGCAGCCAAGAGGCCCAATGATCACTCTGAATGAACTGCAGAGATCTACAGCTGAGGTGGGAGAGTCTGTCCATAGGACAACAATCAGTCATACACTGCAAAAATCTGGCCTTTACGGAAGAGTGGCAAGAAGAAACCCATTTCTCAAAAGATATCCATAAAAAGTCTCGTTTAAAGTTTGCCACAAGCCACCTGGGAGACACACCAAACATGTGGAAGAAGATGCTCTTGTTAGATGAAACCAAAATTTAACTATTTGGCCACAATGCAAAACAATATGTTTGCCATAAAAGCAACACAGCTCATCACCCTGAACACACCATCCCCAATGTCAAACATGGTGGTGGCAGCATCATGGTTTGGACAGGGAAGATGGTCAAAATTGATGGGAAGATGGATGGGGGCCAAATACAGGACCATTCTGGAAGAAACCCCGTTGGAGTCTGCAAGAGACCTGAGACTGGGACGGAGATTTATCTTCCAACAAGACAATGATCCAAAACATAAAGCCAAATCTACAATGGAATGGTTCACAAATAAACGTATCCAGGTGTTGGAAGGGCCAAGTCAAAGTCCAGACCTGAATCCAATTAAGAATCTCTGGAAAGAGCTGAAGACTGCTGTTCGCGAACGCTCTCCATCCAACCTCACAGAGCTCGAGTTATTTTGCAAGGGAGAATGGGCAAGAATTTCTGTCTCTCAATGTGCAAAACTGATAGAGACATACCCCAAGTGACTTGCAGCTGTAATTGCAGCAAAGGGTGGCGCTACAAAGTATTAAAGCATGTGGGCTGAATAATTTTGCACACCCACTTTTCAGTTTTTTATTTGTTAAAAAAGTTTTACACATCCAATAAATTTCATTCCACTTCACGATTGTGTCCCACTTGTTGTTGATTCTTCACAAAAAATAGAATTTTATATCTTTATGTTTGAAGCCTGAAATATGGCAAGAGGTTGACCAGTTCAAGGGAGTACTGTCGCAAGGCACTGTACCTTGGCGTTTTGCTCATTTGCACAGTATGGCACATGTTGGCAGAATTTACAAAAAGTTGTTTTTACATGCAAAACAAACTTTTTATATGTCTAAAAGCGTTCGTTTTAGTATAATGGTTTTTTAAATTATCGATAATTTCCTTTTTTAATAATACACTGAGAAACTGCTCTCTTTTGCTGGGAAATGTAGTTACCCGATGAAAAGGAAACAAAGGATTACATATTTGGGAGAGAAAATTGCGAAGGTAAGAGTTTTTAGATTTGTTTTTCATTCGTGAGTGATAATTAGGCCTGAGCAGCTAATCGCTGCGAAGGCCTATTATAATTCGAATGTTTATTATTTTTCTCCGGCCAAATGAATCGCGTTTTTGGGGGCCTAAACATATTCGAAAACTCCCCAAAGTTCACTGAAAATTGTCCCCCTAGGGCAGTGGTGGATGCTGGTCTTTCAAGGAGGGGAAGTTCAATTTCAAGACCACTGATTCGCTCATTTTGCTGTCAATCACAAAGGGATTCAGCCTCACACAGATCATCCAATCATCATGCAGAAGCTGAGCATCAGGGCCGGCCAAGGCCAACCCAGTGCCCCATAGACCCCCAGAAACGCTGAGCGTCCGATGGGCAGGACAAAGCATTTTTGCTTTGCTATTGAACTCACTGTTTAAAGCACTGTGAAGCTGCGGGAATGAGTGAGAGGAAAGCCGCGTCGTTACCAGTGATAAGAAGCTGATTCTGTACAAAAGTTTAGTGTTGTAGCACATATTTAGTCAATGACATGTACACACAACAGTATATATTTGATCACTTATTTTTTGACATTTTAGGGGAAGCTGAGCTTCCCTTGCAGTCTTAGAGCAATCGCCACTGCCCTAGGGAAATTTAAGGTTTTTAATGGAATTGAAAATGGGCATGGCCAAACCACTTTGCCACGTCCCCTAAAGTGAGATAGGCCAACTGGTAAGTCTACAGACTTGAAATTTGCTACATAGGTAGACCTCCCCAAATCATGAAAAAAAGTCTCTTGGGGGTATGCCCTAAAACCAACAGGATGTCGCCCATTTTGGGTCAAAGGGTCATTTTCGGCTTTTTTTCACTTTTCATACATGTCGAACTTTAACGAACTCCTCCTAGGGATTTTGAGCTACTGGCTTCATATTTGGTCAATATGTGGTTAAGGCATGGGGGATTTAAAGTTATCAAAATTGTGACTTTTTGAGCATGTTGAAGGGGCAGGGCCAGGCCTCAAAGTTTGCCTTCTCGCCGCAAATTTCGAACAGCTATAACTTTCACATAAATTGGCTGAATTACACCAAACCTCATATAATTCATAGCTGTCAGGTGACCAACAATCATATGTGGTCAAATCATCAAAGCCACGCCCCCCGAGAACAGGAAGTCACTTCTGTCACTTCAAAAGGTCCCTCTCTGACCGACTTGACTCAATCAACTTGAAAGTGTGTGAGACAACAACAGAAAACAAGTTGGTCTAACTTCGTTTGGAGCACTGATAGTTTTCGCAGGAGTGTGTGGCCGTGACGGCATGGCTACGATTGCCTCTAAATTACACAAAGATGGGTTGGACAATGAAACTGAAATACCTGGTTTTAGACCACAATAATTTAATAGTATGGTGTAGGACTTCCTTTTGCAGCCAATACAGCGTCAATTCGTCTTGGGAATGACATACACAAGTCCTGCACAGTGGTCAGAGGGATTTTAAGCCATTCTTCTTGCAGGATAGTGCCCAGGTCACTACGTGATACTGGTGGAGGAAAACGTTTCCTGACTCGCTCCTCCAAAACATCCCAAAGTGGCTCAATAATATTTAGATCTGGTGACTGTGCAGGCCATGGGAGATGTTCAACTTCCCTTTCATGTCCATCAAACCAATCTTTCACCAGTCCTGCTGTGTGTATTGGTGCATTGTCATCCTGATACATGGCACTGCCTTCAGGATACAATGTTTGAACCATTGGATGCACATGGTCCTCAAGAATGGTTCGGTAGTCCTTGGCGCGCCCATCTAGCACAAGTATCGGGGCAAGGGAATGCCATGATATGGCAGCCCAAACCATCACTGATCCACCCCCATGCTTCACTCTGGGCATGCAACAGTCTGGGTGGTACGCTTCTTTGGGGCTTCTCCACACCGTAACTCTCTCGGATGTGGGGAAAACAGTAAAGGTGGACTCATCAGAGAACAATACATGTTTCACATTGTCCACAGCCCAAGATTTGCGCTCCTTGCACCATTGAAACCAAAGTCTGGCATTGGCATGAGTGACCAAAGGTATGGCTATAGCAGCCGGCCGTGTATATTGACCCTGTGGAGCTCCCGACGGACAGTTCTGGTGGAAACAGGAGAGTTGAGGTGCACATTTAATTCTGCCGTGATTTGGGCAGCCATGGTTTTATGTTTTTTGGATACAATCCGGGTTAGCACCCGAACATCCCTTTCAGACAGCTTCCTCTTGCGTCCACAGTTAATCCTGTTGGATGTGGTTGGTCCTTCTTGGTGGTATTCTGACATTACCCAGGATACCGTGGCTCTTGATACATCACAAAGACTTGCTCTCTTGGTCACAGATGCGCCAGTAAGACGTGCACCAACAATTTGTCCTCTTTTGAACTCTGGTATGTCACCCATAATGTTGTGTGCATTTCAATATTTTGAGCAAAACTGTGCTCTTACCCTGCTAATTGAACTTTCACACTCTGCTCTTACTGGTGCAATGTGCAATCAATGAAGACTGGCTACCAGGCTGGTCCAATTTAGCCATGAAACCTCCCACACTAAAATGACAGGTGTTTCAGTTTCATTGTCCAACCCCTGTATATCATCTGATCTCCACCAAATTTAAGATGATTGGTCCTAGTCCAGTCCCCAAACGAGATCTGATGACATAATTGGTGGGGGTGGCCTACTTTTTTCACAGCGCACCCTAGAAAATTTAATAAAATCAGCCCCAAGCCATGCTTTGACCTAGGATTGTGAAATTTGGTACACATATGTAACTTCTCAAGACCTACAAGAATGTCCCCTGGAGCATTTGTCCAAAATCCACAGGAAGTCGGCCCTTTTGGATTGAAGTTGCAATTTTTACCCCATTTCTGTCATTTCTAGCCCGCGTATCTGAGCGAACTCCTCCTTGGGGATCAAAAGTTATCAAAAGCTTTTCATGAAAGCATGTGGGCGTGGTCAAGCCTCAAAATCTGACTTCATGCCATAAAAGACGAAATTGATATAGCTCCTACAAGGAAAGTCACACAGACACAAAACTTTCTGGGATTGATCCATATGAGGCCCTCAACAATATTCAATGGTCAAAGGCTGACATCAAAGCCCCGCCCCCTCAGAATAGGAAGTGTAATGTGTCACTTAGTGTGGTCCATTTTTGAACCCCTTCACGTAATCAACATGAAACTGTCCAGTGACGGATAACATTATGGTCTAAGTTCGTCTCTCATACTGACAGGTTTGGCTAGAGGGTGTGGCCATGGTGGCGTGGCGAACTCTGATGTCACTCCAAGGACATACGTTTGGCTCTAAATTACACATGCATGGTCCTATTTACTCCAAAATGAATATGGTTGATCTTTCTCAAACCCCAAAAGCTCTATTATATTATATAGGAATCTGGATCAACAGCGCCCCCTAGGATACTTCAAGTGCTCTATCTCCCTCATACATTTTTGGATCCATGTCAAATTTAGGATGCATGATTGTGGATCAACGCTGAACATTTTTGCGCAGTCATTGGATGACAACAATTTAGCCCTGCCTACTGACAAACAAGGGAGTGCAGCTTCCATCTGGAAGGTCAGATTTCGGCAACATTTTTTATGCTTCTCACCAGAGCAGTACTCGCCTTGACCGAAGTGTATGAAAGCCTGCTCACACTGTCGCCTAGTGGTGAAGTGCGGAATTCAGCGGGAGAATCGTCGGTGGTGTGGAGTAGGCAATGCCATGCTCCCGCAGTCGCTACATAGGCCGAGCGTCGCTGAGCTGCGAGGGCCACCTGCTTGCACCTTTAATTCTGGTTTATTTTGCTGCTGGTTTACTAAATCCTGGGTGGATTGTGACAAAACTTGTATTTTCAGACTCTGTGAGGTTTTAGCTGTCTGCAGATATGCTGTTTGTGTGTACAAGCTACCGGGAGGGCAGGTAAGACCAAGATTTGCGGTGATGGCGTTGGAGTTTGAATACTTTCTGATTCAACTGCTTGTAGTTTTAATTGTGTTTGGTGTTTGTAGAAGTGGTTTATATCAATTTGTAGCCAAGAGTCTGACATTTTAGAGGATACCACACATGTCTATTTTTAACTAAGATAATTTAGGTTAATCAACCCAAGTGAATGGCAGGAGTGGAAGCAGAGGTTTCACGTACTTTAGCAACTATTTGAGCTGTTAAAGATGTAGGTGACATGGCCCTGAGGACCATCTCAACAGCTATGAGTGCCCTAACATCCGCACCTGCAATGTCCCTCTTCGACATAAGCAGGTCAATAGTAGTGTCTGCTGGTGCCAGCAGTTATGGCTTGGGTGGTGAATGTGATAGTGACTAGAAACCTTTAGCATATTGTTCCAGGCAGCTGTGAGCTACTGAAACAAGGTACATTCAAATTAAACCAGTGTTTAACCAGTGTTTGGGGATGTAAACATTTTGAAAAATATTTGGTGGGACTTTAAATGATGTTCCACTGAGATGCCAGAGACATCTTATAAAACTGTGTTGCTAAAGCTGTGTATGCACCTGATAAGACTCTAGCTGTAGCTGATGTTCTTTCCAGAGGATCAATGCCATGCAACATAAGTGACACATCAAGTGAAGATTTTGCTGTTCACTGTGTCTTGAGACATGTTCTTGTTTCATCACAGAAGAGGCATATGATCAAAGCTCAGACAGACAAACACCCTTAGCTTCAGGTGGTGAAACAGTACATTCGGGTATGGTGGCCTGAGTATATGAAACAGGTACCTGAGGTGATTAGGGATTTCTATCAGGTGAGGGGGAAGTTATCTGAGATAGACAGAATGGTGGTCAGAGGCAGTCGTATTGTCATTCCCACAGGGTTAAGGAATCCATGAGGGTTACCAAGGACTATAGCATCACTGAAACCAAAGGCAGACATGCAACACTGTGATGTGTTAGAAAGAATAAAATGTATCTTGTTGTTCGAAGTATTGATCAGGAAAAAGGTATTAAGAAATTCCAACACATTATTCAAACATTGCCCAATGCAAAGAAAGTTAGTAGTGGAGATGATATGATACAACATAACCACGGGCCTCAAGTGTGAAAGACGGCGCAGCTTTCATACTAAAAGTTGGTGGTAGGAAGAAATTCTGAAACTAGCGGCACACAAAAAAAATTCAGATGTACGAAAACGTGCCTAGACACGTCACGGAACACGTAGCCTTCATACATCCCAATTTGCAGTGAGTTTGGTTCAGCTGCACGTGGCACTTAGACCTCCAGACCCCTCCCTTAAATACATTTGCAAAGTAGTATAAATAACCGGAAGGCACCCACTACGTGTCCAAATAATCAAGGCAACAGTGCTGTGACAGTCAAAGAACCGAACCGGTTACATTTGGTGGAAAAACGCTAAAAGGGACTGTGTCTACACACCATGAGGGATGTTTGTAGTCAATTACAGCAAACCAACAACTACTTGAATGACATCAGCAACTCAAACCTGACTGAAAATAAAAGCGTTTGTCAGCTCATGCCTGTTTAGTTCTACAATATCTGAATCAAATCCACACAGTGCTGAATGATGATCATTATTATGTATACCACATCATTGTAATGACATGACTATGCCTCCAATTTTGTTTTTATTAGGAAGACTGTCACCACACACACTAGGTGAAGTACTTTAAATCTTTACAACCATTGAGGACGTCACATAAAATAACAGAAAAATACAGAGAAGCCGCTATCGTGCATGGAGTCTGCTTGAGGTTTGCTACCAACACAACTATTATAATAAGATTAATTATAATTATTTTCATAGTGTAAACAAATCATGAGTTGAGGAGGCCATTGTGCTGTTACATTAGTGAGACACATTCGCACATCACAAATACAGGGGTTGGACAATGAAACTGAAACACCTGTCATTTTAGTGTGGGAGGTTTCATGGCTAAATTGAACCAACCTGGTAGCCAGTCTTCATTGATTGCACATTGCACCAGTAAGAGCAGAGTGTGAAGGTTCAATTAGCAGGGTAAGAGCACAGTTTTGCTCAAAATATTGAAATGCACACAACATTATGGGTGACATACCAAAGTTCAAGAGAGGACAAATTGTTGGTGGACGTCTTGCTGGCACATCTGTGACCAAGACAGCAAGTCTTTCTGATGTATCAAGAGCCACGGTATCCAGGGTAATGTAAGCATATCACCAAGAAGGACGAACCACATCCAACAGGATTAACTGTGGACACAAGAGGAAGCTGTCTGAAAGGGATGTTCGGGTGCTAACCCAGATTGTATCCAAAAAACATAAAACCACGGCTGCCCAAATCACGGCAGAATTAAATATGCACCTCAACTCTCCTGTTTCCACCAGAACTGTCCGTTGGGAGCTCCACAGGGTCAATATACACGTCCGGGGGTGCATGGGGGTGGATCAGTGATGGTTTGGGCTGCCATATCATGGCATTCCCTTGGCCCAATACCTGTGCTAGATGGGCCGCAAAAGGAGGCCCTACACCATACTAATAAGTTATTGTGGTCTAAAACCAGGTGTTTCAGTTTCATTGTCCAACCCCTATAGGTCGCATATATATTGAATGAAAATGCTTTCTATTCACAAAATTCAATTCAACTGAGTTTTATTTATATAGCGCCAATTCACGCATCTCAAGGCACTTTACAAAGTCAATTCAATGGATTCATGCAGATTTCTACTTAGGTACATACATTCCAATTTATCCTAACTATCAAACAGTGCAGTCAGATTCAGTTATTTATTCAAATTGGTTAAAAGTTTTTCTATCTAAGGAAACCCAGCAGATTGCATCGAGTCAGTGACTGGCAGCATTCACTCCTCCTAGATGAGCATGTAGGGCCAATGGACAGTCGCTGGTGGTGACTTTGCAGCAATCCCTCATACTGAGCATGCATGTAGCGACAATGGAGAGGAAAACTCCCTTTAAACAGGAAGAAACCTCCAGCAGAAACAGGCTCAGTGTGAGGGCCATCTGCCTGTTGGACCACTTGTTTGCTGAATATTGGACCATTTGCACGTTGCTGGACGCCAACAGGCCTCCTGGCGTTTTCGGCCATTTTGTATCCAGGACATTACGACTGATATGATGGGGCGCCCCAGTCTGACGTCACAGGACGCTGTATAGGATGTATAGTTACCAACATCTGAAGCATCACCCGGAGAAGAGTCCCGAGTGGATCTCATTTATTCTCTCTCGTTGGCCAACGAAGAATTCATAACTGAGGTTTCTGGAATAAGAAGGCCAAAAATTTCACTTTGCCGATCGAAGACGTGAGCTCAACACGTAACTAAAAAAATACGGAGTTTCAAGGAGACGAATCGCCACCGTGTTTTGTCCTAGTCGACTTTGATGGTCAGATCATATTTTCCCTTTCGCCAAGGAGGCCAGAGCACGAAGATTGACCGCTTTTCCTGAAGTTAACTGTGGACGCACAGTAACTTCCAACTTCCACCCCATTCTTTCTCACCTCCGCTCAGAAAGAAGGCTTCAACAAAGTAAAACACATCATTTTATTAATTTTATTTCTTTATTAGGAATAGCCGGGGAGGGTAGAGGAGATTTTTAGTGCAGTTAGAGTCTAATGTGTGTTCGGAATTGTATGTGCATGCCATTGTTTTGAAACTCGCTGGTACGTCTGGAGACCGCCGTGTCTCGCAAGTGTGTCTTTACCGTGCAAACACCTGTGTGCAGGTGCGCTGTGTAACTGGACTGTTATAATAACCTCATGGTGAAATTCACCATTTTCTTTGTCTTCAACCTCACTGCTTATTAGTTTGCCACCAAAAGTTTTATGACTCTTTGTGTGCTCAGCCCGCGCAGAGTTGGGGGAGGTTTTATGACTCAGTATAACTGAGTTACAGTTGGAGCCGTGCCACCACTTCCACTCACCGCCACATCCCTTTGTCATATTATCATTTTTGCCATAACTGCTGGTTGGTTCCATACGCATCCACTGCTGTTTTGCTTTATTTTGTTTAGTTAGATATTTTACCCCTTTTGTGTAGAACTTTGCATGTTTGGGTAGGTGAAGATTATTAAATTGGAAGAGCGAGTGTATCAGGGCTGTGATTTAATGAATATTCACATAGATGGTAATAGAAGGCGTTCTGTGTTTATTTTGTGCAAGAGTGATTCGTCAGTCAAGATAAGGTTAAAAGTTCCACACGTTTGGGCAGAAACAGTCGATTAAACAGTGACATCTCTGGTAATAGTTATCAATTATTACTGAGTATTTAACGGTTGTAATTATCAGAGGCGTTGAGCCACAATTACAACACCAGAAGACATCTCTGGTCTCGATTCATAAATGAGGATTTTGGTTAAGAAATTCATTTAGTCAAATTATGATTTTTAATTATAATTATTGATAAAGATTAATTAATCAATAATCATAATTCTAACATAGCCCTGGGTGGGCCTTAAAAAGACAGACATCAAATCACTGTTGCACAGAATATACAATTGTGATCTCCGTTAACCAGAAGTCTTATTGTGAGATTTTTGAGTTTCGCACAGAACGTTTGTGAATTAGGGGATATCTTGACTAGAGTTTGCTCAGTTCTGCTGCAGAGGATAAAAATAATCTTTCAGAGGTGTTTGTTGTGGATGCAAGGTGAAAGTTGGTTTAACTTGTGGAAAATTTAAAGTTAATTTCCAGCCGGCCAGCCTGCTGGATCAGCTGCAGAAAATCAGCGCTGATAAGCAGCAGACCTGCCCCCAGTGTCCGCTGGGCGTAATTACAGTTGTGACCAACATCCTCCCAGTCAGGTAGAGAACAACACCTACATTTGGTGGCCATTTAATAAAATTGCAGTTGCAGCTGGATTTCCCAAACCGCAGACCTGCACTAGGTACCATCTGGTGGTCACTAGTGAGAATTGCATTTCCTACCTTGATTTGAATCACTCAATTCATTAACACAGGCAGATAATTCCATCACCTATGATCAAAAGGGCATAACTTAAAGTTGAAAGTTGAAGTTACAGATCATTCATTACCATGTTTGTATAAAATGTAAGCGTTTTTGCTGGGTTTTATTGTGTGAAGCATGTTTTGATTTGACTCATAAAACTAACTTAGCTGTCTAACAGGAAGGTAGGTGATCCATATTAGAGAACACTAACATTTATTTGAAGCTAAGAACAGCATTGAATGTTTTAGTTTTGTTTTCCCATTTTTAAAATTTTATTTTGAATTTGGTTTTGGGTTATTTCAAAATTCTTTCTCTTCTTCTTTCTTTCCCTTTTTGTGTGTGTTTGCTTGATTACTCCCATTAAAGCATAGACTTGGGTAAGCCACGGTTTAAACGGTCAAACCTGTGTGCCCATTTTTAAGCAAACCCATACACCTGGAAGATACATATATGAATCAGACAGCTAGCTGAACAGCTTAGCCTGTTGTGTGCTGCTAATTAATTTTAGCAATTCTTTAATCATAGAACAGCCTAGCCTGTTTCTGCTGCTGCTAATTAATTTAGCTATCATTTAATCACTGAACAGCTTAGCCTGTTTGTGTGCTGCTAATTAATTTAGTAATCATTGGTCACTGAACAACTCAGTCTGTTGCATTGCTGCTAATTTCTTTAGTGGTGGTTCATAGATAAACAGTTTTCTGTGTTTGCATTGTGCATTTTGGGCCAAAGATGGAGGGAACATCCCAGACTGCAGCTGGAGATGTGTGTATGGTGGAGGACTAAATAGGATTGCAGGCACAATAGGTGATTGGGTCATTGATTCTGTTGTCCCCAGAGGAGCGTAAAGGTCTCAATGAGTATGGCATTGAGCAATGTGAAGCCAGGATTCAGGAGTTGCTCCAAGTCATTAAAAACCCACCGAAGCACAGACGGGTCTCAGATGTGTTAGGACAGCTCGCTCTGTTATATCAGCGAAGGTTAATGTTGGAAGTTGACCAGCGTGTTAAACTGCAGTTCGAGCTGAATTATACTTTGCAGACGGTGGATGTTCGTAGAGGTGAACTAAATAGATTGGAGGCAATAGAGGGTAGCCATGCCACCCCCCCCCCCATCACTGGAGGAATGGGGGGACGAACCGAAACCCACTTCACAGGTTGAAACCTTTGGAGGTGAGCCACACCTGCGAAACCCTGAGAGAACCTGCAGGTCAGATCTGAAGGATGTAGAAGCTGCTCTCCAGAGATTACCTTTCCAGGCTCATGGTGTTCCCCATACATCCACCGAGGCAAGAACAGGTGTAAGTAGTCAGAATAGGTTTAGTGGTGCGATGTCCCACCCCACTGCAATCAGCAGCCATGAACGGTACCTGGCTGGGGACGCAGCAGGTGTAAATAGTTCACGGCTCAGATGCGAGCAGCGTTCACACTTGACTCGCAGTACGGGTCTCTACGATCCCTCACCTCCGCCAAGGCGACAGGAAAGCCGCCCCTGGGATTCAGGTGGTTCCTACCACCCTCAACCGCTGCCCAGGACCCGAGTCCGGGAAGCACAGGGCCCACCGTTGTACTGGGAGCAGCCTCCACTGACTCCTCCGAGGATGAGGCGTGATGCACTGATACACCCTGAGTGCAGCCGGAGTGAACTCTCCGATGATGACTCAGATGGGCCGGTACCAATCCCTGAGAGTGGATTGCGCACCCGCCAGCTTGAGTCTCTTGCCAAAGACATAGAGCGTTTCGACCCAAATAATGCAGAATCAAACATTGATGATTATCTTAGGGAAGTTGAACGCTGTCTTCTAGATTTGTATTTCCCATCAGCATGGGAAAAACTGAAGCTCATCTGGAAGACAACATCCAGGAGCGTCCATGTTTTCATGGAGAGCCTGACCCCCACAGTCCGAGACCGTTATTCAACCCTTTGCGAAGCTTTAAGGGAAGAATATTCTGTGCACACGGAACGGGCCTCCGCCACACTTGGTGCTTTCACTATCCAGCAAAAGAAAAGCGAAGCACCCAGGGAGTATTACCCGCGCTTGAGAGCTGTTTACTTCCAAGGACGCAATGCGCCCACCTTTGAGGAGGAACATGCTTTTAAATCCCTGTTCCTCCACAACCTTCATGAAAGTGTACGATACGATGTTACTATGTATTGCAGAACCAAGACCATGAGCATGCAAGAGATCCGCAAATATGCTCAGATGGCGTGGGAAACACGTGCTCGCCCGACCAAGGGACCAGAGGGCGAGGATAGAGTTTTACGGATACATGCAGAAAGGAACAGTCTTGCGTTGGAAGATCAGGAAACGGCTTCAACCAGAACCCATGTGAAGAACAGGTTCAGGGAACAACGTAGGTTTGGTCAGCTGGACTGGGGGGGTGGTACTGAATACCAACCACAGTCAAAGTTGCCGAACAACTTCCGGTCGAACAGACGACCTGACCATCACGTGAAGCCTAAAGGTAAACCTGATGGAAAAGGGTGGAACTGACACGCAGAAGGGATTATGGGGAAAGAGATGGAGGAGGCCTTACGTATGATGGTGACAGAAGCGGTGCGTCAGGCCACCACGCCCCCACAACCCTTGAAACAGGAAGCCGACCCTCCAGTTAAACCAGACCCAAATTTCCCGTCAGCATGACTAGGCGTGGACCCAGTCTCCACAGCCATCAGAGTGTACCTGATCGGATGGGGAGACACACCTGGGAAACTCCAAGTACCCCTTGGGACCTGCCCAGGAGAAACACCACAAACCATCTTTCCAAGGTTCTCAGGTAAACTGAACCAAAATGGACGTGCACGTCGTCTATACTGTGTGATCATGATAGGGGGACGTTTCCAACTGAGTTTCTATTCTAAAATAGGATCAGAGATCAACCTGATGTGCTCAATCATGTTTGAGGAAGTGAGTAGAGCCATGCTCTCCTTCAGTGAACCATTTCAGGCCGACGCTTGTGATGTAAGCATCACCAGCCGCACCCAAAACTGATCATGCATCACTAGTTGGGTGGAGCTGGACATCACACTCAAAGACATGGCTCTGGTGCACCCCATCTATATGTGCACATTAAACAAACAGCTTTTTCTTGGTGGCCAGGACCTGCTGGACAGGCTGGCCCCACTCATTGACTGCCACCAGGACCAACTCTGTGTCCAGGCGGAGGTGCACACACCACTGGGTGCAAGCAGCAAACCATCCTTGGTGACAAACCAGGTTGCCAGCTTAGAGGAGCCCAAAGAACCTCTCAGGTCCTTGTCGGTGCCAGACATGGACACCTCTGTGACACAGCTGCACCCAGCCACCCAGAAAACTCCTCCCTGCTGTCATGCATAATTTCTTTGCTCTTTAAAGAACCCAGGTGTGGAAACTTGCAACACCAAAGTGGTGGAAGGTGTACACCTGGAAACCATGATCATACCAGAAGTGCTTCTAAGGAAATTATCAACTGGTAGAGAGCTGTATGACCGCGTGTGCCAAAAAGACCCCCTTTTAGCTGAGGCACAACACAGCCACACACTCCTTTTAGCAGACGGGCTCCGCCCTCTCCTCAAGACAGCCAGAGTGTGCACCTCCAGTGTGCAGATTGGCATCAAACAGCTCTCCCATGCTGTGGACATTGTTCCAACAGACCAAAGGGGGGTCACATTATCCTACGCCCATTACTCTCCTGTAGGGGGCCATAGGAGCTATAAAGCCACACTCCACACCCTCCAACAGATGGCGCACTGGCCTCCAATGTCTCACGACACCAAGGTCTACATCAAAGGATGTTTAACCTGCCGCCTGTTTCAGCCATCCCAGCCAACCAGTCAACCTCCGCTTCAGCGAAGGGGGGTTTCATTACCTTGGTTCCACCTTCAGACCAACTGGGTCGAACCAGCTCCAAAATTAATAGGAGGTAACAAATTCCTCCTAACTGTGACATGCAGCTTCATTAAGTGGGTTGGATGCTTGTCAGAAAAGGTTGACACCATCATCCCAGCTGCTGCGCTTTTTGCTGAACCAGATGAAGTTCTACGTCAAACTCTCCTCCCCAAGAACAGAGCTTGTCTCCATGTCCGGGAAAGGAGAGACCATTGCATAGGACTAGTTAAATAGGTGCATGTTTCATGAACTCACACTAACATGCACTAATCACTAACAACTTTCTTCAACAGAAACAGTTAAACATATAACTACCTTCTAGGACACAGTCTTAAACTGTAAGTTGGCACGGTAATTTTCCATAAGACTCTGCATGCACAGCAGACCTCATAAAAGTGATTAAGAATGATGTAATGGACACCCACATTGCCAGAGATTTCATGCAAAATCTTATTAAAGGAGGTTGGTTTATTTGTAGACAGTCCCACCGAGGCACAGATACCCACTGGCCTAGTTCTGCTGAACTTAGTAGAGAAATCTTAAGTCCACAACGGCAGACACCTTGCAACCTCCACAAACACACCAATCTTATAGCCTAGGTAGTGCCATTCATTTATTTTTTTCTCCCTCTTTTCACATCTAGATAGTTTAGAGACAGGAGTCATATTAAAACCCACCATCATTTGGAAGAGCCGATGGTTTAAGCCTAAACCTAGATTATACACCGCATACTGGCAGGTTAAGCATTTACAGGCCAGGATTGATTCCCTCACATTCATTCCCCCACGGATCATAGCACTACCTTTGCCAATGACACAGCCAGGTTCCAGCGCTTAATGGAAGTTGGTCCGACGAATAAGCTATGAACCATGATTTTGTTTTTGTTTGTTTTTTGTATATATATATATATATATATATATATATATATGGTATATGGTATATTTTATTGTTGTTTCATTTTGTCTCAGGGTTACCAAAGCTGATGACCAAAGAATGTAATGATGATATGAATGTATTGTCTTGTATTTTCTCATTGAACAACGTAGAAAGGTATGAACTAGTCAGAGTTTAGTCCTGCCCAGGCTAACCTCTATCCTGCCCAGTCATAGGTTTTGAGGAACACAGAGACAGTTTGTTTGTTCTGCTTCGCCACGGATCACTGATTGTTCAGCAAAGGACAGAATGGTCCCAGTAGCTTCAAAGACTGCAATTCATCTCACCCTTTGAACCTAGGGGGGAATGTTGGACCACTTGTTTGCTGAATATTGGACCATTTGCATATTGCTGGACGCCACCAGGCCTCCTGGCGTTTTCGGGCATTTTGTATCCAGGACATTGCGACCGATATGACGGGGCGCCCCAGTCTGACGTCACAGGATGCTATATAGGAAGGTGCCCATTTTGACCATTCGCTTTTCAGCTGGAGACCGTGACAGTGACACGGTTACCAACTTCTGAAGCATCACCCGGAGAAGAGTCCCGAGTGGATCTAATTTATTCTCTCTCGTTGGCCAACGAAGAATTCATAACTGAGGTTTCTGGAATAAGAATGCCAGAAATTTCACTTTGCCGATCGAAGATGTGAGCTTAACACGTAACTAAAAAAATACGGAGTTTCAAGGAGACGAATCGCCACCGTGTTTTGTCCTAGTCAACTTTGATGGTCAGATCATATTTTCCCTTTCGCCAAGGAGGCCAGAGCACGAAGATTGACCGCTTTTCCTGAAGTTAACTGTGGACGCACAGTAACTTCCAACTTCCACCCCATTCTCTCTCACCTCCGCTCAGAAAGAAGGGTTCAACAAAGTAAAACACATCCTTTTATTAATTTTATTTCTTTATTAGGAATAGCCGGGGAGGGTAGAGGAGATTTTTAGTGCAGTTAGAGTCTAATGTGTGTTCGGAATTGTATGTGCATGCCATTGTTTTGAAACTCGCTGGTACTTCTGGAGACCGCCGTGTCTCGCAAGTGTGTCTTTACCGTGCAAACACCTGTGCGCAGGTGCGCTGTGTAACTGGAGTGTTATAATAACCTCATGGTGAAATTCACCATTTTCTTTGTCTTCAACCTCACTGCTTATTAGTTTGCCACCAAAAGTTTTATGACTCTTTGTGTGCTCAGCCCGCGCAGAGTTGGGGGAGGTTTTATGACTCAGTAAAACGGAGTTACAGTTGGAGCCGTGCCACCACTTCCACTCACCGCCACATCCCTTTGTCATATTATCATTTTTGCCATAACTGCTGGTTGGTTCCATACGCATCCACTGCTGTTTTGCTTTATTTTGTTTAGTTAGATATTTTACCCCTTTTGTGTAGAACTTTGCATGTTTTGGTAGGTGAAGATTATTAAATCGGAAGAGCGAGTGTATCAGGGCTGTGATTTAATGAATATTCACATAGATGGTAATAGAAGGCGTTCTGTGTTTATTTTGTGCAAGAGTGATTCGTCAGTCAAGATAAGGTTAAAAGTTCCACACGTTTGGGCAGAAACAGTCGATTAAACAGTGACATCTCTGGTAATAGTTATCAATTATTACTGAGTATTTAACGGTTATAATTATCAGAGGCGTTGAGCCACAATTACAACACCAGAAGACATCTCTGGTCTCGATTCATAAATGAGGATTTTGGTTAAGAAATTAATTTTGTCAAATTATGATTTTTAATTATAATTATTGATATAGATTCAATAGAATCAATAATCATAATTCTAACATGCCACAACTGACTGGGGTTTGAGAGAACAGGGCAGAGACAAAAACACAGAAGCTCTGATCCAGTAGTACTTTCTATAGGAAAGAAAAGTGAAACATTAACGGTTATAGCTCCTTTGGTAGTTTCATCTAGAAGAGAAAAACAGCTAAGCAGATAAAGTCTGAGCCAGTTTTAAAATCTAGAGTATGAAAGAGAGCACATACAGTTAGTCACAGTCGAAGCTCAGCCAGTAGATATGTCTAGGAGAGACAGGGTTAAACACTGAAAGACAGGGCAAAGTGGATCATCTGTAAAAGGTGAGCATTAATTTGTTGGCAGCAGCAGCTCAGCTGATGTCCCCCTCCAGGAAGATGCCGCAGCTAAACACAGAGCCAGGTCAGATGGAGCTTCTAGAAAGAGAAAAAAAAAACCAGAAAGAGAAGATAAGAGTTCAAAGCTGAAATAACAGCAAATAACACAAAATTGGAGAGTAGTATGAGATTGTAGCAGATAGTGTGAAAGTGATTAATATGTCCTCCAGCTAGGACTGGGCGATAAAACGATAGAGATAGATATTGCGAAATAACTTTTCCTCCATAGAGCTATGAAACATGGTCAATAGACTTTCCGATAGATGGCGCTGGGCCAGTCATGTGGCTGGCATATAGAGAGGCAAAGTTATGTTGACGTAGACAGCACAATAACAGCCAGACATGCTAACAGCTAATGTTTGTGCAGCTGTAGTCTCTTATTTCAGGTAATGGTTAGAACAGACATCACTGAAAAAAATTTGAAAAACATTTATGCCTTGAAAGAAGAAAAGACAGATGACACAGCGAACAACATCATTGACAAGAAGGGTCAGAGCAGTTTAGTCGTGTGGCTATTTTGGCTATTTAAAGTCTGACAAAAAAAAAAAAAGTACTTGCACTGCAAATTATGTTGAGCGCATGCTCTGACAAATTCGGGGTATACCACAAATCTTTTACCACCTGAACCAGTGCCACACTGGAGCATGCAGAGTGTAAAACATTACATTCCCAGACAGGAGAGGAGGACTGCTAAGCCCCCGCCTCTGCTCCCTCTCTCCGAAAACAACGCCTGTACACCTTCAACAACTGATCAGTCAGCTTTCTCATGCCTTATGATACAAAGTCGAAGCGACAGAGAAATCACAAATGCAGGAGTTTATTGTATTGCACAAGAAGATTTTAGTTTAAAGTATACCTCTTTTAAACTGTTTAGACTTTTACTGTCGGGTCAGCACTACACAGCACTGTCTGCTAAAACCAGCTGATACAGAGACAGTTTCTCCCGCCAACAGGGCTAATGCTCTGATGAACACTTAACACCATGCATACTTAAACTGATATTTTAATAAATGCTATTGTAAAGTCAGTTGTGTAAATATTTTTAAATTGGAATTTTATTTTCATTTATGTTGACAAAAAATAAACAAATCTTCACTGAGAGCAAATGTACCGGAGTCAAATTCCTGGTTTTTGTCACAAACTTGGCAAAAAAGCTGATTTTGATTTTATTAATCCAAAACAGTTGAATAATGTTCGATGACATGTTCAGCATTTTAAAATCCAATCTTTTAATCAAAAATAACCTTCTAATAATAATAACGCACTTAATAGTAGCAGAGAACATTAAAGATAGACAAAAATAGTGATTTGTTTTATATTGTGATATATATCGATATCGACTGATATATTATCGTGATTTCACCCAGCCCTACCTCCAGCAGTGTAAGCCTATAGCAGCATAACTACAGAGGTAGCTCAGGATAACCTAAACCACTCTAACTTTAAGCTTTATCAAAAAGGAAAGTTTTAAACCTAGCCTTAAAAGTAGACAGGGTGTCTGCCTCACGGACTAAAACTGGGAGCTAGTTCCACAGGAGAGGAGCCCAATAACTAAAGGATCTGCCTCCCATTCTACTTCTAGAGACTCTAGGAACCACCAGTAAACCTGCAGTCTGAGAATGAAGTGCTCTGTTAGGAACATATGGAACAATCTGATGTATTATGGAGCAAGATCATTAAGGGCTTTATATGTGAGGAGAATAATTTTAGATTCTATTCTGGATTTAACAGGAAGCCAATGAAGGGAAGCTAAAATAGGAGAGATATGATCTCTGTTTTTAATTTTCATCAGAACTCTTGCTGCAGCATTTTGAATCAGCTGAAGGCTTTGAACAGCATTTTGTGGACATCCTGATAGTAAAGAATTACAATAGTTCAGCCGTGAAGTAACAAATGCATGGACTAGTTTTTCAGCGTCACTCCTGGACAGGATATTTTTAATTTTGGCAATGTTCCGGAGGTGAAAGAAGGAAATCCTAGAAACCTGTTTAATATGGGATTTAAATTACCTGTCCTGGTCAAAAATAACACCACGGTTTTCTTCTTTATTACCAGAGTTCAATTTAATGCCATCCAGGTTAAGTGACTGACTAAGCAGTTTCTTTTTCAAAGACTCCGGTCCAAAGATGACAACTTTTGTCTTGTATGAATTTAGAAGCAAAAAATTTTAAGTCATCCAAGTTTTTATGTCTTCAAGACATGCTTGTAGTCTATCTAACTGGTTGGGCTCATCAGGATTTATGGTTAATTAAAGCTGGGTATCATCAGCATAACAGTACAAATGTGTATATATATATAGTAAAGAGTATTGGCCCAAGTACTGAACCCTGTGGTACTCCACAATTAACCCTGGAGTTTAAAGATGATTTATCATTTACATGAACAAACTGGAATCTGTCAGACAAATAAGATTTAAACCAGCCTAGCGCTGTTCCCCTGATCCTTACAGCATATTCCAGCCTTTCTAAGAGAATATTGTGATTGACTGTATCAAATGCAGAACTAGGATCTAACAGAACAACTACAGACACAAGTCCATTATCTGAGGCCATAAGAATATCATTAGTGACTTTCAGCAGAGCTGTTTCAGTGCTATGATAAGCTCTGAAACCTGACTGAAAGTCTTCAAACAGATCATCGCTGTGTAAATGGTCACACATTTGATTAGCAACTATTTTCTCAAGAATTTTAGATAAGAATGGAAGATTGCATATAGGTCTGTAATTTTTCAAGTCATTTCGATCAAGCAAAGGTTTCTTAAGTAAAGGTTTAATTACAGCTACCTTAAAAGCTTGTGGTACATATCCATTTACTAAGGATAGATTAATCATATCTAAAATGGGGCTGGTAATCAGAGGGAACACTTCCTTAAATAGATCCACAAGGTCAAAACAATCCAAACACAGATCAGGTTCCACAGTTACTTCCAGTGCTGTATTACTTACTGAGGATGAAGTAATCATGTTCGGGAGTATGCAAATGTTTTTGTTTTTAATAGAATCAATTTATTTTTAAAGTATCCCATAAAGTCATGACTGCTGAAAGCTGGGGGAATGGATGGCTCAACAAGGCTCTGTGTAAGTTTAGCTGTACTAAAAGACTTACAGATGGGCTCTTGCAGTATAAGTGTATTCTGTAGCTCTGATTACATTCAGAAATCAGCTACTCGCTGCAAATGAGAGCCATAGTTTAGGGGAACTTTACAGGTCCTTCTCAAAATATTAGCATATTGTGATAAAGTTCATTATTTTCCATAATGTCATGATGAAAATTTAACATTCATATATTTTAGATTCATTGCACACTAACTGAAATATTTCAGGTCTTTTATTGTCTTAATACGGATGATTTTGGCATACAGCTCATGAAAACCCAAAATTCCTATCTCACAAAATTAGCATATCATTAAAAGGGTCTCTAAACGAGCTATGAACCTAATCATCTGAATCAACGAGTTAACTCTAAACACCTGCAAAAGATTCCTGAGTCCTTTAAAACTCCCAGCCTGGTTCATCACTCAAAACCCCAATCATGGGTAAGACTGCCGACCTGACTGCTGTCCAGAAGGCCACTATTGACACCCTCAAGCAAGCGGGTAAGACACAGAAAGAAATTTCTGAACGAATAGGCTGTTCCCAGAGTGCTGTATCAAGGCACCTCAGTGGGAAGTCTGTGGGAAGGAAAAAGTGTGGCAGAAAACGCTGCACAACAAGAAGAGGTGACCGGACCCTGAGGAAGATTGTGGAGAAGGGCCGATTCCAGACCTTGGGGGACCTGCGGAAGCAGTGGACTGAGTTTGGAGTAGAAATATCCAGAGCCACCGTGCACAGGCGTGTGCAGGAAATGGGTTACAGGTGCCGCATTCCCCAGGTCAAGCCACTTTTGTACCAGAAACAGCGGCAGAAGCGCCTGACCTGGGCTACAGAGAAGCAGCACTGGACTGTTGCTCAGTGGTCCAAAGTACTTTTTTCGGATGAAAGCAAATTCTGCATGTCATTCGGAAATCAAGGTGCCAGAGTCTGGAGGAAGACTGGGGAGAAGGAAATGCCAAAATGCCAGAAATCCAGTGTCAAGTACCCACAGTCAGTGATGGTCTGGGGTGCCGTGTCAGCTGCTGGTGATGGTCCAGTGTGTTTTATCAAGGGCAGGGTCAATGCAGCTAGCTATCAGGAGATTTTGGAGCACTTCATGCTTCCATCTGCTGAAAAGCTTTATGGAGATGAAGATTTCATTTTTCAGCACGACCTGGCACCTGCTCACAGTGCCAAAACCACTGGTAAATGGTTTACTGACCATGGTATCAATGTGCTCAATTGGCCTGCCAACTCTCCTGACCTGAACCCCATAGAGAATCTGTGGGATATTGTGAAGAGAACGTTGAGAGACTCAAGACCCAACACTCTGGATGAGCTAAAGGCCGCTATCGAAGCATCCTGGGCCTCCATAAGACCTCAGCAGTGCCACAGGCTGATTGGCTCCATGCCACGCCGCATTGAAGCAGTAATTTCTGCAAAAGGATTCCCGACCAAGTATTGAGTGCACAACTGTACATGATTATTTGAAGGTTGACGTTTTTTGTATTAAAAACACTTTTCTTTTATTGGTCGGATGAAATATGCTAATTTTGTGAGATAGGAATTTTGGGTTTTCATGAGCTGTATGCCAAAATCATCCGTATTAAGACAATAAAAGATCTGAAATATTTCAGTTAGTGTGAATCTAAAATATATGAATGTTAAATTTTCATCATGACATCATGGAAAATAATGAACTTTATCACAATATGCTAATATTTTGAGAAGGACCTGTATATATCTGACCAACATATGGATGAGGTCGTTCCATACAACTGGCATGGCACAGCTCAGAGATGGCTGTTAAATACCTGACCTGTCAGTCAGATCCCTCTGAATAGGTCTGGTTGAATGGACTGTAACCTAGTGAGAACTTGAACTGGCACCGGTGACCCACGGTTCCTCCTGGTTTCCCTCTTAACACTGAGGCCAGCTCCATGCAGAGCTCCAAAATAATTGCCCTGGGCAATCTAAAGCAGCTAATAAGCCATGCATCATCATGTGCCAGCAGATCAGTACAAACCCCCCCCCAAAAAAAACGCTCCTTCCAACCTCTTCCATAGTGGATGTCCTCCAGCTGTGCCAAAGCTGCCATCGTTCCACAATTAAGTGCCACTTTACGCAGCTATTTATAGGCGTGTGGTTGTCAGCCTTTCCACCTTAGGAATCATCAAATCTGACTTGTTTGAAATTAATCTGCTGATCTGACACCGTTTTGTTATTCAGTGAGAATGAAAGTGCCCCTCTGATGATTCATATGCATTTTATGCTCCTCAGTGCACAGACTGATGCGCATTTCCATCCACAGGTGACAGAAACAGAGGAAGTTTCACAGTTTTTATCTGATTGAGGTTTTTTCCATCACTTTCTGAGGTGTGTTACGTTGTTGTATGAGGCTAAATTTGATTTAGTTTAATCGCTTGGGTTTAAACCATAAAAGCATGAAACAATATCAGGTTTGATGCTCCATGAAATAAATAAAACTGAATGGAGTCATATTTCAGTGTATTTAGGGGAGGTTTGGTTCTCTGTAGTTTATTATTGTTAAAGTTTGTGTGGCTTCCGCAATAAATCAAAACATTTTAAATTAAACATTAGTTTTCAACTTTGATTAATTCTTGTTCGATAAGTAATGACAGCCCACCTTCCTTTCATAATATGCAGAGTATGTTAGAAAGGCCATACCTTTTGGGACTTGTACAGTAATGACATCTGGCATGCTGTCATGTTCTGGGGGATGTAGAAGGCGAAGCGGGTAGGAGCTTGGGTCAGAAGAGCTCATCTCCATCTGGGTGGAGCTGTGAGGCCGAATGCCGAGCTCCATCAGGCTCTGATGCTCCTCCACCACTCTACCTGCAAAAACAGAATTTTTAGATTATGTCTTATCCTGAACAGAAGCTGAACCAAAATGCTCTGTGTAACGGAGTGACATTTTGGACTTTTATGGTTTCTTGTGATAGTTTATTTTGTCTAGATGTTTCTATTAAGTTTATTAGTTTGTTTTGCTCCCTCTACTGCCTCCTGGTGTTTTGTTGTTCTCCTCCCTCATTAAGTTCATTTATGTTTTTTTTATTACTTGACATGGTTTATTATTATTATTATTATTGTAATTATTATAGTTCTTGGTCTTCCCTGGATTCTCTAGTTTTATTTCTCTTTAGTATATTTGTGTTTAATTGTGTTTTATTATTTGTTCCTTTGCACTCTTCTTGTTTACTAGTTTATTTTCTGTTTCCTTTCGAGTTAATTCAGTCAGTGTGGTTAGGTTTGTTTACTTTTGTATTCAGGTTTTCTTTATGGGTTCTTTGTTTGTTCTTAGGTTGTTATTATTGTTCCTATGTTCCCTCTAGTTTCTCTGTTTACTTTAGTCATGATTATGATTATTCTAGTTTTCTTATTCCCCATTTGATTATTTATCTTTGTCTATAGGTTTGCTTGGTCTGTGTTTCTGTTTATTGTTTATTAGTTACTTTGCCAATCCTCAGCCTTTGTATTTGTTTTCACCTGTTCCTTCTGCTTCCCTGCCTCCTTGTCACACCTGTTCCGTTGATTATCTGCCTTTGTTATCTCACAGTATATAAGTTGGTTTTGTGTCTTTGTTCAGTGCTGGTTCCTTGTGTTTGTCATACCTCGTTCTCGTCCATGATTATGCTTTGTTTTTTGCCACGCCTTGCCTTGGGAAACCTGCAGTGATTTTGCTACGTTTTTTGACTTTGTAAATAAATCTTTGAATTACAAAGATGATCCTGCCGAGCTCTTGTCTGCACTTTGGTCCAATCCAAAACCACATCGTAACACTCTGGAATACATATTATTTTACTTGCAATTTGTTTTTTAAAGATACTCACTAAAACAAACTATAACATCACAGAAATCTTTAAGGAGCTGGAATTATGTATTTGTGAAAGCATTATTTTGTCTTATACCTTTTCTGGATTTTATGACAATGCTTTTGCATTGGGTTTGGATCTAAAACCTTCAGAGCTTATTTGTAGGATATCACATGTTTAAAATGGATTGGTTACTTTGGTCCAGGACAGCTACACAATAAAAAATGTTAGGCAGAATCAAAGCATGTAGATATAATTTGACAACATATAAAAGCAAACATGATCTTATGAAAGGAAAACAGTTAAGATTAGTCTGAACAGTTTTTATGAGGTTTCCATTTGATTGTAAAACCCAATGAAAAAAGAGAATGATTTTTAAACCACTTTGAGACTTCCATCGTTTGCCTGTTCGACACCTGGAGCCTCCTGTGGAGTAGTTGCAGTTACATATATGACAACATCCTCTGCAAACAACTTGCAATGGACATCTTCACAACTTTCAGGTAATTTAGAATTATATCAACAGAAGAGCAGTAGTCCATCAGTTTTACAACTTTAAAAAGTTTATCTAGTCCTATGAACTCTAACACATTATTCTGTATTTATTTTACAGGAATGAAAGTAAATAAGACATTGTTGTGAGAAATGTAACTTTTAAAACTTGGAGAAAAATGTAGAAGAACATTATGGTTTAATGTATCAAAAGCCTTTTTCAAGACCAAAAATACTCCACTGACTATACTAACTTCATCCAAGGTTCTTTTCATGTTTTTAATAACAGAAGATGTTCCTTGTTGTGTTGACTGAAACCCAAACTGTTCTGGATGGAAAAGCAAATTTTTATCAATAAAATGTATTAACTGGTCAGCAACCTTTTAATACCTTTTTATATGGCGGGTAGACCGTGATTTGTTCTATAACTACATACTTAGTGATAATAATCACACTTCAAAACTGGAGTTATAATTCATTTATTAAAGATGTCTAGAAATTTGCCATTTTCATAGGACAAATCTACTAGGTTGCTTATTGCTTCTGTGAACATATTAATATGTATTTCATATATAAAAAAGCATCATGGAGTTACTCAAAGTAGAGCCGCTGTTCCTCCACATCGAGAGGAGTCAGCTAAGGTGAAAGCAAGGCGGCCTTGCGGTCCGAAGTGATGTGATTTGTAAACACAAACAACAACAACTTAGACTGTTGCTCAGTTTATCGCTGTTGTCAAACTCGGCGTGAAAGAAGAGAGACAGAGAAGGTTCTGTGCAAGGAGACCTGAAGCACTTTGGATAAGTACAGGAGAGGGAGAGATAGGGAAGCCATGCTGTATCAAACGGAAGGATACAAACTAGAGGGCATTTGCGGGTAAGCTAATGCTTAATGCTAGCTTGCTATAGTGCTCATATACACAATAAGCCCATAGCAAAACAATTTAAAAGTTGAAAACATTAGTTATTGAAATATGCTGTGAATAGTGATGCCGTCCCCTAGCTAATCAGTGACTGACAGTCTTCTGATGTCACGTTTATAGTGCGACTCGGAACGGTTGTAACCACAAGCAAGCAGGGACTAAAAATAGTAACAGTTCTATGTAACCATTACTATTGGAAAAGCCGAAACAGTCGACCGGTAGCAAACGCTTTAAGTTGGTACTGGTGGAAAAGGGGCATATTTCCCTCAGCTGCTCTGAGAATGCCTCGGGCTTCCGTTAAAGGAGCTCGAGGAGGTGTCTGGGGAGAGGAAGGTCTGGGTTTCTCATCTGAGGCTGCTGTCCCAACGACCCGGTCCCGGATAAGCTGAAGATGATGAGTATGAGTATATAAAATCAGGATCCAGCCCAAATATACCTTTAGTGTTAGAGATTTTCAACTGATGTATTATATACAGTGACTTGTAAAAGTATTCATACCCTTTGACCATTTCCACATATTACACATTACAACTACAAACATAAATATACTGTATTTTACTGGAATTCTATGTGAAAGGCCATCACAAAGTGGTATACAATTGTGAATTGGAAAGAAAATGATAAAAGATTTAAAACGATCTTTACAAATAAAAAACTGAACAGTGCAATAGTATTCAGCCCCCTTATGAGTGCAACTAATTGCCTTCAGAAGTTGCCTGATGATTGCTAATAACTAAATAGAGTCCACCTGTGTGTAATCTAACCTCAGTACAAATACAGCTGCTCTGTGACAGCCTCAGAGGCTGGTTAAGAGAATATTGGGGAGCAAACAACAAAATGAAGTCCAAGGAACACACCAGACAGGTCAGGGATAAAGTTGTGGAGAAGTTTAAAGCAGGCTCAGGCTATAAAAAGATTTCCCAAGCTTTGAACATCTCATGGAGCACTGTTCAATCCATCATCTGGAAATGGAGAGAGTATGGCACAACTGTAAACCTACCAAGACAAGGCCATCCACCTAAATTTACAGGCCAAACAAGGACAGCACTGACATGGTGACTCTGGATGAACTGCAGAGATCCACAGCTCAGGTGGGGAAATCTGTCCCCACCTGAGAGTAGCAAAAGAGTAGCAAAAAGAAAGATATTGTTAAAAGAAAACCATAAGAAGTCCTGTTTGAAGTTTGCCAGAAGCCATGTTGGAGACACAGCAAACATGGAAGGAGGTGCTTTGGTCAGACGCGACCAAAATTGAACTTTTTGGTCAAAATGCAAAACGCTATGTGTGGCGGAGAACTAACACTGCACCTCACTCTGAACACAACATCTCAACTGTAAAATATGGTGGTGGCAGCATCATGCTCTGCGGGTGCTTCTCTTCAGCAGGGACAGGGAAGGTGGTCAGAGATGATTGGAAGATGGATGGAGCCAAATACAGGGCAATGTTGGAAGAAAACCTGTTGGAGTCTGCAAAAGACTTGAGACTGGGGCAGAGGTTCACCTTCCAGCAGGACAACAAGCCTAAACATAAAGCCAGGGGTACAATAGAATGGTTTAAAACAAAACATATTAATGTTTTAGAATGTGCCAGTCAAAGTCCAGACCTAAACATAATCGAAAATCTGGGGCAAGATTTTTCAGTTTTCTGATTGTTTAAAAAAAGAAAATATGTATGTATAATTTTGGTTCCACTTCACAATTGTATACAACTTTGTGTTGGTCTTTCACATAAAATTCCAATAAAATGATAAAATATTCATGTTTGTGGTTGTAATGTGACAATATGTGGAAAGGTTCAAAGGGAATGAATACTTTTACAATCTACTGTACATAGGTTTTACGCTGATCGATCTTCATGATAAAAAAGGGAATCAGTTGACTTAATGACTGGTAAATCAGGTTAGATTGAGTAGAGCAGCTTTTTAAAGTCTTGTATGTGACATACCAGTACTAAGATTAGGAAACATTAAGATAATGTATACAAGCCTGGAGGCTAAAGAAAACAAAACTCACCATCCAGAGAGAGCTGCAGCACCTCCAGGGGGACTTTTAGCTCGTAGGCAAGGTGATGCTTTATCTCTTCAATGCTGAGCCCGATAGCAAAAGCCATAGTCATGACATGACCACCTGGCATCAACAATACTTTCACTGCAAACATACAGAGGCATAGGCTGTCACTTCATTGGGTTTACTCCTGAAATTTGTCATTTTCTATAATAAAGGACTTTTAATATGTAAAATGTCAAGAGGTTCACTATTTAAGGTTTTCAGACGGTCTAGATTTTTTATTTTTTTTAATGATTTAAACTTTTAGTTTAAATCATCAGCTACACAAAAAAAAAGTGAGGTAAAATCAAAGCATGCAGCCAGTACCCTTTAAAGCCTCATATAGCCATCAATCTACAAGTTTACATATACAAACTGTAGCTGAAGGAACTGATCATCATTAGTGAAAACTGGCAGATTTGAAGACAAACTGGGTGGAGATTTTATATCGTGTAAAACAAACAACACTTTGAGACTCCAACCAACTCCACAGGCTCTGATCAGGGTACTGAGCAGCCAAGATGGGCAGACAGGAGGCAGATACAGGGCTTGGACAATGAAACTGAAACACCTGGTTTTAGACCACAATAATTTATTAGTATGGTGTAGGGGCTCCTTTTGCGGGCAATACAGCGTCAATTCGTCTTGGGAATGACATATACAAGTCTTGCACAGTGGTCAGAGGGATTTTAAGCCATTCTTCTTGCAGGATAGTGGCCAGGTCGCTACGTAATACTGGTGGAGGAAAACGTTTCCTGACTCGCTCCTCGACGATCCGACGGACAGTTCTGGTGGAAACAGGAGAGTTGAGGTGCACATTTAATTCTGCCGTGATTTGGGCAGCCGTGGTTTTATGTTTTTTGGATGCAATCCGGGTTAGCACCCGAACATCCCTTTCAGACAGCTTCCTCTTGCGTCCACAGTTAATCCTGTTGGATGTGGTTCGTCCTTTTTGGTGGTATGCTGACATTACCCTGGATACCGTGGCTCTTGATACATCACAAAGACTTGCTGTCTTGGTCACAGATGTGCCAGCAAGATGTGCACCAACAATCTGTCCTCTTTTGAACTCTGGTATGTCACCCATAATGTTGTGTGTATTTCAATATTTTGAGCAAAACTGTGCTCTTACCCTGCTAATTGAACCTTCACACTCTGCTCTTACTGGTGCAATGTGCAATCAATGAAGACTGGCTACCAGGCTGGTCCAATTTAGCCATGAAACCTCCCACAATAAAATGACAGGTGTTTCAGTTTCAATGTCCAACCCCTGTAATTTGACATGTAAAAGCAAACATGATCTTATCAGAAGAAAACCGTTAAGATTAGTTTTAACAGTTTTTATAAGGTTTACATTTGATTGTAAAACCCAATGAAACCGTTTTAGTGCCATCCAAAGACAGAAAATGATTTTTAAACCACTTTTTCTTGCAGTTACATATTTGACAACATAATCTGCATACAACTTGCAATGGACATCTTCACAACTTTCAGGTAATTTATTATTACATAGGCTGAAGAGCAGTGGTCCATCAATGATACAACTTTAAAAAGTTAATCCTCTGAACTCTAACACTTTGTTCTTTTTTTTTTAAAACAGGAATGAAATAAACTCATGCGGAAGAAACAAATATTAAAGTCATTGGCTTATTTTTTGTCATAGTAAGGGATCAACTGACCATCTGGGGATGAATTATAATGCTGCATGAGTGTCCCATGAGTTGTTGGATTTTACACACCTGTGGTCATGAAAAAGACCGAAATACCTGAATTTAATAATTTTGAGGGATGAGTAAATAATTTTGGAAAATAAATATGTGTGTAATATTGAGAGATTGCTTAAAATTAGAACCTGATGTGAGAAAGGAATATAGTTTACTTGATTCTAAAGCATAACTCATCTTTGGTAATACAATGCATACACTTGGACCATCCTGCAGGTATGTATTCAAAAGAACAGCACAGATTTAATTTATCTGCATGAAGATTTTGTCACATAATTTGGTCAAACAGAATCGAGATGTTCCTCTTAAAAGACTTTATTTTAGAGGAACATCCTGGTGTTTCAACTCCCTTACGACTAAAGCCATATACAGGCGAACTGAATTGGTTCACAGGCAAGACACCAGCATGCATGGTCGGTGCAGGGGCTCACAGCCCTCCCTTGCCTTGCTCTTTTCAGAATCAGAATCAGCTTTATTGCCAAGTTCGTACATACAAACAAGGAATTTGACTCCGGTACACTTTGCTCTCTGGTCTTTGTTTTTGCGTTACAGAATATACATATATACAATATACAAATATACACATATATAAATAAAAAGGTGCATTTTCTAGAATTGCGCCACTCAAGGTGGCAGCACATTGGAGTAGCTCTGTTACTTTTCATTTTGATTTATTCTTTTTTGGGAACTATTCCTCTTGTGGTGGATACAGTTGATTTATTTTTTTTTTTTTTGGACAACTGTCCTCTCCGGTGTCAGATGCTGTGCAGCTTTGAGGATTTTTCCTAATACTTTCTATTTTTGGACATTTGTTATGATGCATTGCCATGGCAACGGGGTTGTTTCTTACAACCGGGAGCAGCTGATTAATATCTCAAAAGCTCAAATAATACTTCAACTACAACCCCAAATCCCTGATGAGTTGAAAAGGGGATGCAGAGCAGGAGCTAAGAGAAGAGAGAGAAGGAGGAAGTTCAAACCATCTCTTCCGTCGATTATAATGGGCAATGTGAGATCGTTGGGAAACAAGTTGGATGAACTACAAGCCCTAAAAGGACCCAGCCAGAGTACCGGGCATGCAGTATTATGTGTTTTACTGAGACATGGCTGCAGGATCATATCCCCAACTCCAGTGTCTCTCTGCCGGGCTTTTTAACCATACGAGCAGACAGAGATTTAAAGAGGAGCGGCAAATGTAAAAGAGGTGGACTGGCAGTACCTGTGAACAACAGATGGTGTAATCCAGGACATGTAACTGTGAAGTGTCATCTCTGCAGTCCAGATATTGAACTATTGGCAGTAAGTTTTCGTCCATATTATTTACCCAGAGAGTTCACCAGTGTTATTTTGGCAACAGTTTACGTTCCACCTTCCGCTGTTGCCGACACTGCATGTGATGCCATCAGCTCAGTTGCTGCTAAGCTACAGACACAAAACCCCAAGGCTTTTGTGGCAAATTCTGGTGATTTTAACCATGCTTTACTTTCTGCTACACTTCCAACATTTCAACAGTTTGTCAGCTGCTCTACCAGAGAAAACAAAACATTGGATTTGTTTTATGCAAATGTCAAGGACTCATACATCTCTACAGCAAGACCTCCTCTAGGCAAATCAGATCACAAGCTTGTTTTTCTCTGCTCGAAATATAAGCCCCTTGTTCAGAGCCTGTAAGGACTGTGAGAAAATGGTCACAGAAAGCTGAAGAAGCTCTGCAAGGTTGCTTCGAGGCTACGGACTGGGACGCACTGTGCCAGCCACATGGAGAGGACATCAATGCCATGACTGAGTGTGTAACCGACTATATAAACTTCTGTGTGGATAACGCCATCCCCACCAGAACCGTGAAATGCTTCCCCAATAACAAACCTTGGATCACCAGTGACCTGAAGGACCTGCTTAACAAGAAAAAAAGAGCCTTCAGAGAGGGAGACAGAGAATTATTGAGGAGTATACAGAAGCAACTTAAAGTCAAGATAAGAGACAGCAAGGAGGTGTACAAGAAGAAGCTGGAGAGCAAGCTCCAGCAAAACAATATCAGAGATGTGTGGACAGGGATGAAGAAGACCACAGGCTTCAAGCAGAAGGATGATCAGACCAATGGAGGTCTGGACAGAGCCAATGAACTGAACACATTCTTCAATAGGTTCAGTTCAGAAACAAGCTTCGCATCCTCCTCTCCTGCTCACAGCCAAACAGACATTCCACCTTCCTTTGACCCACAGGACCCACAGCTGTCCAGTAACACCTCAAATTTTTTATCTTCCACCTCAGCCCTAGACCCTTCTGCTTCTACATGTTTGCCTTCAACCATATCAGAAGATCCTGATGCCTCCTTTGCTTCCCCTTTCCACCTGTGTGTCTCAAGAAGTCAAGTGAAGATGCAACTGGAGAGACTGAATCAGAATAAGGCTGCAGGTCCAGATCATGTCAGCCCTAGAGTCCTGAAGGCCTGTGCAGAGCAGCTCTGTGGGATTCTGCAGCACCTCTTCAACCTTAGCTTGGCCCAGAAGAAGGTTCCGGTGTTGTGGAAGACCTCCTGTCTTGTTCCTGTACCAAAGAAAACTCACCCATCAGTCCTCAATGACTACACCTGTTGCCCTGACATCTCACATAATGAAGGTCCTAGAGAGTCTCCTGTTGGCCCACCTGAGTAAGCAAACAGTAAACCATCAGGATCCCCTTCAGTTTGCTTATCGCTGTGGAGTTGGAGTTGAAGATGCCATCATACACCTGCTTCAACAAACCCACTGTCATCTGGACAAAGCCAGCAGTACTGTGAGGATCATGTTCTTTCATTTCTCCAGTGCATTTAATACAATCCAACCTGATTTGCTTTGCCAGAAACTCCAGAAGACTCAGGTGGAGGCCTCAACAATCTCCTGGATCAAAGACTACTTGACAAACAGACCACAGTTTGTGAGACTGAAGGGTTGTGAGTCTAACCAGGTAGTCAGCAGCACAGGAGCACCACAGGGGACTGTACTCTCTTCATTCCTTTTCACTCTGTACACCTCAGACTTCCAGTACAAGACAGACTCCTGTCATCTGCAGAAATACTCGGAATATTCTGCATTCTTGGGGTGGATCAGAGATGGACAAGAAGCTGAGTACAAGAAGGTGGTGGACTGCTTTGTGGCATGGTGTGGAAACAATCATCTCATTTTGACTAAAACAAAGGAGATGATTGTAGATTTTAAGAGAAACAGGAATAAGTCAAAAACTATTTCTATCATGGGAGAAGAAGTGGAGGTGGTGGAGGAGTATAAATACCTCGGTGTTCACCTGGACAACACACTAGAGTGGAGATGCAACTGTGAAGCCATCTACAAGAAGGGACAGAGCAGACTGTACTTCTTGAGGAAGCTTAGGTCCTTTGGTGTTTGCAGCAAGATGCTGCATATCTTCTATAAGTCTGTTGTGGAGAGTGTGATCTCTTCTGCCATCATCTGCTGGGGAAGCAGTATCAGAGCCAGGGACTCAACAAGCTGATAAAGAATGCTGGCTCTGTTCTGGGGACTCCTCTGGAACCTCTGGAGATCATTGTGGAAAGACGGATTCTTCATAAAATTAAGAACATTATGGAGAACCCTGAGCATCCTCTTCATGAGACTGTCCGACAACAACAGTGTCTTCAGTCAGAGGCTTCTTCAGATCTGCTGTAAGAAGGAGCGCTACAGGAGATCCTTCCTGCCCACAGCCATCAGCATCTACAACGGCTCTTTGAAGAAACCCTCAATGAGCTACAACAACATTTAATTTCCCTTTGGGATTAATAAGGTATTTTTGAATTGAATTGAATTTGCAACATCTGTATGCTGTTGTTTTGTACTCTATTGAATGTTCAACAGAGAAACAGCCTGGGAGAATAAACTGTCTCTGTGGCGGCTGGTTTTTGTAAACAGTGCTCTGTAGCAGTGGCCTGAGGGTAAAATTCTGAACAGATTATGTGCAGGGTGTGTTGGGTCCGCAGAGATTTTTGCAGCTCTTTTTCTGACCCTAGACCTGTATAAGTCCTGGATGGAGGGAAGGTCAGCCCTGATTATTCTCTCTGCAGTCCTGATTATTTGTTGCAGTCTGGACCTGTCCTGTTTTCTGGATGAGCCAAACCACACTGAGATGGATGAAGATAGGACAGACTGAATGATGGCAGTGTAGAAGATGACCAGTAGCTCCTGTGGAAGGTTGTACAGGTCCTTCTCAAAATATTAGCATATTGTGATAAAGTTCATTATTTTCCATAATGTAATGATGAAAATTTAACATTCATATATTTTAGATTCATTGCACACTAACTGAAATATTTCAGGTCTTTCATTGTCTTAATACGGATGATTTTGGCATACAGCTCATGAAAACCCAAAATTCCTATCTCTTTCTTTCAAACAGTGTCTATGTGTGAGGACCATCTCAGGTCCTCAGAGATGGTGGTTCCTAAGAACCTGGAGTGGTCCACAGCTGCTACGGTGTTGTTGAGGATGGTGAGGGACGTGTATGAGGGTGGTGTTCTCCAAAAGTCCACCACCATTTCCACAGTCTTGATGTTTTGTTGTATTTTTTTCTCTCTTTGTTGTGCAGCACTACTTTCATGGGCATTTGCTACACCTGCTATGATCTTGTGGACATTGGCTACTGGCTCAAGGTCTCTATTTCAAATATGTTTTACCACCCTTACAACATCCCAGACGGCATAGCCAGAATGACAGGCTCTCAGTGGATTGTTATTGAACCTGGGAGGGAGAGGAAGCAAAAGTGGGGCGACAGGCCTGTCCTTGTCCTTAATTGTATTTATTAATTGATGATTATTAACCAAAACCAAAATTGTCATTGTGTTTTACCAAAAGGTGGGGACAATAACCTTATTTTGACAAATAAACACTCTTACACAAAATAAACACAAACACTGTATCACTTTATCTATGTGAAAATGTATTAAACCAATAGTCCCTATCACAATCAACTAAAATAAAAGAGACCGCTCACTGCGGTGTGTTGCCAATCAGATACTTTAGCCTGTGCTTGTAATGTGAAAATGTTTGGGCTCTAGCGTTAAAATTTAAAGCTCTCTCAATGATTATTTCAAAACAATCCACAATAACAGCAACACGATTGCCAAGAGCCTCCACAAACTGATGTGGTATGCTGCCTTGCAGCAATGTCTCTCTTGCCCGTGCATCAAAAGCCTGAGGTGTGTAAACATGACATCTATGGTATTTGTGAACGTGGTGGACACAGTCAATCGAACAGGTGTGCAATATGCTGAATGGGATTCAGCCTCAGGCCCATTGGAGTCAGGAGGAGCATCTGGAAGGGCGAACATTTTTGACCAGTCTGTGGTAAACGGGGAAGGAGCTGAGACAGCACACCCATCACAGCAGCCGAACATAGAAGCCCCATGTAATACTTGACCATCACATCATCTTTTAGGAATTGCTCGTCCATCTTCTTTCCTGACAGCTCTTCCTTCAGTTTTCTGTTCTCCTCCTGCAGGCGTATAATTTCTGCACATCTTTGGCTGCACAATCTGCATACTTGCTGTTCATTTTCATATTTTGCATTTTCATCCACCTTTGATTTCTGTTCAGCTCCATCCACCTCAACATTCAGTGCTGTTTCATTCACGTCTGCTAAAACAACAGCTACTGAAGAGGTTGCAGTTTGCCAAATAATATAGTGACAGGCCTAAAGAGAAATGGACCAGCGTGTTGTGGACTAATGGAACCAAGATTGTACTTTTTGAGTTTAGGACATACCGACAATTTATCAGATGACCATGAACCTTTTCTTTTCTGAGGGAAAACAGAGAAATCCAGAGGAATTGTGGAATGCAGTCCAAGGCTGGAATACCTAATCACAAGTACCAGAAGATGGTTGAATCTTTGCAACACAGATCTGAAGCAGTTCACATAAACAGTGCTTATATAACTACATTTTACTTCAGTGATTTACAGGAAAGATAAATCTTCAAGCATTTCTCAGTTTATATAATAAATGTTGAGCTAGGGAAAGACAATTGTTGACACTGCCTAATATTCCTTTTCCCCCCTTTCTATAAATTATTAACAAATGTGATCACATTTTCTTCATGTTTTGCTCTGGTATAGAATGGGCAGTATTTCAAATTGTTGCAGGAATAAAATTTTGAACTTCAGTCATTTTTAAACTCAGTTATTTTGAACTGTATTTGTGTTGGTATTCAGATTGTTAACAGTATAGCACAGAAATATGTACACTAATCCTGAAATTTGTTGAGGGAGGGCAAAATCACTTTTATGTCATGGCTAAACATTTGGTTTCATACCAACTAACCACACAGTCCATATATTTGACCTGTTCTCCAAACTCATTATAAATCCATGATGAACCTAAAGAGGCCTGAATCCACAAATGGCTGTATTTTAGTGTCTGGTGATGGTCATACTCACCAGTAGCTGTTAAGTTTTTAACATTTGTTTTCTCATCATGTTCCTCAGTATCAGTAGGGAAATCATACTGAGCTTCTTCCACAGTCTCAAGCGCAACTGGATAATAAAGAATGGCGAGAATTTTACAGAAAGTACTTGTCTTTCCTTTGTAAAATATACATGAATATAAGAACCTAAATGACAGAAAAAGCACAGATGGCCTGTGACAATTTAAAACTAATTTGAAAAGTCTAATTTGGATATCAGATACAAGTTCACTAGAATAGTTTGAGCTGAAATAAGACCAGTTTCTATGACGTTTTTAGCATTTCCTGTTTTCTAGTGCGTAAGTTTCATATCATCACCTTTAGCTTGAGTTCCAGTGTCTTTCACATTCCGCTGTACATCTGCAAAGAAAAAGCGGCATATGTTGGAATCTCCATAAAAAATGAAATATTGTGCATTATAATTTTTGTTTTGCCATAAAAAACATGTTCGTACAGTCTTCTGACAACATTGCTGCTTCTGTTTACTTCAATGCAACTCTAATCTCATTTACTAGTGTTATGCTTCCCCCTACGCCTCCTGCATCCCTTGGCATGATTCTCGTGATCAGAGTACAGAACAAAATAGAATATTGCTTTAAGGAAGCCAGATGCCATCAGGTGTCACTGGTTCCCTGTGCTGAAATAAAACCAGGTCATCCATATGACCATATATGCCATGTAAACATTCATCCAGCCAGTAACAGATGGCAGCCTCTTAAACTATTTCTATGTTTTTGCAGGTAGAGCAACTATGATCCCAAACGTAATGCAACAGAATCCACCTATCTAAAATTTAACAGCTCTCAAATGACTTTAGGCCCAGTTTAGACACAGAAAATTCATAATGTGTTTACTGCAAAGACTTTCCTCAAAGTCAACTAAATCTCCACAGACCACACGAGGAAAGAAGGCTTTATTTGGTCGTTGTTACATACGCCCTACTCGCACAAGGCTGACCTGAACAGAACCTCTGCACTGGTCTTACCTGGACTGGACCTGTCTGGACAGTCCTCCTCTCCGAAAATTCCCGAGTCTCTCCCGCCACGTGGCGGCCCTCTTGCAGCACTTCTAAGTGACTGCGGGCTTTCTTCAGCGTGCTCGGCCTCTCTTTCTCTCTCTCCGGTTTCTCCTGGCTTTAACATTGTGGTTTTAACTGACAGCATAAAGGTAAACAGTTAAATGACTGTTGTGCTGAACCTCGATCAACAAATGTTCAATAAGAACGTCCGACCGCAAAACAGTCCACAAAACAAGCGACACCAAGATAAAAATAAAAAAACACCCCGCCAATTGTCGCTTAAAGCCGTAACTATTTTTTTTTTTACCTTTTAAAGTTTTCTGCTTGTAAAGCCAAACAAAGCTACGCTTCGGGATGCCAGCGTTGTGAAACGTTTACATGTTGTCATAGCAACCTGAAAGAAGGGATTCTTGACACAGTAGTCACGTGAGCAGACGTATCAGCTAACCATCCATCTATAATATGTAAATACGTCAACAGCATTCTTTAGCATAACTTATGAAGAAGGGCAAATACAATCCAAACCTCCATGGCCCTGTGTTCCAGCGACTGGAAAGCTGGAAAAGGTTATGAAGCCATATCTAAAGCTGCAGTAATTACCACAATTCTGCAAAGAAGAGTGGGCCAGAATCCTCCACAGTGATGTAAAGACTCATTGCTATTGCAACAGCAATCAATTGATTGCTGTTGCTGCAAAATGTGGCCCAACCAGTTACTAGGTGTAATGGCCAATATTCACACCTTGTCATACGCTCCTTCTTTTAAACAGTATTTTGTGTTTAATTGTGTTATCATTGTATAATATACACTGCTCAAAAAAATAAAGGGAACACTCAAATAACACATCCTATATCTGAATGAATGAAATATTCTCATTGAATACTTTGTTCTGTACAAAGTTGAATGTGCTGACAACAAAATCACACAACAATCATCAATGGAAATCAAATTTATTAACCAATGGAGGCCTGGATTTGGAGTCACACACAAAATTAAAGTGGAAAAACACACTACAGGCTAATCCAACTTTGATTTAATGTCCTTAAAACAAGTCAAAATGGGGCTCAGTATTGTGTGTGGCCTCCAGGTGCCTGTATGACCTCCCTACAATGCCTGGGCATGCTCCTGATGAGACGGCGGATGGTCTCCTGAGGGATCTCCTCCGAGACCTGGACTAAAGCATCCGCCAACTCCTGGACAGTCTGTGGTGCAACGTGACGTTGGTGGATGGAGCGAGACATGATGTCCCAGATGTGCTCAATCGGATCCAGCTCTGGGGAACAGGCGGGCCAGTCCATAGCTTCAATGTCTTCATCTTGCAGGAACTGCTGACACACTCCAGCCACATGAGATCTAGCTTTGTCCTGCATTAGGAGGAACCCAGGGCCAACCGCACCAGCATATTGTCTCACAAGGGGTCTGAGGATCGGTACCTAATGGCAGTCAGGCTACCTCTGGCGAGCACATGGAAAGAAATACCACCCCACACCATTACTGACCCACTGCCAAACCGGTCATGCTGAAGGATGTTGCAGGCTGCAGATCGCTCTCCATGGTGTCGCCAGACTCTGTCGTGTCTGTCACGTGTGCTCAGTGTGAACCTGCTTTCATCTGTGAAGAGCACAGGGCGCCAGTGGCAAATTTGCCAATCCTGGTGTTCTCTGGCAAATGCCAAGCGTCCTGCACGGTGTTGGGCTGTGAGCACAACCCCCATTTGTGGACGTCGGGCCCTCATACCATCCTCATGGAGTTGGTTTCTAACCGTTTGTGCGGACACATGCACATTTGTGGCCTGCTGGAGGTCATTTTGCAAGGCTCTGGCAGTGCTCCTCCTGTTCCTCCTTGCACAAAGGCGGAGGTAGCGGTCCTGCTGCTGGGTTGTTGCCCACCCTACGGCCTCCTCCACGTCTCCTGGTGTACTGACCTGTCTCCTGGTAGCGCCTCCAGGCTCTGGACAATATGCTGACAGACACAGCAAACCTTCTTGCCACAGCTTGCCTTGCATTGATGTGCCATCCTGGATGAGCTGCACTACCTGAGCCACTTGTGTGGGTTGTAGAGTCCGTCTCATGCTACCACGAGTGTGAAAGCACCACCAACATTCAAAAGCGACCAAAACATCAGCCAGAAAGCATAGGTACTGAGAAGTGGTCTGTGGTCCCCACCTGCAGAACCACTCCTTTATTGAGTGTGTCTTGCTAATCGCCAAAGATTTCCCCCTGTTGTCTATTCCATTTGAACAACAGCATGTGAAACTGATTCTCAATCAGTGTTGCTTCCTAGGTGGACAGTTTGATTTCACAGAAGTTTGATTTACTTGGAGTTATATTGTGTTGTTTAAGTGTTCCCTTTATTTTTTTGAGCAGTGTATATTAACCTGATGATCTGAAACATTTATGTGACATACAAAAAAAAAAAAAAATCAAAAAGGGGACAAACACTTTTTCTCACCTTAAAGTAAAATGTATAAATAAAAACATATTTTTGAATGAACTTTTTTAACTAACTGAATGAATAATGTTTATATTTTCTGGCAATAATTTGATTTTATCAATATGTTCTAGAATTTCAAAAGGTCTCAATGAAACCCTAGGAAAATGGTCGATGCTTAGGTATTTCTGAAAAATATAATTTCTCTTAAGACTGGGCTGACATATACAAAAAATATATTGAAATCTCTTTGGAGGTGTTTTGATATGAAGACAATCCAGTGAGTTGTACTTGAAAAAGGAGCTGTACTCCCAGCTTGTGGGAACACTGGGAACCCCCCCCATCTTTAGACTGACTCCTCTAGATAAAGTACTGGTGTGTGGTCATAGGTTCTCATGGTACTTGGAGCTGGGTAAATGCTACAGGCAGATGGATTTACACTTTAACCTATTTTTGTTTATGATGTTTCAGGTTGGAGGGGAGTTCCTGCCTCAAGTGGAGGAGTTTAAGTATCTCGGGGTCTTGTTCACGAGTAAGGGAAGAATGGAGCGGGAGATCGACAGACGGATCGGTGCGGCTGCCACAGTAATGGGGGCGCTGTGCCGGTCCATTGTGGTGAAGAGAGAGCTGAGCCGAAAAGCAAAGCTCTCAATTTACTGGTCGGTCTACGTTCCTACCCTCACCTATGGCCATGAACTTTGGGTCATGACCGAAAGAACGAGATCACGGATACAAGCGGCTGAAATGAGCTTCCTCCGTAGGGTGGCCGGGCACTCCCTTAGAAATAGGGTGAGGAGCTCGGCCATCCGGGAGGGGCTCGGAGTAGAGCCGCTGCTCCTCCACATTGAGAGGAGCCAGTTGAGGTGGCTCGGGCATCTATACCAGATGCCTCCTGGACGCCTTCCTCGGGAGGTGTTCCAGGCACGTCCCACCGGGAGGAGGCCCAGGGGACGGCCCAGGACACGCTGGAGGAACTATGTCTCTCGGCTGGCCTGGGAACGCCTTGGGCTCCCCCTGGAGGAACTGGAGGAGGTGTCTGGAGAGAGGGACGTCTGGGCGTCTCTGCTGAGTCTGCTGCCCCCGCGACCCGGTCCTGGATAAGCGGAAGACGACGAACGAACGAACGATGTTTAGATTCAGCTAGCTGTTGTTTCAGGTTAGTAAGTAGAAATTATTGCTGTTGGAAAACTGACAATGCTTTGGTTTGGTCAACCTTTCTGTCTATATCAGTACTGTAGCTGACTGAGAAACCTTAATCACCTTTAATCACCTAAAGAGGGCGGTAGAAAAGAGAAGTCCCAACAATCTGAGCGCCTTTGCAAAGGAAGAGGCTCCCATGTAGGAAGACAGTGCACAACATGTAATGCAAAGGTGCTTTAACAAAGTATTAGGGTATGGGTCAACTGTGCAACTTGGTTATTGAAATTTGTTCTAAGCTGTATTGTACATATTAGATAAAGCATTTTGAAAAGGTTTTAAAATAATTTATTATGGCATCATTTTACAACAGTCAGTATGACAGGGGCTCCTTTCGAAGTTCTCTAAAAGATCACACACCCCAACTTAGGAGTGAAGTTACCTGGGTTTTGGTTCTCTGGGAGCTTACCAACCAATTTGATTTTTTTCACAAAATGTTCTACTCGTATTTTTCTCTAGAACACCTCTTTAACCTTTACAATCCAAAGAGCCATTTTTGCCCTCAGTCTAGCTAAATAAGACTTGTTTAGATCCCCAAATGTTACATGACCTTTTGAAAAAAAAAACTATGCTGTTAAAAAAACAATTTTTTAATAAATATTTACTATAGAAATTTGTCATTTTTAAAGAACTATTTATCAAGTGCTGTAAATTAGCAGCTCAAGGCTGCTTTTCAATTAGAAATTACATTACAATATAGATCATTTACTTTGAGTTATTTTACATAATTTCAAATTAGGTAAATAGGGAACATACCAACACTGAACCAAATGAGGGTAGGATTAGTGACCTTAAAAGCCTGGTTAGTGTCACTGAACTAACTACAAACTATAAGCCTTTTACATCTAACTTAAATTGTAAAATATTTCTGCAGTTCTGAATTTAAGGTGAAACGACATAAACAAACAAGAGAAGAAGCTGTGTTGTCATCATCTACTTGAGTACTCAGGATAGCCATTCCCTGGACTACTGGCAAGCTACACAAACAAAATGGAACCAAAACCTCTAAAATCAACTTTTAGGAAAGTTCAGTAACAAATAAAACAGCAGACCAACTCATCTCTGTAAATAATAGCATTTATTCAGGTATACAATTTAATATTCTCACTGACCCCATCCGTCCCATTCCCACCCGAACGTTTTCACAGGCTTTATGTCAATATCTTGGCTTCTTGATGCAGAATTAGGCCTCACTGTAGGACAGTAAAAACTTAGGACAGACAGGAAAACTGCTTATTTCTTTACACTGTTTGCAGATAAAGGATCACAGGTATTGCCAAAGCCACGAGCTGCTTGAAAATGCCACATTTGGTTCATTATTATTTGCTTTGTCTAGTATTTGCCGTAGGGCATTTGCAGTTGCATTGCATAAAATCAGTTTCTTAAGAGATGAAAAATGCCATTTTAACTTGTTTTCTTTAAATGACGTGAGACTGATAATGCTACAGATTAATGGGATGTTGCAGAACAAATGAAAGCTAAACAAAAGGTCCCATTATATAAGCTATCAAGTGTGTGAAACAAAATAAGTCTGTAACTCAAACCTTGTTTGTCTTCTTATATCAAAGTCAGTGTATCCTACTGTCTACCCTACTGTATGAATCTATTACCGACAAACACACAAAGTAAAAAACCCAACAAACTGCAAAAAAACAAACAAACAACAAAACCTTTTAATCAAGTGAAAAATGAAAGTTAAAGATCCACACGAGGCGACCGAGTGGCCGCCGTTTGGTCAGCAAGTAGAACTATAACACAAAAAGATCTCTAAACTACACCTTCAGAAGGAAATGAGAAACAGTAGAGCGGTAAAGATAAGAAGAACAAAGGTGATAAGATAACAGTGTTAACTGACATTTCACACAAAAACACAGATTTTCCTGCCTGTTTCCTTGGAAAATTGTCCCTTTAAACTTTCTCAGGCAATGAAATGTAACAGAATAAATCCCATGAAGCACAACCAACTCCAGCTCCTCTCAATGCAGAATATGTTACCCCTTCTGTTACTTGGTGAAAGAAAACTAGCTGCTTGAGTCTTTGCACTATGCTAATGATGCATTTAGGTGCTTTCTATTGACACAAGAGAAGGAGAGGAGATTTTACCACAGGGGTATGTGATGAATGGAACAGTTTAACTGGTGAGGTATTGCACAGATTAATTGGAATAATCATTTTTTTAAAAAAAGCAAAAATAAATATACAACAAACTCAAACAACATTTACATTACTTAGTGTAGTCAGGTTCTGGAAGATTTTTAGGAGATTTTAGTGTCGGCGGTAGGTGCAAGGCTAGTGAAGTGGGGCGGGGGGAGGCTAAGGTTGACGTTTTCACTAGTCATCCCACTCTTCATCATCCTCAAAGTCATCATCCTCGTCTTCATCCTCATCGTCATCTAAGAAAAGAAACGTAAAAGGTTTAAAAACCTGTCAGCCGCTGAACATTGGTCTGCTCTACAGAAAACGTTGGAGGAATGTTTCTTAAAGGAAAACTGGTGAATATGCTCAACTGAGTCACCCTTTAATGGTCCCTTTAGGCACTTCTCCTGTTGTCCACATTCACTTTTAGCACACACCAAACCATAAGATTGAAAGTGTAATATAAATTAGCCCCCACTTGAATGTTCCTTATAGATGGTTTAAGCTCAGGTCCTCCACCAGGACCAGGCCTGGAAGCTGTTAAGATACAGATCTTAGCTGTTCCTGGGAATTTGCTCCTCTGGACACAGATGTGAGAATGGTTCCTGAAATCTGCTGGAACCTCCCGGGTTTGGGGCTCACAGTGCTCCGATGACACCTGACACCACTGAGAACTTGACTTTCCACAACCAGGTGTGTAGTGTGAGGAGCTCTCTTGTCCTAATATCAGGGTTTCTAAGGATGGACACAGATCTTCCAATCGTCGAATAGTCACTAAACTCTGTGAATGTGGAGCTGTCTTTTATCCTCATCACAAAGTAACATGTTGTCACATTAACACATGAAGACCCAAACAAACACACTGATTCTAATGACCAAAAAGCCCAGTTCTATACCATTCTAGGTAAGCTACTTGGTTGGTGTTTGCTGGTTATGGGATATGTGGACCGTATCAGTCTTCTCATCAGAATCAGCACATGTAGAAGCATTTCCAGCCAATTGTTTTGTGAGAAGGTCCCAGTTCTGCTAAAATTCTTGGAGGTCAGAGTGCACTCTGTGGTTCACGTGAAGACTTACCTGAGGAATGGATAGCTTTGCTCCTCTTTTGCATAACCTCCATTAGGGCTCCAACAATCCCTGCAGCTGGAGCCAGTGTCGGGGGACCAGATTCTGGATGATCTGATACCTGAAGGCACAAATACTATCTTAACAATCACATCATGCAGAATGCCTCATATTTTGGGATGGGTACTGAATTCGGTACTTTAATAGGTACTGACTGAATTCCGTCGGTACTACTGTGTACAGAATCACGTTTAATCCAACGGTGCCATGTTTTGGTACCTAAACACATCATTGTGACACTGAGGGACTGAAAGAGTGGGCGATTTTCCATGCCGTACAAGAACACAGCATTGCAGTTTTTATTATAAACTAATTAACATTTATAACCACATAAACACACACGCAAGTACCGAAAACTGGTATCGTTGAGTACCGATACAGATTCCCAGGTACGGGGCATCAGTACTGTATTGGTTCAAATGTGAAAGGTACCCATCCCAACTCATATTATTTGTAACATTCCTTAAAAGAACAGAAATCCCATATTTCCAGATAAAAGGTGCTCCACATGTCAGACTTCAGTGCTGAAATACATCCTTTCCTATTTCGTACTCCTTGTGGTTTTCAGGTTTGAGGAGCCGCCTGCAGAGACATCAGTTTGTACTTTTCTTCTGGACATTTGCTGAACTGGAGAAGTTAGTAATGCTAAACCTGCTAATTGGCTCGGGGAAACCCGGTTTTAAAGCAATTGCTCCCCCACAGCAGGTGGGATTTTACATCTGCTCCTAATGCGCTCACGGGAAACCAGAAGTGTCTAAAACCTGTGTTGGCTGTTCAGAGTTAGCAGCAACGCTTCATTGGAAATCGGCCACAAATCCTTCACCAGTATATGTTTACCAGAACTTGTCCCAGAACTCTACTTCAGCTTCAACTAAACCCTGAAAAAGAACAAGGTGTTTAATGGTCTCACAGTCTTGAGCTGGATTCCTTGTCGGATCTGGTCCAGCAGGGCATCTCGACCTGTGCTGGAGGCCGGAGCCCTGTGGTTCTGCTCCACCTTCTTCAGCTGGGTTCCCCCTCTAATCTGCTCCAGCAGAGCAGACTTGCCGCCTATGTTAGGAGCCTGAGAAGAGTCTTCACCGCCACCAATGCCATCCACCTCTGGGGGAGGAGGAGGACCAGGAGGAGGAGGTGGTGGGGCAGGTGCAGAGCTTGCAGAAGATGGTTGGACAAGAATGGGAGGGGGAGGTGGAGGAGCTTGAGGGGCGGTGGAAGATGATGGAGGGGGAGGAGGAGGAGGCTGCTGATGGTGATGGTGAAGAGGGGGAGGTGGCTGATGACCTCCTCTAGAAGGAGGAGGAGGTGGGGCACCAAGAGCTCCTGGTCTTGAGGGAGGAGGTGGGGGAGGAGCGGAAACAGGCGCTCTGGACGGAGGAGGTGGAGGAGGGGCTCCTCTGCTCCCTCTGGACGGTGGTGGTGGCGGCGGTGGGGCTGGGGCTGTGTTGTGTGGTGGTGGTGGGGGAGGAGGGGCGCCACTCCGAGACGGGGGTGGAGGTGGTGCTGCAGTGGGAGGAGAAAGGACTATGATCAGAACAGACAATCCTGCATCTGATGGATTCATTTCCACAATCTAAACACTAAAACTCAAAGCCACAGGGTGGCTGGGTTTGGGTCGGAACAAGCTTTAACACCAGACATGCATTTAAACCCAACATTATTAATTCCTTTAGCTGATTTGGGTTTAAGACTTCTTCTGACTGGAACAGGGAGCTAAATATTATGGTGATGGCAAGGAGGCCTTCCAGCCCCAAAGATTTGGAGCTCATCACCAAAAAGAAACAATCAATATAACAGTGGAAACAAACAAAGCTGCCCAGCTATTAGAAGAAGGGTTTGATCGCTTTAAGGCCAATAAAGATTGGTTCAAGGCTTATTGAGGAGGGAATAAATCTTTCATTAAATGTAAATAACAGATTTTCTTTTCGCAAACTGGACCTCAATTTTCATTACCTTTTCTCCTATTCGTCACTTTTCCATTCAGAAACAAACTTCTTGGTTGAATGAAAAATGATCTTAAATCTAAATCTGCCAGGATATGAATCGTTTGCTGTCTACCGTTCATAGTTCCTAGCTGTGCCTTGACTCCCAGGTTGGAACATCTATCCATTCCAGCTGAGCGAGCGAGAGGCGGGGCACTCCGCTGACCAATCACCAGTTAGATGTGGGGAAATCCAATAAGTGATTGGGAAACTGACACTAAAATCTTTTAGAACCCAGTAGATTTATTTGGCAACGACTAAATACCATTACTTCTGCAGAGAGAATAACACTATTTGTATTCTCTCTGTAAGAGTAGATAGCCTTAATCTACAGGGGTTGGACAATGAAACTGAAACACCTGTCAAGTCTTTGTGATGTATCAAGAGCCGCGGTATCCAGGGTAATGTCAACATACCACCAAGAAGGACGAACCACATCCAACAGGATTAACTGTGGACGCAAGAGGAAGCTGTCTGAAAGGGATGTTCGGGTGCTAACCCGGATTGTATCCAAAAAACATAAAACCACGGCTGCCCACATCACGGCAGAATTAAATGTGCACCTCAATTCTCCTGTTTCCACCAGAACTGTCCGTCGGGAGCTCCACAGGGTCAATATGCCAAACGTCGGTTTCAATGGTGCAAGGAGCGCAAATCTTGGGCTGTGGACAATGTGAAACATGTATTGTTCTCTGATGAGTCCACCTTTACTGTTTTCCCCACATCCGGGAGAGTTACGGTGTGGAGAAGCCCCAAAGAAGCGTACCACCCAGAATGTTGCATGCCCAGAGTGAAGCATGGGGGTGGATCAGTGATGGTTTGGGCTTCCATATCATAGCATTCCCTTGGCCCAATACTTGTGCTAGATGGGCTGCTGGATCCATACTGAAACCTGAGTGCATGCTCAGAACATGCAGTCAGAAGAGGACAAGTTGAAGATTCAGACACTGACCTCATCCACAGTTTTGGGTTTTCTAAACAGCAGACCCTTAATGTCACTGGATGTTCGGATTATTTTCCTCAGGGCAGGAACAGGTGGTGTCACAGTTTAAAGGGTTTATAACCAGCTTACTGTAGCCGTGAGGCTGTGTGAGTAAACTGCTGTTATGTAGATCATAGTTTATACTTTTAATGGATTTCATGACTAATCAAGCTTTAGGTTCTGTTGTGACCCAGTACCCTTTAAAGCCTCATATAGCCATCACTCTGCAAGTTACATATACAAACTGTAGATGAAGAAACTGATCATCATTAGTGAAAACTGGCAGATTTGAAGACAAACTGGGTGGAGATTTCATATCGTGTAAAACAAACAACACACTTTGAGACTCCAACCAACTCCACAGGCTCTGATCAGGGTACTGAGCAGCCAAGCTGGGCAGACAGGAGGCAGATACAGGGCTTGGACAATGAAACTGAAATACCTGGTTTTAGACCACAATAATTTATTAGTATGGTGTAGGGCCTCCTTTTGCGGCCAATACAGCGTCAATTCGTCTTGGGAATGACATATACAGGTCCTGCACAGTGGTCAGAGGGATTTTAAGCCATTTTTCTTGCAGGATAGTGGCCAGGTCACTACGTGATACTGGTGGAGGTAAACGTTTCCTGACTCGCTCTTCGACGACCCGACGGACAGTTCTGGTGGAAACAGGAGAGTTGAGGTGCACATTTAATTCTGCCGTGATTTGGGCAGCCGTGGTTTTAGGTTTTTGGATACAATCCGGGTTAGCACTCGAACATCCCTTTCAGACAGCTTCCTCTTGCGTCCACCGTTAATCCTGTTGGATGTGGTTCTTCTTGGTGGTATGCTGACATTACCCTGGATACCGTGGCTCTTGATACATCACAAAGACTTGCTGTCTTGGTCACAGATGCGCCAGCAAGACGTGCACCAACAATTTGTCCTCTTTTGAACTCTGGTATGTCACCCATAATGTTGTGTGTATTTCAATATTTTGAGCCAAACTGTGCTCTTACCCTGCTAATTGAACCTTCACACTCTGCTCTTACTGATGCAATGTGCAATCAATGAAGACTGGCTACCAGGCTGGTCCAATTTAGCCATGAAACCTCCCACACTAAAATGACAGGTGTTTCAGTTTCATTGTCCAACCCCTGTATGAGCTCTAGATCAGCACCTGCAGATGTTACATAATGGGAGAAGAAGACACTAGTAGCATAATGTACGGGACAAACTCATACGGGAGAAACTTCCACGTGATCATGGTCTGAAGACCCTCACAGTTTGCAAGTCAGTGTAGCTCTTTTAACTTTAATGAACATCTGACCTCTCCATAAACCTTTCTGTGTATCCATCAACTTGTCAGCATCTGCACTGTTCTCTTCTATAAGGTCGACGCTTTGCTTCAATACCGCAGTGTAGCTCTTCTGCCACCTAGAGGCACACTGAGGAAGGAGCAGGAGCTTCCGACATCACGCTGCAGTGGGTCTATTAGCACACATTATATTTTGCATTCCCATCACAGAAGCAAGTACATCCAACCTGCAGTACTGCCCTCTCGGAGTCTGGTTCTGCCCAGTTCTTCTGTCCACCGATACCTACCAGATGGCTCATTTGAATGAATTAGAACTTCATCAATAAAAACTGGTTGAATTAAATCTAGATTGGTTGTAAAATGAATTAATTTATTGACAACATATAGATTGAATTGGCCTGTATTTAATTTGATTGAAATATGTTTAATTATAATAACCTGAATAAAATCATAAAGAAATCAGTTGGAGAAGAATTAACTGGACCTGTCATGAACATGTTCTCTTTCTTTCAAAACTGACCTGAATGACAGATTCAGGACATATGAGTAGGCCCATTTTAGATGATCAGAACCCCTTCCTGCCCTGATTGGTTGGAAACATGAGAGGAAGGTGTATGTTCATCTCACCCTGCCTCCTCAGCTCGTCTTTGACGGCCTCCACCCCGCCCTTCTTCTCAATGAAATCATAGATGACTTTAGATGTCTCTCTGTCCTTCAGCTGAGCCTCGGAGATCCCGCACATGTCAAACAGGTTCTTCAGCTCAGGGTCCAGGTTGTTTAGCTGGTCAAACACAAGAAGCTTTTTAAAAATGCAAACACTTCACAACCATGGCAACTCAAATGACCACATGATTAACGGACTATGAAATCAGATTTTACTGCTACTACAGACAAGAATTTATTGGCAACCTGAGTGCTTTGTTCCCCCTTCTGAAATGGTTTGGACAGATCTAGTTCACCTGAAGAGGCTGTTAGTCATTATAGTGTTTAAATTTCATTAGTATCAGAGGTGCTTGAAGCCTTCTGTTCAGCCAATTAGCCCATTTAGAGGGAACACACAGGCTGCTGGGTGGTTGGGGTCTGTGTACCATACTGAACATGGAGCAGAGAAAGCACACAAACACCAGTATAAAGTGTGAAGTTCATAGGACTGTAGTCAGCCTCCCCAGATGTTAGAGGAAATTCAACCCCAGGTTGATCAGATTGTAGGCAAAGAGCCAAGGAACTCACCCAAAACCATTCGAGATCTAAGGTCAGGATGTGTCACTTTCTGAAGAAAACAGACTAAATTCTTTCAGAAGAGAAATTGTTTCAGACTCATGAGACAAAACTGGACCTTTTCTATCAATCACATGAGCTCCATATTCATAGAAGATAGAGAAAACAACACTGTGCCTACAGTACTGTGAACTATGGAAGGGGCTTGGTCTGGTTCTGGTTTCAAAGCTACCAAGGCTTCCTGGAGCAGAAGGTATGGTCCAGAGTCAGAGAGCTCAGCCTGAGACGCAGGAAATGGGTCCTTTAACAGAAATAGGACCCATGGCTTACAACTAAAAGCTCACAATAGGCAGCAAAAAACACTGAATTATTTTCAAATGGCTCTCCATGAGATCAGATCTTCATCCTGCCGAACATCTATGGAAGGATCTGAAAGCTGCAGAGTGGAGACCAAGCTTCGAACCCGAGACAGCTCAGGTTCAAGAAGCTCATGGTTCAGGAAGCATGGACAGACCTACCTGCTGTTACATGCAAATGTCTCATTGAGGACCACAGAGATGGCTTGTTGGATGTGACTGTTGCCACTACTTAATGTAACAAATTATGATTAACCTCTATTGTTTTCCAAGATCATGACATCCACATCATTCCACCTGAGCTTCTGCATCTTGGTCACCAAGATCTATAGCCGGTGTGATTATTAAGGGCAGCGAGAGTTCATCCAACTGGCTGAATGTGTTAGAATGCATGGAGTCTGAACCATATTAGCCGACCAAATAAAGTTTGCTCTTTGTTTTTGTTTTATTTGAATATGTGCAGGACATAACTTCAATGGATAAAATCAGATTGTTGACACCAGCAGCAATTGATCACTGCGTGTCTCGTGCAAGTATCTCAACAGAGAAGCGTTCTGACCGTCTCCAATAACCTGGGCTCTGTTATTTTGGGGTAATTTCTGTCTGGCCCGTCAGACGGAGGAAGAGCCAAACGCCTTGTTGCCTGAAACACAGTAACAGTGATCTCACCAGGGACTGCTGCAGTCTGGACCATTCAGTGTCTGTGCAGATGAGACTGCACAGGACAAGAAGCTATTGTGTGATTACATCGTGCCGTCATCAGACAGGTCACTATTGTGCCACTGTGGAAAGTGTGGTACTCACATCAAAACCTGTATTTGGATCCCAACCCACATGGCCAATGTGCCTGAGGAACATGGAAGAGATATGTGGTGAGATCGTAGACATGTTCATATGCAAATATTCAAACCAGCTGTTTAGCATATACAACAAAGAGATCCCAATCTGACAGATGGCAGACTGGAACGTAATATGTTTACTGTTACTATGAAGGGCTTTACTGTGGAGGCAGACAGCAATTTTAACTCCTAACTTGTTTTGTCCTTTCAGAACAATAACACATAGGCTGCATTGGTACTTTGGTACTGCATCTTTGGAAAGCGTTATGCGAGTCATCCAAGTAAAGGTGGAGCAGGTAGGTGAGAGATCATTTCTTTAGGATAATAGCAAGATGTCACTCTTGGAACTTTGGAGGATTTTATTTATTTCTGTGAAAATTTTGGAGTGATGTGGTTCTGGTTCACATTAAATAAAACATGACAAAACACTGCAGGTCCTGGCGCTGAACAGGGTGATCTGACTAGTGGAGAGCACACTGGGTAATGCGGCATGTGAACACAGCTACCTCAACGGGATCATTAAAGCTCTGGATCAGTTGGTTTCTTTGCATTCAATTAAATTCAATTCAGTTTTATTTATATAGCACCAACAACACATGTTGTCTCAAGGCATTTCATAAAAGGCTTGAATGGTGCGGGGTTGTTGGGGAGGTTAGAATGAACTACTGAGTGTTAGAGTTTGGCCATTTTAGAAAGGGCTATGTGTAGAGTGCTAAGTAAAATAATAAACTGATAAAGTTTGTCCATCTAAAACCCATTGGTGGCCATTGTTATACTAAAAACCACAAGGATTGGGGGTACCTCCCTCTGTCAGACTGATTATAACCATTGGAAAAGAGAAGGGGTCATACAGGCAGCAGAAATGAAGGGTGTTTGCACCTCAACCATAACTGAGCCGGTTTAGGCTAAACCTGACTCCCCCTTACTCCGTCCAACAGGGAGGGAGGAAGTGGACAGTGTTGTTTCCTGTTGCATTGTGTGAAAGGTGGGTAACTTTAAAATGGGTCAAGTCAATTCAATCGAATCATACAGATTTCAAGTCGGGTTCATAAATTCCAATTAATCCTAATCATTGAACAGTGCAGTCAGATTCAGTTATTTATTTGAATTGGTTAAAAAGTTTTTCTGTCTAAGGAAACCCAGCAAATTGCATCCAGTCAGAGACTTGTAGCAGTCACTCCTCCTGGATGAGCATGTAGAGACAGTGGACAGTCACTGGCGTTGACTTTGCAGCAATCCCTCATACTGAGCATGCATGAAACGACAGTGGAGAGGAAAAACTCCCTTTTAACAGGAAGAAACCTCCAGCAGAACCAGGCTCAGTATGAGCGGCCATCTGCCACGACCGACTGGGGGTTTGAGAGAACAGAGCAGAGACACAAAAAGAACACAGCAGCACTGATCCAGGAGTTGCACAGGTTTAAACAAACTACTAAGTTATTGTGAGCTAGCTCAACATGTTATCAGCATCAGATTTTGATGATCAGTCTATATCTCAGATCAAATTGACACTGAAGTATCATCTAGTATCTCTGCCCTCTTTGTACCTACAGACTCGTTCTGCTGCTGTCTTTATGTTTTGTGTCATTTCAGGAGGTTACAGCCATTCTACAACCTCGTATCATCCCTTCCAGTTCAGAGTGACAACCTCCCAAGGAGGACAAGGGACGTAATAAATCCAGTCCCCCATTGTGGACCTTTCAGGTTTTACTTCTACAGTCACTGCATGGAACCTATAGGAGAACCACCCATCAGAATTATTAAGGTTTTACCATTTATACCTATAGCTTGGACACTACGAGAAGCCTGGCTACCTGAGCAGATAGCCCAGCTAACTAATAAGCTAATGGATTGAGCTCATCAGACTTTTTTTCTGTGGTATGAATAATTGCTGCCACTATGTTTTAGGTTAAATTAAAATCAGATCATTTTTACATGCTTAACTCACTGGAAGTTGCTGGGCGTGCCGATGTCGGCCTTGGTCAGCTTCTTCTTCTTTCCTTTGGTCTTCTTGTCCCTCCGGATCAGAGCGCTGTGACTCAGCATGTTGTTGAGGTGGTAAGGCTGATGGTGGCTGTGGGAGTTATGGACTCGGATGTTGTTGATCTCCGGATTCTTGATGTCCACTGTGGCCATGGGCAGAGCTGGACCTGAGATGTTTAGAGAAATAATCATGAATGGGGTGGATGTTCAAACTCATTCTATACCAGTTTTGTTGCACTTTACATTTTTAGATGACTTCTGAAAAGTATAATTTCTGAAACGTTTTTAGGATGAAAAAAGGTGGCTTTATCAGAGCCAGACACTGATTCTTCTGGCCTAAACACACTCCCAGCTGTACGTCTGGTCATTTCATACCCAACTTCTTTGGAGAAAAGACATTTCATGCAGACCGTATTAATTTCTATCTGTTAGATGGATGTTTATTACCCTCTATGACAACTAATGACTTAAAGTAGCTGTACGGTGCAGTCTTCAGTAAGGAAATGTAGATCTATGTCTAAAGTAAAGAATGCATATCGATGGGATGTTGCTTACAATTAGATCAGGTTGATCCAAAGATATATAGAGTATAACAGTGTATAATTATCATTAAAACAAACACACAATTAAATAGTTTGAAAGACTTTAGCATTTTTTATGACTATTTCTCTATACATATGCACGGCTGTGGCTCAGGTGGTGGGAGTTCGTCCTGTAACCGGTGGGTTGCCGGTTCGAACCCCGTCGTTTTTGTCCTTGGGCAAGACACATCACCCTCCTTGCCTACTGATGGTGGTCAGAAGGCGTGGTGGTGCCTGTGTATGGCGCCTGACAATGTAGCGTACCACTGTCAGTGCATGAATGGGTGAATGACTGAATGTAGTATGAAGCACTTTGTGGTCTATGGGGACTTGATAAAGTGCTATACAAGTTCAGGCCATTTACCATCTCCAAAGTTCATTAAAATGGTTTCTAAACAGAAAATCCACTGTTATGTAATGGTCTAAGGAGGGTTCTGAATAGTTGGTTTTACGGATGGGTACCTAATTCAGTACTTTTATAGGTATTGACCAAATTCCATCGGTACTACAAAGTACCGATTCACAAAAACTCAAATAGTAACATGTTTCGGGACCTAAACACATCATTGTGACACTGAGGGAGTGGAAGAGTGGGCAATTTTCCATAAAGGACATGAACACAGCATTGCATGCACAAGAGTGTAAAGACGTCGCTGGTACCGTCAACAAAGCATGGCTGACAGAAAGCGCTCGAAAGTATGGCTCCACTTTTCAAAATGTGGTGCAGATTACGCTCTGTGCAATAATTGTGATGCGAAGTGCAAGGCCAGCAGCGGGAATACTTCTAATCTGAGGAAACACCTGGTTAAAAGCGCAAGATTGTTCTCAAGGCTGAAAAGTTTCAGTTTTCATGAGGCTCAGATCTACGGCTACAACTGCTGCATTCGACACCATTAGCACGCCTGCATCTGTTAGCGACTCGTTGTCTGCAGCCAGCAACATGGGAGAAGAAATGTTTGAAACAACTGAAATGTTACAATACAAACAGCTGGATGTTGTTTTGATATATTCATGAAGGTTTATATATTGAACAATAAATATGTTAAAATGAAAAACTGAGTTATTATTATTAAACTAATTAATATTTATTACTACATAAACGCACACAAAAGTACCGAAAACTGGTCTTGTTGAGTACCAATACCGATTTCCAGGTACCGGGTATCGGTACTGTATCGGTTCAAATGTGAAAGGTACCCATCCCTAGGTTGTTTACAGGCAGAAACTGAAGGATTAAAAAAAGACTAAAAACAACATACGGGGATGGGGGGCAAACAGGGGTACAAGCTTGACCAGGAACCACAGCTAAACAAACCTTTGTGTTGGTTAACTTTGACTAGGGTATTCACTCAGGTAGAATACAAACTAGAGTAATCTAGAGCATTAAAGACTAGACTATTCATTTTTTTTCTAGTACAGCAGATTTGATCTATTTGTGGAAAATCCAGAACAAATGCTGACCATTCCTTCCAACCCTCCAGCTAGTAAAACTATTCAGTCCTTGAATTCCTTATAAGCTGAATAAACCACAGCAACATCTGACATAACCACTAATCCACCACTAATCCCAGCCCAAATCCCTGGTCCCCCTCCCCAAGAATCTGGGGTTTTCCCACTAGACCAAGAGGCTGTCCTTCAATCTGCCATCTCCCGAGGTCTCCAACAGACCCACAGCTTGTTTCCCCACTTTAAAGCACTCTGATTTTAGGGTTCATGCTAGTCCTTGGTCAAAAACTCTTAAATTGCTGAAAAATAATCATGTCCAAGAATCATAAGCATTGGCAAAACAAACAAACTTCCATCTTTTTACCATACTATATTTGGACTTTGATGGGTTATGATCAGAACGGTCCAATGTTTTCCATTGAAACTGGTTGTAGGTCTCTAGATTGCTCCGTTCATGTGTTATGGTCAGGAAGGTCCAACAACGAATGACCTGACCGTGTTTTCGTGCCAGGCTCAAGATGAATGAGGCATTACCTCATGTAATCAGAGACTACATTCTTTTATAACTTTGATCTTTGTCTGGCCTTCTTTAGACAAAATAGCTTTTATTAATATGATCCACTGATTATCACTGTATTGTATTATAAATGTAGTGAATTGAACTTTTTAACAGGATTTAAATCTGAATGTGACTCTACTGGACCGAGCTGGACACAAATGAAAGGATTGGGAATTCATTTGGTGGTATAAAGACTGGATTAGCTTGTTCAGTGCTTCAATGTTTGTTGTGAATTAGTGGCAGAAAAAAAGATACCTGCTCTACTCTCCATGTTTCCAGAAGTACATTAGAATTTTCTTTCAACGACAGGCCAAATATTATTTAATGTTCAAAGTAAATGTGAGCAAGACCATGGAGGAAAGTTTGTTTCCACACTAAGGAAAAGCCTTAACACAGCTGATTCAGTAGATTAAATAGGGAGGATACACTGCATCCTTCTTGGATTCAAGGCATGAACCCATGAAGTTCATAAGCATTGAAAGATTTCATGCTGTGCAGGAAGACATGTTTGATCTCCAGTCAAGAAGCTCTGTAGATGCAGTTCAGTCACAGGACAGTTGGCTAAGCCTGAACCCAGCACTCCACAATGATCCACTGCCGTGGTGGTAAACAGGGATCCGGACCCACCTGAACCATTAACCTGTTCCTCAGAGAGGTTGTTCCTACTTTCTTTTCCCGGCAGGACCTGTGCTGCCATGTCTGCACTCTCTGCCTCTGGACAATGTGGGATGAACCCACAGTTGGACACATGAATGTGAATTAGTCCAGAACAGCTGCAATATTAGATCTCACAGGGATGACGGTAAGAAATTAAAACTACTGTGTATATATATTCTTTCAGCTAAGTGGAAATGTTCATGTTAGAAGATCCTAACAACAGCTAAAACGCCAACTCCATCATTTGGTCTTTGTTCTAAATTACCAGTAAAACCAGGTTTTAGAGTGACTGCTCTCATGTCACTTCTGCTCACAATATAAATCTATCTTCAGACATTATAGTTTCTACAGAGAAATCAGGGCTGGACAAACTTGCATTTGGGAGGTCAAACAAAATGGAAATTGAGCTTAAACCTCAGATTGGTGCATCTCTAAACTTAGTTCCCTAAAAGGTCAAACGTCTGGCTTCTAAAACATGAACACTCCAACACTCCATTAATGGTTCAGAATAATCAAATACGTCATTATAACTCCAATAGTAAATCTAAAGATGGTTAGTGTGTTTTCTTTTATTCGAAGAAAATGTTTGATAAATGATGGCATGGAGTTTAAACACACAGTAAGTTCCAGTGACTGGGAGGGATTACAAATGAACCCTAATGTGTATCACACGAAGGCTTAAAGTGAACAACAGCAGTGACCATGTGCTGCACATATGGCCCAGTTCAGGGTTCCTGCTGACCAGATAAACCTGTAGCAGAGCAGCCTGTGTGAGTAACACAGTCTGGGGAGAAAAACACAACAACACTCTGCAGGCATCTGTCACCCTCACATGCAACATCTGATTCTGATCAGTCGCTCCACTCTGAGCGGCTCTCTACAAACTGTCCTGTCCTGAACAGGTCCATTACCCTTACAGCAGGAAAGCTGAAGCTGAGTGCCTGCATGATAGCTGTTCATTTTAATGTGGTACTGTCTCCAGCCACCAGTATTTCATAAGCTGTTGCTATTCAGACTTTCTGGAGTGTTTCTCTATTGTCTTTGCCCTGGATATGGGCCTTTTTGACCCATTGATCCATTAGCCCATGCCATACCAAAACTGCTGGGCTGCTTGTAAAAAACGGAGAAAACAGGAGTCCTTCTGGCCAATAATCGACATTAAACCCAGAGCTGACAGCAGGTAAAATGCGAACAGAAAAATCTGTTGTGTGTTATTTCATATGCAATGTACAGGTCCTTCTCAAAAAATTAGCATATTGTGATAAAGTTCATTATTTTCTATAATGTAATGATGAAAATTTAACATTCATATATTTTAGATTCATTGCACACTAACTGAAATATTTCAGGTCTTTTATTGTCTTAATATGGATGATTTTGGCATACAGCTCATGAAAACCCAAAATTCCTATCTCACAAAATTAGCATATTTCATCCGACCAATAAAAGAAAAGTGTTTTTAATACAAAAAAACGTCAACCTTCAAATAATCATGTACAGTTATGCACTCAATACTTGGTCGGGAATCCTTTTGCAGAAATGACTGCTTCAATGCGGCGTGGCATGGAGGCAATCAGCCTGTGGCACTGAGGTCTTATGGAGGCCCAGGATGCTTCGATAGCGGCCTTTAGCTCATCCAGAGTGTTGGGTCTTGAGTCTCTCAACGTTCTCTTCACAATATCCCACAGATTCTCTATGGGGTTCAGGTCAGGAGAGTTGGCAGGCCAATTGAACACAGTGATACCATGGTCAGTAAACCATTTACCAGTGGTTTTGGCACTGTGAGCAGGTGCCAGGTCGTGCTGAAAAATGAAATCTTCATCTCCATAAAGCTTTTCAGCAGATGGAAGCATGAAGTGCTCCAAAATCTCCTGATAGCTAGCTGCATTGACCCTGCCCTTGATAAAACACAGTGGACCAACACCAGCAGCTGACACGGCACCCCAGACCATCACTGACTGTGGGTACTTGACATTGGACTTCTGGCATTTTGGCATTTCCTTCTCCCCAGTCTTCCTCCAGACTCTGGCACCTTGATTTCCGAATGACATGCAGAATTTGCTTTCATCCGAAAAAAGTACTTTGGACCACTGAGCAACAGTCCAGTGCTGCTTCTCTGTAGCCCAGGACTGGGGAATGCGGCACCTGTAGCCCATTTCCTGCACACGCCTGTGCACGGTGGCTCTGGATGTTTCTACTCCAGACTCAGTCCACTGGTTCCGCAGGTCCCCCAAGGTCTGGAATCGGCCCTTCTCCACAATCTTCCTCAGGGTCCGGTCACCTCTTCTCATTGTGCAGCGTTTTCTGCCACACTTTTTCCTTCCCACAGACTTCCCACTGAGGTGCCTTGATACAGCACTCTGGGAACAGCCTATTCGTTCAGAAATTTCTTTCTGTGTCTTACCCTCTTGCTTGAAGGTGTCAATAGTGGCCTTCTGGACAGCAGTCAGGTCGGCAGTCTTACCCATGATTGGGGTTTTGAGTGATGAACCAGGCTGGGAGTTTTAAAGGCCTCAGGAATCTTTTGCAGGTGTTTAGAGTTAACTCGTTGATTCAGATGATGAGGTTCATAGCTCGTTTAGAGAGCCTTTTAATGATATGCTAATTTTGTGAGATAGGAATTTTGGGTTTTCATGAGCTGTATGCCAAAATCATCCGTATTAAGACAAAGAAAGACCTGAAATATTTCAGTTAGTGTGCAATGAATCTAAAATATATGAATGTAAAATTTTCATCATGACATTATGGAAAATAATGAACTTTATCACAATATGCTAATTTTTTGAGAAGGACCTGTATTACTAAAAATAGGCTAATGACAGAATATATGCCGTCTACAATACTAATACTAATACTAACTAACTACTAATACTAACAGAGCCCATCCCTAATTGTTTATGCATGATATCAACTACTGGGCCACATCAGAACCTATAGTGACCCCTTCTTGTCTTTAGTGCTGATCACAGTCTTTTGGCTTTTGCTCTGGTCCATTAGAACTGACTGAGGAGGACCAAGCAGGGTTAAGATGAGTTGCTTTCTGGTCCAATATTTCTGTGTCTTAGGATTGAATATGTTTTAATCTGACTTTTCATTAATGGCTGTGTTCTCAGGCAGAACCCATGAAAAATCTCTCATCTTGTCTTCTCCTGATAATCAAATAACCAGAGAGGACACAGCAGGGTTCTCCAGTACATTTCAGCGTAGTGGTTGCGGCCCTTTGACTGACATCTATCTCTCCGTGTGGTTTTTATGTCGGCTGTAGCGCATGCGCCGAGTCTGCTCCCGCTTCCTTTTACACTGTGCGACTGCTAACGGTAAAGCTTTCTGAAATCATGTCAGCTTCGAAGAGTGGCTATAAACGGTGTCATATCATGACGGGCCTCCAGAAATTTTTTTATTTCAGGTGGACTCTTTGGCTACGTTCCCACTGCAGGTCTTAATGCTCAAATCCAATTTTTTCAGAAATCTGATTTTATTGTGTGGTCGTTAACATACTCTTAAAAATGTTGCGGCTACAAACTGTCCTACATGCACATAAGAACAATACGAGCGGCAGCACAACAGTAAAATGGGAGAAATAGGTGTTACGGTTTAAGAGCACAACAGAAGCCATTTATTGTGTCAGTGGGTGCTGTGTGGGAAACACATAGATAAAAGGTGAGTGAAGCTCTTTATTGTTCCATTTTAGGGAGATCTGACTGCCAATTCAGCACAACAAACTGTTTGGATGCGGAGACACAGCAAGCAATGATGGTGCAGGGATGTTAACAGCTTTACAGAGACCAAGTTTATTCAGAACTTTATCATGTCGAGGGCAACTTTTAATCATATATGCCAGTGCCTCTCCTCTCAACTCCACAGGCAGAACACTTGATGCAATCCAGTGTATCGGACTGCAGCAGGGGCAGATCATCACATACTCTGTAACCTCCATAGCATTTTAAAGTCCTCAGTTTGAAGGGTTGTATATGAATTGTACAATCCAAACTACGTCCCACATTCAGACGGTTCCTATGAGCCTTTTAATTAGGCTTGAATAAAGTTTTATCTCAGTTCATTAACGAGCTTATTAACGTCTCGCTGTCTCTCCACTGTGCAGTTCTATTCTAGCCCCCCGTCTGTTTTGCTAACTGCTACCGTTTCCTGCTGGGCGCCGCAAAATTGTGATGAATGTGATGGAAAGTGACGTCAAAGTCACATCTAATCCTCCTTAGTCGTTCCAACTGGAGTCACATTCCAAAAGATCAGACAGGAGTCAGATTCAGGATCACCTATGAATGTGGCTCAAATGTGACTTGAAAAAGTCAGATATGGTCCAGATCTGAGCGTTCACACTTGTTCTAAAAAGTCTGACCTGGTCACTTGATGTTTGGCCATGACAGTACATGCAAATCATGCAATAGAGCTGTAGAGCTGCAGCAACGCCACAAAAACCGCCTAAATGCTTCCTATTGTAAGGTCCTTAAAAAGTGAAAGGACAGAAATGAAATATTACAATATGCTGAGAGGACTGAAACTAAAGGAGTTTAACATACCATTTCTCAGGTCACCTCTTTTCTCTGCAAGAGACAAATGAATACAATCATGGTTACTCAACAATCAACAGACGGACCGAGGCAGAGTGAGCGTGTCAGGACCGGGTGTTATTATTTAGAGATTTTTAAAAGCAAGACGAAGCAAGACTTGTTGCAGTTCCGACAGTGTTTCTCCTACCATTATCTAAGGGGGGCACCCCACCCACCAAAAAGACCGCCCACCCCCCCAAGAGGATCGCTGCATGTAGGAACAGTATGTTTTAAACAGTTAATTTCACTAATTTTATTAGATCACGTCGCGAGTAATTTCTGACCCTGCGTCGTCGTCATGGATGGATGGATGAAGATTGAAAGATGGAAAGAGACAGAAACAGATAAAAGATGTGATAAAAGAGCCAAAGATGGAGAAATAAAGATGGAGAGATAGTTAAAAATGATAAATAGATATAGAAATGATAAATAAGTACCGAAGGTAGAAGATGAATAAAGAACATTTTAGAGTTGTTGTTTTCCTTAGGAATGATCTGTCGAATATGTAGAGAGCCTAAACAGGCTGCAGTCAGGGGAAACTAGTCAGAGAACAACAGAACACCCAGTAGCAGAGGAGGAAACGGTCCTAAACCCGACATCGGCTCATGTCTTTATGGTGGATCGTTTTACAGTGGCTTGCAATAATATTCACACACCTTAAAAGGTTTTATCATTTCACATTACAAACACAAACTGTAGGGGTTTTATGTGATAGAGCAACACAAAGTAGCGAATAAGTGTAAAATTGAAGAAACAAGATATTTGGTTTTCAAGTTTTGTTTTTAGAAATACAATCTGAAAAGTGTGGCATGTTTATGCATTCAGATCCCCTTAGTCAATGCTTTGTAGAACCACTATTCACGGATGTGGCTTTCTTCTTACAACACTTCCATAAAGCTCAGATTTGTGCAGTGCACAACTAATAACTGTCCTACCATCAGATTGTTCCACCTGAGCAGCAGATCTCTGCAGCTCCTTCAAAGTTACCATGGTCCTCTCGCCACCTCTGATGCTCACCTTGTCCAGCCTGTCAGTTTAGGTGGACACCCATGTCTTGGTAGGTCTGCAGTTGGTCCATCCTCTCTCCATGTTCAGATGATGAACTGAACAGAGCTCTGGGAGATGTTCACAGCTTGGGATATTGCTATTAGAACCTAACCCAAACGTTCTCCCTGACGTGTCCTCTAGGTTCTGTGGTCTTCGTAATGCCATTTGTTCTCCAATGTTCTTAAACAAACCTCAAAGGCCAGAAAGAGAACAGCTGCATTTATCCTGAGCCAAAAACACTGGATATTATTTAGGGGTACCAGAGTAAAGGGCAAATAATAAATGCACCCAACACATGACAGATTTTACTTTTTAAAACTATTTAACTTCACAACCAGGTGCTGTTTTCTGTGGGTCTATCACATTAAATCCCAGTAAAACACATTGAAGTTTGTGGTTGTATTGTGAGAAATATATGACAAAGTTCAAAGGGTGTGAATAAGTCAGCAAGCTGCTGTTTCCTGTCTGAACTGAGTTAGACCCCTCCTATGGTACAGATGTTTTCAAACAGCTGGAATCATAGTCCTCAGCATCAGTGCAAGCAACAGCTCCAGGCTTTCGTTACAGAAGGCAAATGATTGGCTGGCATAAGACTAGAGCCGCATCCTAAAGCAACCCCTGATGTTCTGGAGGCACAGCCCAGGAATCTCCTCCCTTACAATGTTCCACAGCTTATGTTTAAATGAAAACAGTTTGTACAATAACACCACACAGCAGGCTTTGGTTACATCAGGTAAGGGGTGCAGATTTTTAAAGTTAGAAGCAGTGGTCACAGCGGCTGAGAGCAATACAAGACGAACTCAAACGGAGGACCTCACCTGTTTTCCGTTGCCTCCGGTTGAGCAGGTCGCTGACGGCCACTCTGAACCGCTTGGCTTCTTCTTCACTGGCAAAGTTCAAACCGACCTGACAGCTCTGAGAGAAGGATAAGCCAGGTGAAACTCTACTGCATGCAAGACACCGTTTATTTAAACAAGGAAAACATTTCTTGGCTGAAATAGGTTTGACAGCAACCGAAAACAGCCCGACACTCACGTCCCCTGCAAAAGTGATAAAGTACGGTCTGGGGCTGCTGATGGAGAAGTTGTGGTAGAGTTCTTGTTCAAACATGGTTTTCCCTTCCTGCAAGAAGACCAAACAGACATTGGAGAGAGGATTGTTCCTAAACCAGCGAAGGAAGCCAACTTCTTTATTTACTGGGTCTAATTCATGTCACTGTTTTGGTTTATTCAATAAAATATTTAAATGGTTAACAGATTTTTGGGATATTTAACTGTTGCAAAGTCAGACACACACTGGCTTATTCTGATGTGGAAGAGCAGCATCTCCACTCAGCTTGTTTCAAATGCTTTGGACTCCCCAGCATGAACACATGCATCTTCATGCTACCGTTGAGGCAGTTTAGACCCAGAATTACACTCAGAGACAAAAAGTGGCGAAAAAGTGCTTACTTTTTAATTAACTGTCCAAAAGCATTACAGAAAACAACCTCACCTGTTTTTGGCCGTTTCAGATCAGCCTTCTGCTCTGTGATCAACGCGTATTAATGGGGGGTTGAAGTCGACGCACCGATATTACTGTTAACACCTATGAGTAGGGCAGCCATAATAAGCAATACATCAATAAATCGCATGAATCAAATTAATCGTGACATAAATTACCACGAGGTGGATCATTTCCGTTTGCCTACTTGTTTGTTTTCCACGTGTCGTCCTTTTACTACTAAAGAAACGTTATGAGAAAAGCTTCGACTCTGGTGCATTGGTCTCAGCTCACCCTACCTTGCCTGTCTGAGCCTAACAATCAATATTTTTGGAAAGGCAATTTTGTTTACGGAGACTTCATAACCTGTTTTACTTATTGTTTTTAGTTTATTCATTTTGGATGTTAAAAATCTCTTCCAGTGTTAATTGTTCTTTAGAAATAAAAAGGTTTATTCATCTTTTGCCCCTTTTCCACTGGCTCGTTTTAGGCGGCGCGGGTCCGTTCCACACGGTTTCGCTCTACTCGGTATGGTACCAGTTGTGTTTCCATCGACCCAATGGTGGAGTTATGCCGGCTGAAGCTCCGCCTCTAACTGTCAGTGTAGTGCTGTGCTGCTATTAACGTTACTCTGTGATATTTTCTCATTAAAGTAATCTGCGTGAAATGATACAAATTAATTAATAAATAAAAACGTAAATAAACAAAATACAAATAATGAATCATTGTATTTGCCAGAAAGTCTTATATTTGTTTTTCCATGTCTAAAATGATCCACTGGGATAATAATCTAGAACCCAGCCCAGCCAGAATTTTTAAAATAAGGCTCAGGGGTTCTGGCTCAGCTGCTCCCTCCTTCTGCAGACGCTGGTTTGCTTAAGGATAGTCAATACATTTCTGAACCAAACGCCGTTTTATAGTGGTTGTTTTGTTTTGTGTGTTTTGGGGGAAATGTTTCTGCCTTTGATCAGCTGATTTAGGATGTTATTACATACAGCGCTCTGCCTGCGTGTAATTCAGAAAGCTGATTTGTCCTTTTTCTTTTCTTTCAGCCATCAGGACTGGTTTATAATCTGTAAATAGTAAAATTTTATTTCACCCGCTGCGGACATTGTGCTCCTTAGTATTATTGTAGTTGCTTTTCCATTTAATTCACTTTTCCTTGCACTGTCTCAACAAAAACCTTCTCATTTCTCCTGGTCCCATGGCCAATCAGTGAACAGCAGTCTGTTCACGCCACATGTAAACCCGACTCAGCCCCCGTCGTACCTACTCAGGAGCAGGGACCAAAAACCTAGGTCACACTACGGAAAAAACAGCTCGCAAAGTGAGCTGAGTGGAGTCGAGTAGGGCCAAATTGAGCCAGTGGAAAAGGGGCATTTGAGAGAGTGTAGCTACTTGCATTGTGTGATTTTGCAAACACACCCTCCATTTCTGCTACCTGTATGACCCCTTCTCTTTTCCAATGGTTATAATCAGTCTGACAGAGGGAGGTATCCCAATCATTGTGGTTTTTAGTATAACAATGACCATCAGTGGGACCCTTTGTGAGGTGCCTTGAGATGACATTGTTGTAAATAAGCACCGTTTAACTAAATAATCTGAACTGAAACTATCTGTTTAGTTATGCTGTTATAGGCTTAGGCTGCTGGAGGACATAACGACCACTTTCACCCTCTTCGCTACATTCTCACACTACTCTCCAATTTTGCATTATTTGCTGTTATTTCAGCTTTTAACTTTGTTCTCTCTTTTCTCTTCCTAGAAGCTACACCTGGCCTGGCTCTGTGTCTGCCTGTGACACCTTTCTGGAGAGGGGAATCGTCCGAGCTTCTGCTGGCAATAACTTAATGCTCACCCTCTACCAATGATCCACATAGCCCTGTCTTTTAGTGTTTAACCCTTTCTCTCTCTTAGACATGGAAATTGACTGAGCTTTTACTGTAACAAATTACATGTGCTCTCTTTCAAACTCTAACCTTGAAAACTGGCTCAGAGTTTATCTGTTCTTTCTTTCTAGGTGAAACGACTAAAGGAGCTACATCCATTAACATTTACTTTTCCTTCCCATAGAAAGTACTTCTGGATCAGTGCTTCTGTGTTCTTTTTGTGTCACTGCTCTGTTCTCTCAAACCCCCAGCCGGTCGTAGCAGATGGCCGCTCACATTGAGCCTGGTTCTGCTGGAGGTTTCTTCCTGTTAAAAGGGAGTTTTTCCTCTCTGCTGTCGCTACATGCATGCTCAGTATGAGGGATTGCTGCAAAGTCAATGCCAGTGACTGTCCACTGTCTCTACATGCTCATCCGGGAGGAGGGAATGCTGCAAGTCACTGACTGGATGCAATCTGCTTGGTTTCCTTAGATAGAAAAACTTTTTATCCAATTTGAATATAAAGCTAACTCCGACTGCACTGTTCAATTGTTAGGATTAATTGGAATGTATGTACCTGACTGTTGTGAAGTGCCTTGAGACAACATGTGTTGTGAATTGGCACTATATAAATAAAACTGAATTGAATTATTAAGCCATTATCATTATATTACTGAAATGGTCTCCAAACGTCAATTTTATCATTTCTCGCAATTATTTCTGAGATAATTTATTGTCCAGCAAAATTATTTATCATGACAGGCCTACCTATGAACTGTGGGGTGATGTGGTTTGCAGAAAGACTGTGATGAAGGATATGAAACAAGCACCGGAAGCAGCTGCATGAGTCTGCAGATGCCCATAGCACCAACACACAGAGGAACCTGAGGAAGACGTTCCTCAGCAGAATCTGATGCAGATAACATGTTCAGGATGGACCACAACAAGTTTGTCTGCATTCATAGCACTGGAAGCATCTGAACAGAACATTTTAAACAAAATGGGAAAATAAAAACCATGTACAGTTATTTACAGTGGAGACAGCAGGATTAACCTTCAGGCTCCATTTGAGCACAGAGCTATGCAGCATGATTTCACAACTCTGTGCTTAGGCTGTTACAGTTGCTAGGGGACAAAAGTTACTCTGAGGTAAGGACAGGAACAGCTGGAGAACAGTTGGAGAAGGCTGGATTGTCCAATTTCACAGCCGATCGCTTCCGGGTTTCTCGGTTTTACGTGGTCATCGAAGGACTCGGCCTACGTAGACCAGGTCCTTCGATGGATGCAGCTCCTGAATCTGGACACAGATAAGGAGCAGAAAACTCGAGGGGAAAGACACAAGACATAAGTTTATATCTATTAAAAACAGAGACAAGTGAACATCCTCTACTGTAGTGTGAGTTAGCTTAGCATAATGGCGCTACATCAACAATAACTTGACAGACCCTATGATTCAGAGATCAGTGTGGAGCTTTGTTTCCACACTGACTGTCTGGTTTCTGCTGTCTGGAATGATTTGATATTGGCAGCACAAGTATCCGTCACATAGCAACCAAAGTCTAAGTTCAAGGCATTTTAACTTTCAAGTTGAGTGCAGCCCAAGCTCCGTGGAGCTGCTCGTTCCGCCACGGCGAGAAGGAATGAATGGATTTTAGGGACCAGTAGAACTGGTGCCACATCTGGTGTGGAAGCCTCTGAAACAGTTTTACCTGTAGACAGTATAAATCTGTTGTTGGAGCTACAGGTCGATGGAGGATCCTGAATCATGAACAAATCTGAGTGCAGATGGGAGTGAGAAAAGCTGAAAATGATGAGCTGTAATGATGCGGTCCATCACTGTTGAAGGCATTTAAAATGACTGCTCCGTTAAATGAGGAATTATTTGATAGATTACTCCATCACTAAAATATTCAATAGCTCCTGGTAGCAGAAAGATCGCATCTTAAAGTTTCCATCCAGGTCACAGAGCAGGGTGGCTCGAGCTGAAATTCAGGCGATTTCTCAGTGAATCTGGAGCTGAAATTTTCCAAATGTAGAGAATCTGAGATCTCCTCACAAAGCATTTCTGTTATGAATTAAAATGATGATATGCCACATCTGCCTCTTATACCTGCGTTGTTCACTATTAGTTAATTCAAGCTAACCAGTTGCAGAAGACCTGCTTGTGTTGGACTTGTTTAACTTTCTGTGGAAAAACTGAAGCAAATCTTACTCACCTTGATGTCAAACACTCTGATGAAGTAAGATCTCTGAGGGTTATCTTTGACCAAACACGCCACTCCACAGCACCTTTTCACCCACTTGTAGCTCCGCTCGGCCCGGTACACCTGCACCACCGCTGAACAAAGGGTCTGAACACACACAGGTAGACATGATGTGGAACATAAGCTGGTGCATGGTTTATTAGAGGAACTAGAACTAATCAAAGACTCTGAAAACAGATGCTTAAAACATATCAGCACTTAGGAAAGCGGAAAACTGCTCAATGCCTTTGACAAAGGTCAGGACAATAAAGCTAGTCCAAGCCAAGCAGACACCGTTGTTATATTTTAAAATCAGATCAGAAGTCAAATGCAAATATTTTACCAGGAACAAGAATATTTTACTCCTGACTTTATAACAGGATGTTGAGATGTCAAACAATGTGATAAGACACCACGCAATATAGTTTGTCAGCTGAACGGAATGGTGCAGGGCAGGAGGAAGAGCCAATCAGCTGTCGTCAGCACTGGCTTGTCTTCATTGATGGTTTTGAGTTCCTGCAGAGGTTGCATTGTGTTAAATACCCGGCCAGGAGTCCTCTTTTGGCGGCACATAGTTACTCTGGCCACCGCAAGAGGAAAGAGGAAATGCCAATGACCCAGTCCTCCTCAGGTCAGAGCCACTCCAGGAAGCACGCTTCACTGCTTAAATCACTGCTCAGTGTGACACATGCAAGGTCAAAACACAGAGCAATGACAGAATCTTTCAGGCTCTCTAGATTCTCACTGAGGAGGAAGAAATGCAGCAGGAAACACAGGACCGATTCCAGCCTCTCCTGTTGTATCTGTTAGCAGTTCAGATATATACAATGATAGTTGCCCTCCGAAGCCAATGTTAAGGATCTTTGGCTTTAATTATGTGCCCAATCTACAACCATGAATGCTATTTATTTTAGTATTGCCAACAGATCAATAAAAGGTGCTCTACAAAAGTATTCATTCCCCCTAAACGTTTCCACATTTTGTCTCGTTGCATCCACAAACTTCAGTGTCTTTTATTGGAAATTTCTGCGACAAGCCAACGAGTAGCGCATAACTGAAGAGCGAAAATGATACATGGTATAAAATGCTGGTGTTCAACTCCCCTGAGTCTCTGCTTGTTAGTGGAATGGTTCAATCAGCTTTGTACATAGAGACTGACGCTTTTGGCCATCATCAGCTCAGCTTCAGACGGATTGGACGGAGAGCATCTCTGATCATATATAATCAATCTTGATGCAGATTCTTAATTGGATCAAGGTCTGGACTTTAACTAGGACATTCTAACACTTGCTCTGATCTGAACCATCCCATAATATCTCATTCAGGCTGTACATGTAGGATGGTTGTCCTCCTGGAACGTGAACCTTCACCAGCCTAAAGTCTTCTGCAGCCTCTAACAGCTTCTCTTCCAGGATTCCTTATAACCACCACCATGTAAGACTAGTTTTTTGACCTGAAGATGATAAAACTCTCTTTATTTTCTAATTTTCACATACCTGGGAACAGAGCTGCTTACAAAATTCCTAAATACATTTCCAGGACATGTTTTTGCCTCAGTTTTAAAACAGTAGTGCAGAGAAGTTTAAAACTGCTGCTTTACTAACTTTCTTTACCTGCTAGCAGTGCTAACTCTCACTTGAATGTAAAACAACATAAACCAGGGATTTAGTTTGAGGCATGTTATGTTTACTTCTCTCTTCTAATACAACACTACTGCTGCTACGAACTAGGGGTGCACCGATTGATCGGCCAGCCCCGATTTCCTTCATTTTGGGAGATCTGTGTTTGGCCGATACTTACATGTGAAACCGATCTTATCCACCAATATTTTCTGCTTGTCTAACCTGTTGCACAAATTCTGTTTCTTTTAAAATGTGAAAAATGAAAGGCTAAAGGAACTGCAATGCTCTAAACGTTTCATTTATATTTGAGACCACTGCCTCACGTGCAGTTAAAACAAGTTTGTATTGTTTCACAGGTATTGTTCAATGTTTTTCAATATCAACATTGAAGCCGTATTTTGAACATATAATGCCTGACAGTGTCAGTTAAACACAAAATCGATATTGACCAAAAAGAGAATCTGCAGGTCAGGCTTTTTAAAGATCAGTAATCGGCCAGAAAACTGCAACTGGTGTGACCCTACTAACAACACGTTTGTTGTTTCTCTGTCTAAAAAGGTAAAAAAAAATTACAGCTGATTTATTTTTCATATAGACAATTTCTACTGAGAGAAGTCAGTAGCCTCAAACTTCCTAATGGCCTTTGATGCAAAATTCCCACAACGTTTGTCTATCACTGTGACCATGTATGAGTGTGAAAGCTCAGGAAATATAAACTCACATGGTGGAGTGCAGCTTCCTCACATGTGGAGGAAACACACAATGACCTTTGATGAAGTGAAGGGGAATACTGCAGACTGCAAACATTTCTTGCTTCATCAACAGTTTTACAAGTAGCATTGGAGCATTTCAGGCTGGGGAACAAATCTTCAAGTTCTTTTGCAATGAATGTCAGAAAAAGATACAACTGAATTTGGACAGCCCTTGTATTTAAAACGATTACAAGAGGAAAAGGTGTGTTTAAATAGCAACAGTATCGCCAAATCTTAGAGTGAATATGCAAAGAAAAAAAACACCTGGCACAATATAATTAGTAAATGTGATTGTGATCATGTTATTTATAACAATTCTATATTTTTTGCCAACCTAAAAATAAAACATAATATTTAAAATATCAAAACTAACAAAAGAATCAGAAAGAATTGTGCATTAATGCCAAAAATAACCAAGGTCCAAAATGCTGTGGAAAAAATGTTCTTTCGAAGAAGAGAGATTGTTGTTACTGATGCCGTCCTTCTAAACTTCTATGGCTGCTTAAATAAAAGCCAAGTAAACGCATGTAGATGCCAAATACATTCAGTCTAATTACCGGCATAGCTCACGATATTAAAAGGTATGTGTTAGAGTTGGAGACTGCTACAATAATGATATGTAATAAGATTGTTAATGTCTTGATACTTTGGGTTGATACGAGATCATCAATCTATTCAGCTACTGGGGAAAAAAATAACATTTAAAAAGTTAACAACAAAGTTAGACTGAAAAACTTGCTTGTGATGGACATCTGCTGTTTCAGGAATGAAACAAGTTGGTTCTTCGCCTTCTGAAAACAGAGGAGGCCCAGGTCCTGACCTGGAGAGCTACCATTCTCAAACCTTTAGATGCATCTGTTCTCCAGCACACCTGAATCAACTAAGCGGCTCCTTGCCAGGCGTCTGCAAAGCGGCACGAGCTGCTGATGAGGGATTCAACCGTCTGGAGCCGGGATGCATCTAAAAGTTGCAGGACGGTAGTTCTAAGGACCGGACCTGGGCAACCATGGTCTCAAACATTTTAATGCTGCATTAAACAAGATGGGCACCAAATTTATTTCAGGCATAAACAGCCTGAACACATGGCACTTAAATGGTTAACTAACCCTTATTGTAGTCCAAGCAGCTCATCGCAATATACATCTTGCAATGACGATAAATGTGCAGTTAAAACATCTTTTTTAAAACGTCACATACGTTATTATTATGCTAATTATAAGACCTAGAGGCCAAGGGAAAACATGGTTCTTCAGCCTGACCTGTGCTGAACGCACTTGCTCCAGCTCCAGCCTGCAGAGGGGTAAACAAACAGCAGAACTTACTGCGCATTTCCTGCCCAGGTAGCCGAACAGACACTCGTTCTCCTGCGGGGTGAGGAGCAGGGAGCCGACGTTCACAGCCCTGCGGGGCGGGGGATGACTGTTCATGGCTCCGAATTCGCTTAGACTCCCCGGGTACGGTGCGCTTCTGGTGGAACTGGCCTTAACCTTCTCTCCTCAGGACAGAAATTTCATGCGGTCTCCGGTTGCTGTGGCCTGCAACCATCTCCGCTCAGTCCCACTTCGGCCAGAGGGACCGACCAGAAGGGCGCGGATTATGTTCCAAGATGGTTTCTGCTTGGGAAAGCTCGTTATATTATCTGCTTGCTGGAAATATGAAAATACGTAGTCTGTAAATGTCCGGAGTTGAAGAAACACGCAACTTTTATTCGGGAAGTCCAGCAGCCTCAGGAGCTGTGGATGCATCCAACATGGCAGAAGGAGGCACACGACCCCTTTATCAGGGAGCGGGGGGAGATTGGTGCTTTGAACAAACTCTCTCAGCCTCACTTCTCACACACATTAGGTGAACACGTCATCACAACAATACTCACTAAGACATAGTTTGAATAAATTTGAACAGCAACTTGTGTGCGAATGTTTTCTTTAGCCGTAACGAAGCGTGGCTGTGTTTATTCCCACCAAATGGTACAGTCCGATGTGGCAGGAGGAATGCGGCTCTGCGGAGGAAACGGGAGCGGGGAGGAGTGGGTTGCTGGCGTAACGTTGCTTGGTGAGGATCACTTGGCGCACATGACGTGTTTCACGTTTTGTACACAATGTAGGGTCAATGGGTCCACTGCTAATCACACAGTTATCTTATATAAATGTGCATCTAAACAAAATTATTTTCTTTTTTTTATGAAAAAAAATCCATCCGTCCTTTTTCTGGGAGGGGGCTTGTACGGTTTACCTTGGACACGTCAGACTGTCACAGGTCCACACATAGAACACACAGGACAAGCGAGCAAACAACCAAACAAACAACCAAACAGATTAGTTAAGCTAACATTCATGTGGGAGGAAGCCGGAGTACCCGGATAGAACCTACACATAAATGGGGAGAACACGACAGCTCCATGAAGCAAGACCCCTCTTTTAGATGTCATTTTCTCCAACAACGTGTTTAAATGACATTACTGTATAAAAAGATTCACTTAGAAATGTTAATTTGAAGATGTAGCTTGGTTTTTAAAGGAGGGATCTGTGATATTTTACCCTAGGGAGATACTTCTTTCTGAATCTTTAATTCATACAGAATCAGCTTTATTTGACATGTTTATACACACAAACAAGGAATCTGACTTCAGTTTCACTCTGCTCTAAATTAATATTTACATTTTAAATATAAATATACAGAAATAATCACTGGGAAATACATTTTTTATATGTATATATTCAGTGTTTTTATAAAAGAGGACGGCATGACTCAATTAGTGCAAATGTGCATGCACTGTATTGACCTGGGAACTGTTAAGTATTAATCAGAGAGACAGCCTGGAGTAAGAAACTCTCTGTGGTGGCTGGTTTTTACAGGGGTTGGACAATGAAACTGAAACACCTGTCATTTTGGTGTGGGAGGTTTCATGGCTAAATTGGACCAGCCTGATAGCCAGGCTTCATTGATTGCACATTGCACCACTAAGAGCAGAGTGTGAAGGTTCAATTAGCAGGTTAAGAGCACAGTTTTGCTCAAAATATTGAAATGCACACAACATTATGGGTGACATACCAGAGTTCAAAAGAGGACAAATTGTTGGTGTATGTCTTGCTGGCGCATCTGTGACCAAGACAGCAAGTCTTTGTGATGTATCAAGAGCCACGGTATCCAGGGTAATGTCAGCATACCACCAAGAAGGACGAACCACATCCAACAGGATTAACTGGACGCAAGAGGAAGCTGTCTGAAAGGGATGTCCGGGTGCTGACCCAGATTGTATCCAAAAAACATAAAACCACGGCTGGCCAAATCATGGCAGAAATAAATGTGCACCTCAACTCTCCTGTTTCCACCAGAACTGTCCGTCGGAAGCTCCACAGGGTCAATATACACGGCCGGGCTGCTATAGCCAAACCTTTGGTCACTCATGCCAATGCCAAACGTCGGTTTCAATGGTGCAAGGAGCGCAAATCTTGGGCTGTGGACAATGTGAAACATGTATTGTTCTCTGATGAGTCCACCTTTACTGTTTTCCCCACATCCGAGAGAGTTACGGTGTGGAGAAGCCACAAAGAAGCGTACCACCCAGACTGTTGCATGCCCAGAGTGAAGCATAGGGGTGGATCAGTGATGGTTTGGGCTGCCATATCATGGCATTCCCTTGGCCCAATACTTGTGCTAGATGGGCGCGCCAAGGACTACCGAACCATTCTTGAGGACCATGTGCATCCAATGGTTCAAACATTGTATCCTGAAGGCGGTGCCATGTATCAGGATGACAATGCACCTATACACACAGCAAGACTGGTGAAAGATTGGTTTGATGAACATGAAAGTGAAGTTGAACATCTCCCATGGCCTGTACAGTCACCAGATCTAAATATTATTGAGCCACTTTGGGGTGTTTTGTAGGAGCGAGTCAGGAAACGTTTTCCTCCACCAGTATCACGTAGTGACTTGGCCACTATCCTGCAAGAAGAATGGCTTAAAATCCCTCTGACCACTGTGCAGGACTTGTGTATGTCATTCCTAAGATTAATTGACACTGTATTGGCCGGAAAAGGAGGCCCTACACCATACAAATAAATTATTGTGGTCTAAAACCAGATGTTTCAGTTTCATTGTCCAACCCTTGTACGATCAGCGCTCTGTAGCGTTTATCTGAAGGTAAAAGTAAACCGTTTGTGTCCGGGATGTGTGGGGTATGCAGAGATGTTAGCTGCCCTTTTCCTGACCCTAGACCTGTACAGGTCCTGGATGGAGGGAAGGTCAGCCCTGATGATCCTCTCTGCCGACCTAGTTGTTCATTGCAGTCTGGACTTGTTGTGTTTTGTGTCTAAACTAAACCCCACAGTGATGGGACTGAATAACGGCTGTGTAGAAGATGACCAGCAGGATTGTGGATGTTGCTACTTTTGACACTGTGAGCTGGGTGAGCTTCTGGTGGAGGATGTCTGGATTGATGGTGTTGAAGGCCTAGCTGAAGTCCACAAACAGGATCCTGGTGTATGTCCTTGCATAGTCAAGGTGGTGTAGGATGAAGTGAATGGCTTCATCATCTGAAGACCTGTTTGCCTGTTAAGCAGACTTCTGGGATGGTGGAGCATTTGAAGTATGAGAGAACCTCACACAACTCCAGAAACTTGTTGAAGATCTGAGTGAAGATGGGGGCCAGTTGGTCAGTGCAGGTTCTCAGTAATGCGTGGGAATCATTGACAGGTCATGCAGCTTTCCTGGTCCTCTGACACTGAATGACGTCAGAGTTTTTAAGAGTTGAGAATTAGCTGTTCATACATTTTTTTAGCCAGGTGGATTGGAACAGAGGGGAGTGGGGTCCCCGTTGCTGAAGCCTCACCAACACGCCTGCCTGTTTACCTCGTCTGCGTCTCCAGTAGTACTCCCATAGAGTCGCAACCAAGATCTCATAAATGTTTCCTCTCCAGCAAGAGTGACCAGAGAATGGTGGCAAAGAGCAGAACACACACACAAAAACACACAAGCTACTGGAGAGCAGAACACCAAGGCTGCCAACTGCAGCGCTGTCTTGGAACATGATACCACGGTCCAAAAAATGTAGAGGTTTTTCATTTCTATAAAGAAATGTAGGTCTAACTTATTTACAAAATAAATGTATGATTCTGCTTTTCACTGTGCGAAACAATAACAATAAATTCTATTCTATTCTGTATGTAGAAAAAGTTGGAATTATGAATATTGATTAATTAATATTTATCAAGAATTATAATTAACAATCATAATTTGACAAAATTAATTTCTTAACCAAAATCCTCATTTATGAATCGAGACCAGAGATGTCTTCTGGTGTTGTAACTGTGGCTCAACGCCTTTGATAATTACAACTGTTAAATACTGAGAAATAATTTATAACTATTACCAGAGATGTCACTGTTTAATCAACCGTTTCTGCCGAAACGTGTGGAACTTTTAACCTTATTTTGACTGATGAATCACTTTTGCACAAAATAAACACAAACGACTCCTCTTTATCTATCTGAATATTTATTAAATCACAGCCTGATACAATCCGATCTTCCGATTTAATAATCTTCCCCTACTCAAACATGCAAAGTTCTACACAAAAAGGGGGTAAAATATCTAACTAAACAAAATAAAGCAAAACAGCAGTGGGTGTGTATGTGATCAAACCAGCAGTTATGGCAAAAATGATAATATGACAAAGGGATGTGGTGGTGAACGGAGTTTGGGAGTGTTGCCCAAACTGTAACTCAGTTATACTAAGTCATAAAACATCCCCCAACTCTGGGCAGGGGTGAGCACACAAAGAGATATAAAACTTTTTGGCGGTAAGCTAGTAAGCAGTAAAGTTGAAGACAAAGAAAATGGTGAATTTCCCCAGGAGGTTATTATAACAGTTCAGTTCCACAGCATGCCTGCGCTTGCTCTCAGGTGTTAAATAACTCCGCAAAACACACAGAAAGCTGGGTAGCACAACGGCATCTAGACATCCAACACAGCACATCAAAGTTTCAATAAAATGTTGCATGCACATATAATTCAGAACACATTAGATTAAATGGCGAATCTAATCACACTAAAACCTCCTCTACCCTGCCCAGACTATTTCTAAGAAATAAATAAAAATAAAGGATGGGTTTTACTTGTCGTTGTCTCCTCTGAGCAGAGGGAGATAGAGGATGGGGAGGGGGGGGGGTTGGAAGTTATCGTGCGTCCACAGTTAACTTCAGGAAGAGCGGTCAATCTTCGTCCTCTGGCCTCCTTGGCGAAAGGGGAAAATATGATCTGACCATCAGGAGTTGACTGGACAAAACAAGGTGGCGATCCGTCTCCTTGAAACTCCGTGTTTTGTTTTGGTTACGTGTTAAACTCATGTCGATCAGCAAAGTGAAATTTCTGGCCTTCTTATTCCAGAAACCTCTTTTATGAATTTTTGGTGGCCAACGAAGGAGAATAAATGAAGACTCCACGTGGGACCTCTTCTTCTCCAGAGGATGCTTCAGCTGAATGGTAAACGTGTCAAGGTCTCCAGCTGAAGGCCTTCTTTAAAGGGGGTCACCTTCCTTTATAATCTCCTGTGACGTCAGACTTGGGACGCCCCCGTCATATCAGCCGCAGTGGCCGATGGGATTTGTAGTAACGGACTGTCCTGGATACAAAATGGCCGGAAGGCCTGGTGGTGTCCAGCAACGTACAAATGGTCCAATATTCAGCAAACATGTGGTCCAACATTCCCCCCTTAGGTTCACAGGGTGAGATGAATCGCAGTCCTTGAAACTACTGGGACCATTCTGTCCTTTGCTGACCAATCAGTGATCCATGGCAAAGCAGACAAAACAAACCGTCTCTGTGTTCCTCAAAACCTATGACTGGGCAGGATAGAGGTTAGCCTGGGCAGGACTAAACTCTGACAAACTCATACCTTTCTACGTTGTTCAATGAGAAAATACAGGACAATACATTCATATCATCATTACATTATTTTGGTCAGCAGCTTTTGGTAACCCTGATACAAATGAAACAACAACAAAGATACAGTACACATATCTGTATATATAAAAAAACAAAAACAAAATCATGATTCATAGCTTATTCTTCCAACTTCCATTAGGCACTGGAACCTGGCTGTGTCATTGGAAAAGGTGGTGCTATGAACCGTGGGGGAATGAATGTGAGGGAATCAATCCTGGCCTGTAAATGCTTAACCTGCCTGTATGCAGTGTGTGCCATTACTGCCATCACGACCCACCCAATTACAAGGTGAACTACCGTAACGGTCATAGTGTGGGTTTCTGTCCATTCTGTCCGCTTGGGGAACTGAGGGAGAGGTGTGAAGCTTAACTCTGCAGGGGTGAGGCTGAACTTAATTTGTTTGGTACCTTCCACTACAAGTTGTTCTTTAATACTAGCATTGATGCTGAAATTATATCCTTTGAAGGCATCCATAATTTCAATTTCTGTATCATATCGATCGAGATTAAGATAATGAAGGATTATGTCTCCAAGATGGAGGAGTGCACCTTGGGGTACGGAGACGAACATCATTTGGTTGGGTAATTTTATTTGGGTAACTGTGTCGTGCTAATCGTAGGATAGCAAAGCTTCTGTTATTGGTGTGCTTACAAGCCATCGATTACCCGCACATTCGACCTTGGTTTCTATTCCTAAATCCTTCAGAGTTACTTTAGCCTGACAGTTTTGTTCAGGAGATCCCTCCCTTAAACCACACATGTAATCGGTGACGTCTCTAATAAAAGGATTACTTGGACACACCCAATAGAGGTCCTTGGTTTTGGTGCACAGGTCTAAATTGGGAATTAGGTAAAGTTTTGGGTCGACCTCGTGGTAAGCTAAGAGTGATGGGGTTTTCAGATGTACGTGTGTATTCGCCTTCCAGAACCCAACATTTAACACTGTTTTAAGCCTGTATACATTTGCTCCTTCGATGATAGGGACATTGAGCATAAATCCTATCTCTAAGTTATCTGGATTGACGAAGATTGGAATTGCGCCGCCTAAGCTATAAGCTATGTGTGTTTGTGGAGGTTGCAAGGTGTCTGTTGTGATGGACTTTAGGATTGTCTCTACTAAATCCAGTGGAACTAGGTAAGTGGGTATCCGTCCTTCGGTTAGGCTGTGTACCGATGAACCAACCTCCCTAATCAGGTCTTGCATCAAGTCTCTTACAATCTGTGTGTACATCAAATCATTCTTGACCACTTCTGTGAGGGTTTGCAGTGCATGCAGGGTATTGTTAATAAGAGTGGAGTGTAAATTTACAGTAACCACGGTGCCCTGGAGGGTCTTGGTTTGTACTTCCAATAGTCTCTGTTGGAGGAGGACTCTTTGTTGGATTTCCGACATTTCTTCATCTAATTCTTGCACATGCCTCTGAATAATTTTCAGACTAACAGAATTTGCTGCTGAAAGGCCAATGGAAAACAACGTCCCAGCGCTGCAGTTGAGGCTATCAATCCACCTAGGAATCTCTTTGGGCGTTTACTGCCACTGAGGTCCTCTTTGGTGACCATGAATTTCTGCAGTTGTTTGAGGATATAGATTGTAGTTTGTTTGGCATGGTCTATGGTGTCGGGGGTTTGAGTCCCCTGCCGTCTTCCTTCAGTCATCAGTGGGGGAAGACGGATGTGTTTGCGGTACACGTCCCATGGGTCTAGACGTACAAAAACCCTCTGCGTATGAAGTCCATAGTGTGTAATAAGGAGCCCGGGGTGTCTTGCAGGACTGTGCCGGTTGGGGGTCCTATCTCTATTACACTGGTTGGTAGAACAAGTGTGGAGCCAACAAGAATGCCAATCATCCAGATGACCACCATCCTGCAACAGAGAAATTCTGATTTTAGAAGGGAATTTTATGGGTGGAGTTGTTAGTGGTTAGTGCATGTTAGTGTGGGTTTATTTTAACATTCACCTATCTGGCTGACTCTATGCATTATCCTCTCCTCCCTCCTGTCCGGAAGGAAGCCCTGTTCCTGTGGAGGAGAGTCTGTTGTAGGGTTTGATCTGGTTTGCATGAACCCATTTGTACACCGGGGCCTATTTGGATTTTGAGATCCTTATTCTGTAGGCCACTGGTGAGAGTCTTCCCACAATTTCGAAGGGGCCTGCCCATTTTGGGAGATATTTCCTGGAACGCCCGGTTGGTTGAGCAAATCTGAAATAGAAAACTTTTTCGCCCACTTCGTATTCACGGTGGGCTGCTTTCCGGTCATAATATGCTTTTGCGCCCTCTACGCTGGCTTCCAGGTTAATTTGTGCCCAAGCGAATGTGGATCTGAGGTGCTCCTTCAAGTCTGTGACATATTGATGTTCTGTGTAGGCAGTTGTCACACTCACATCTTATGGATGGTACAGCAGATGGAGTGGGAGGATCATTTGCCTTCCAGTCATCATCTCAAAGGGTGTTACTCCTGTGGAGCGTTGGGGGGTGGACCGGATGGCCATCAGGACCAAACGGAATTTGATGTCCCAGTCTTTTCCGTTGCTGCTAACATACTTCTTTAGCGTGGCCATTATGGTAACGGTTCATTCGCTCCACCTGACCCAACGATTGAGGGTGGTAGGGAATGTGGAATTTTACTTCCACTCCCAGAATGTCAAAAAGCGCTGTCATGACGCTTGAGGTGAAATGTGTTCCTCTGTCTGAGTTAATGGACAGGGGAAGACCCCACCGGCTGAAAACATGGTTTAGCAAAAGAAAAGCCGTGGTTACAGCTGTGTTGTTTGGTGCAGGTAAGCATTCAGCCCACTCAGTGAAACTGCACGTCACTGTTAGGAGGTATTTATTACCTCTGGTCGATTTGGGGACTGGTCCAACCCAGTCGATTTGCTGGTGGGACCACGGGAATGTAACCCCCCTTTGCTCAAGTGGAGCCCGACCGAGTGGCTGGGATGGTTGGAACTGACAGCAGGTCAAACATCCTTGGATGTAGATTTGGGTGTCGTGAGCCATCGAAGGCCAGTATGCCACCTGTTGGAGGGTATAGAGAGTAGCTTTAAGACCCCTGTGACCCCCTACAGGAGAGTCATGAGCGTAGGCTGACATGACCCCTCTATGGTCAGCTGGTACCACCCGATGGGGCGTCCTGCGCCCGTTGTGGGTGTAGACTAACAAACCTTTCTCCAGCTTCAGGCGGGACAGGTTACGTCGGAGGGTCCTCAGTTCTTTGGTCTCGCCCCGCGCCAATGGCGACGTTTCAGCTGACAGACCGCTGGCGACTAGCTCCCTGATGTTGTGGAGGTTATCCCGTAGCCATCTGAATAATATCTAAAGGTTGTAGGGTGGAATAATCTATTTTGATCGTTTTACCGTGGTCAGTGGTGGTCTTTTTATTGAAATTAACTTTAATCAGTCCCTGCGGGTCATACCCCATATACCATCCTGTGTTTAAGTGAATACCTAGAGCCAGATATACTACTTCGTTCCATTGATGGGATTCTTCCAACAAACCCCGTTGTAGACCCTTTATGGTCAGTAATAAGGGGATCTTAACGCCTTCGCCTTTCCCTGGGAGCACTCCACGGGTCAGAAATTTTTTTTCAGAGTGAGCTTTTTGTTGTGTGTTCAAGGAAGATTTGGTGGGGATCCAGGTGCGTCCGCTCCATGTTATAACCGCTCCCCACGTCCCTCTGCATAGAGGAGGATTACCAGACTCTGTTACCCTATTGGTGGTGTTATCCGCGCAATAAACTGAGGTTTGTTCGTTGGCACATAAGTAAAAGTCTACTTTTGTGAAATGAGTGAACTCGTCGCCACAATTTATGACGTTGCAGAGGTCAATTTGGAAGGTGGTAGTCGATCCTAGGGTGTAATTTAACTCAATTCCGCCAAAATCTCCAAGGCACTTGTCTGTGGGAGGAGGGGAGACGCTCCGCCTGGATATTTTATTTTGATGATGACTGGTACATGTTTGGAAAGGCAGTTCACAATACAAACCTAGAATCAATGTGACAATGAAAAATGCCAAAACACCTATACCTACCATGACCCAACCCTTAAGGGGCCTGGGTCCTAGATTTTGACCTCCCATACTTTTCAAAGGTACCTGCAAAGGAAGATAAGGATTAACAATATGGTGAAACACAAAAGACCTTTTTATTATTATTATTATTATTATTATTATTATTTTATTTTTATTTTTGAAAAGTTCAGAGTGTTCAGTTCAGTTCTTGGTGGGAGTGCAGCTACGACCATCAGTGAAAGAGAGGAAAGCTCAGTCACATCTGCCTCTTCTGTGTGATGTCCTGGTCTTCACTCACAGGTGTAGACTGACCTGGAGCTAAGTGGTCTCACCAGGGGATTATTCTGCCCCTATTTGGTGGGACCACTGATCTGACGGTGCACCTAAGGTGTAGACTAACCTTTAGGCGTAAATTAACGCTTTCTCACCCTAGGGTATTATTCTGCCCCTTGAATTGGGTGAGAAAGGTCTTCTGGTGTGCTGGTGTTGTCCCTCAGGTTCTGCTGGACCTCTGGCAGCGATCTCTGCGGTGCCTCTGCTGCTGCACACTGGCTCCAATGATACCACGCGTCTCCTTTGCCCTTGACCCTCACCGCATGTGAGGTTCTCTCTGTGACCTGGAATGGACCTGTCCACCTGGGCTGTGACCACTTCCGTTTGATGACTTTCAGAAGGATCCACTCTGCGTCTGAGGTGGTGGCTCGAGCCTCGGATGGTTGGGCGGCCACCTGTTTTGAGAATGCTGCAACCAAGCTGTGGAGAGATCTATAGTAATCACGGTGAGACATAGATTCTTCACATTCAGTCAAAAAAGGTAACCTGGTTTTTGGGCCTGGAAAAGGTCTTCCAGTCTGCAGTTCATGGGGCGTCAACCCATATCTCTGGCTCACTGAGCTTCTTACTGACATCAAAGCTAAAGGCAATGCTGTGACCCAATTCATTTTGGTCTGTGCACAGATTTTAGCCAATTTAGTTTTGATTGTCTGGTTCATCCTTTCCACCTTCCCTTGAGATTGGGGGTGGTACACTGTTCCAAAGGAATGTCTCAGTCCCAGGAACATTTCGACCTCTCTAAGTTCTTCATTTTTGAAATGTGTGCCATTGTCTGACCTGATTTTTGTAGGAAACCCGTCCCTGGGGATGTAATGATTAATCAGACACGTCACCACTGTTTTGCTGTCTTCCTTTTTTGCTGGCCAGGCCTCTGGCCAACCGGTGAACGCATCCACACACACCAAAAGATATCTGAACCCATTCACTCTCTCAGTCATGTCCGTGTAGTCTATGATGATTTCCTTACCTGCTACCGGGTCCACAGGGAACTTACCTGGTGCAGGCTTCAGAGTGGGTCTCACATTGAATTGTTGGCTGTTGCTACACGAGCTTATCCAATGACCTACCGTCTGTTTCAGGTATGGATGCCACCAGTGCTCAAGAATCTTCATCATTTGTGCAGTTCCTGCATGTCCCGGTCCATGTGCTTCTTCCAGTGCTGCTGTGGTCAACCCTGGGGGTAGGATGGGACGTCCATCCGGACTTCTCCATAGTTCATCCTGGTCTTTTCTTCCCCCTCTTGCCTTCCAGACTGATTTCTCTTCCGGTGAGGCCCCCTTTTGCAGTCTACTCACCTCCTCCAGAGTCGGTTCTGGTGTCCATTCAACTTCAGAGTTCATCAAAATGTGTATGGGCAGATATCCAGCTTTGGCTTTGGTTTTGGCTGCTTGGTCTGCAGCTTGATTTCCTTGAGCCACCCTAGTGTAGCTGTTATCATGTCCTTTGCATTTTATGACCACTACTTCTTGGGGAAGTAGTAGGGCCTCAGCTAATCTTCTCATTTCTGGCTCATGTTTAATGGGTTTCTGTCCTGCTGTTCTAAACACTGTTCTCATCCACTGCTTCAGTTCCACGTGCGCTGCTCCCGTGACATAAGCTGAGTCTGTGTAGATGTTCACTTTTTGTCCTTCCCCTAGTTCTAGGGCTGCTATTATTGCTAGCACCTCTGCTCTCTGTGCTGATTGGGTGTCTGTCAGCCCTTCTGCCTTAAGAGTCACAAAGTTCGTTCCTGTGTCTTCCACCACCACATAGGCTGCTTTCAGACCCTCTGTGTCATGTCTAAAACAACAGCCATCTGTGTACAGGTTTCTTGCTTCTGTCAGTGGTTCTCCTTGTAGGTCTGGTCTGATTTTCTTACTTCAACTTTTTCGGCGCATACATGGGGCTCTCCTTCTGTCATTCTGTCTGGCGTGTTGATCCCTTCATGGCTGTAGATGATATTTGGCGCCTCCAGCACCTTACTCAATCTCTGTTGTCTCAATGGTGAGAGTGTGAAAGTTTTGGAATTGACAAATGCCACTACCCCATGTGATGTTAGAATGTGTAGTGGATGTCCCATCACTACGTGGGCTGTTTTTGGATGATTTTTGCCAACCCTGCTGCATGTCTGGTACATTCATGGTGTCTTTGTTCCATGTTGTCAAGCATCACGCTAATGTACATCAGCACTGTTCTTACTCCCCCTTTTTTCTGGAACAGCACTCCGTTCGAAGTATGTGCTGTTACAGAAACATCCAAGTGAAAGGGCAATGTGTAGTCTGGATGTGCCAAGTTAGCAGCTTGTGAAAGGCTGGTTTTAAGAGCAATAAAGGCTTCCTCTGCTTCTGTTGTCCATTCTAGAGGCGCCGTCAAATTGCGCATGCCCTGTTTCTTCACTAAGTCTCAGAGTGGACCAGTTAGGTCAGTTTATCCTGGAATAAATGACCTGCTGTATCCGGTGAGTCCCAAAAAAGAAAGCATGTCCTTCACCCGCACCGGTTTTGGATGAGAAAGGACAGCAGATTGATGTGAAGGGGACATTCCTGTCCCGGGCTGGGAGATCACCCTGCCTAAGAAATCCACCTGTTTCCTGCAAATGTGCAATTTGGCTTTGCTGACCTTGTACCCAGCTTTTGCCAGGTGTGAGAGTACCACAGCCGTGGCCTCCAAGCATTCAGAAACAGTTGGTGTTGCCAAAAGAATGTCATCCACATATTGGATCAATGTGGTGTTTGGGGGGAGAAGACAGTCTTGGAGGGATTCCTTAAGGACCTGATTAAAAGCCTGGTGACAGAGCAAAACCCTGTGGCAAACGAGTGTAACGGTACCTGTTTGACTTATATGTGAATGCAAAAACATCTCTGCACTCCTCAGCTAGAGGCAGGCAGAAGAAAGCGTTGGCCAGATCGATGCAGGTGAACCATGCATGTTCGGGGTTTAGATTGGTAAGAGCAACATAAGGATTGGGCACTGGAACTGTAGGAGTGGAAAGTGCTGCATTTACAGCTCTCAAGTCGTGGGCCATTCTCCATTTCCCAGTGCCCTTCTTTTCTACTGGTAAGATGGGTGTGTTCCAAGAAGAGTCGTCAGCTGGTTCCAGCACCCCAGCGTTCCACAGCCCCTCTATAGTGTCAGAAATTCCAATTTCGGCTGCTGGTTTGTGAGGGTACTCGGATTTTCAAATGGGTCGGTCAGTGTTAAGCTGAAAAGTGATGGGAGAGCAGTGAATGAGTCCCACATCCGTGGGGCCCTCAGCCCAAAGTGAAGATGGCATGCTCTGAACTACAGCTGCAGCCATTGGATGATCTGTTTTTTCTCTCCCATGATGTATTTCAAGTTGTACATGTTCCAAGGTGCCAACGTCTTTGGACGTGTTGGTAATGCGGTAGGTGTTACCTGAGGGTGAATAAGATAGATTGGGTGTGGATGAAGAATGCCAGTCAATGAGAGCTAGGGAGCGTTTTAACACTCCTCCCAGCTCGCGAGCTTCGTGAGCAGGGTGGAGCGCTAGTGAAACATGGGGTACACCATCAGACCACATTTTGAACCAGTCCTTCTGTTCTGTAGACAGCTGCACAGAGGCTACGACACCTTCAGGGGCTACATAAATGTCTGCGGTGGCAATTTCCCAGGACATCCCCTCCAGCTCCTCAGCAAAGCTTTCCTGATAACACTCACAGTTATTCCTGTCATAGAAGAGGGTGACATGTCAGGGGGAGAGACGTAGGGTGCCAGGGTTGAGATCCAAGATTTCCACCGAAGGAAAGACGAGAGAATGCCTTCGCCCGCTGTGGTTTCTGGATGCAGGAGGACCCAATATATGTCAGCCATAGGGTCGGCCAGGGGTTGTATGAGATACTGTCCATGAGAGAGGCGGAAATTGTTGCCACAGGCTAGTTGAGTTCCATTGGGCAGATGCACAGACAGTCCATCAGGTCCACATAAAATGGTGGCACCCATTTTGATCAAAATGTCTCTGCCCAATAAGTTGACAGGGGTGTCCGCTGACACCAAATAGTTGTGGTTCAAAGTCTGTCCCCCTATCTCGGTTTTTAGGGGTGTGGTGTAAGGCAGCACCTGTTTAGCCCCAGAAAACCCCATGACAGTGGTAGTCCTTGTGGAGAGGGTGGTAGGAGGGGCTCGTTGAATAGTTGAACATGTGGCCCCAGTGTCCACCAAAAAAGGAAGATTTTGTCCATACACCGTCATGACAGTAAGGGGTCCTCAGTCCCTCTGTCCGGGGGGTTCTGTGGGGGCCCTCAGTAGTGGTCCGGGCCAAGGCTGGGTTCATCCCAGGCTGGCAGCTGAAGTGAAGGTTGCTGCTGTTGACCTTCACGCGGTGGACCACCCCGTCCTCGATATGGGCGTCGCCCTGGGCCTCCTCTGGGTCTATACCGACGACCATATGCCTCAAGGTTGTGTGGACATTCTCGGCTCTAGTGACCCTGCTCCTCACAGTAGTAGCAAACGTCAGCACCCCCCCCCATCGCCTTGATGGTCCGCCACGGAATCCACAGCCCCTTGGCCCGCCCCTGCCCCTGAACCGGACTGGTTGGGCATGATAGAGACCCGAGGTTGCAGACCTCGGTGCAATCGTGTCCTGATGACCAGGAAATGGAGGAGGCTGGAGACCCTGAGAAACCGCACCTTCATACATTATTTTGGGGGGTTTATTGTCTTTCTTCTTGTCTCCTGCTTTTTGCTTGGCTTCAGCTAACTGCATTTTTAACAATTGGGTCTGCAGAGTTTTAAGTTCCTCCTCATCTTTCTTATGTTCCTCTCTTATTTTGGACAGTTGGTGTATCAGATGGCGATCCCAAGTTCCAGTGTCCGTTCCAAGCATGTCAGGATTGTCATCCATACTGGCCTTCACCTGTTGGGACAGTCCCTTAAGGACAGCATCTCTGAACCAGTCTCGCTGTGCCCCCTCATTAGCTGGGTTAGTTCCTGTCTGAGTTTGCCACATGGATTTACACTGATCCAGGTATTCCCTGGGGTTAATTTTAGGGTCCCATTCAAACTTAGGAATGGTGCGTCCCCTGGTTACAGGGTATGCTTGTCTCAATGCATCACCTAGCCAGTGGCCATGCTGGGAGAAGAGGTCAGAATCCGGGGCTCTTGAGGTAAAAGCAGCTGTCTCAATCTATCTACATGTGTGGTGTGGCATGCAACGTCCTGCCACTGCTCTATAATCCCCCAATGCTAAGATGGTGCCAGCAGTTAGGGTGTCTAAAGTCTGGAGCCACACTGCCGCTCCTTCAGAGATGGGGGGCAACTTGTCAAAGAGAGCAGTAATGTCGCCCAGAGAGAAAGGTTTATACTTACCGGGGGCTCCAGAGCCTTGTTGCTGTAAAAGGGGATAATTGGTTTTTGCGGCATAACTAAAGCCTTCTGGTTTAGCTGAAGCTTTGCGGGGTAATTGTTCCCTTAACTGTACAACTGTCTGACTGTGTATTGGGGATCCGTCCTCAGGATGGTTTTGCTACGGACCTGCTTTTTCACAATATGCGCACAAAATCCGCTTATCACGGTATTGTCTTTGTTAACAACACAGTGCATTTATTCATCCGCAATGGTAAAGCTGCTGTGGCTGTACCCACACACACATACAATCAGTCAGTCAGCGCTTGTCACAGTCACTACCGTTTAATATCAGCAAAAACACTTAATATTCACATTTATTCTATAATCCGCCACACAGACACGTATCCCTAGGACACAACAGTTATTTTAACCCAAATGATCCTCTCGCTCAGTGCACACACACACATTCCAGCTCGGACTTCCTCAATTCAACAGCACTATCAGTTAGACATTCGCACACAGAAAATGCATAAATATGCAGAAACAATTCTCTACAAATTCACTTCACCCTATATTCAACAAATGCTTTTTATTTTCCTCAAATAATAAAAAATCCAACCGCATTTTTAATTCAGAACGTGTGTTCAAGAGTAACACTGACTGCACTCCCAGCCAGTTGTGTACTTCCTCTGTGTGTCCACTAGATGGGACTGTAACCCTTTGTAAAATTTCTGAGTGAATCATTTACCTGTTTTCTTTAAAAAATTCAGAGGAAGTACTCGTCTGGCCTCTAACCAATGCCAATTATTATTATGGTAAAATCTCACTATACAAACAGAAGGACGAAGAAGACCCACAAGATTTTTTGGATAGGATAAGACGTGTTTTTAGAGCAAACTCTGCTATACCATATGATGAAGCAGAGGCAGGAGCCTATCAGCAACAGTTGAAGAGAGCCTTTTTGCAAGGCCTTAAAATTGAACTCAGACGGTATATAGATAAACACTGGGTTCATCAAAATACAGGAACTGTTACACAAGCTTTAGAGTACGCGGAGCACGCTCATAAAACACAGAGAGATAGGAAGACAGATATGTGTGGAATGCAAGACAGTTTAATGGCTTTGCATCGCTCAGGGGCAAGCGGGCAAAGAGGACGGAGGGGATTCAGAGGTCACGGAGGAGGAGGAGGAGGAGGGCCACGACACAGTTACACACAGAGCAATGTGTGTCTGAGGTGTGGAAAAATAGGGCATTATGCTAGAGAATGTAGGACAATTTTACAAAACCCTGGCGCAAGAGATGACAATTGCTGGATTTGCAATGAGTCAGGACATTTTGCAAGAGAATGTAATGAAAAGCGGGTGTATAATCCCAACTCTACCCAGAATTGACAATTACAGCCACAGCCCCCACCTCCTCCCCCACTAGCAGAGAGAAACAGTAGTGAAATGGAGGAAGTTGACATACAAGCAGCATTGGAACTTATAGCACTGAGTAGGATGCAATATTTGCCATATAAAAACATAATAATAAATGGCAAAGTATATTGCTCTTTGTGTGATACAGGGGCATGTAGAACTGTGCTAACTAAACCTCCACCCGGAGTAAAATATTCTAACACCACAGTGCATGTTAGATCAGCAGCTGGCACATCAGAGGTACATTACCTAAGTGCACCAGTAACAATAATATGAAAGCTGTATTAACCCAACCATTTGGCTCCAAAAACAGACCTTTAGCATTTTATTCTAAAAAATTGGATTACATCTGGATTTCCAAATTGTTTGCAGAGCTGCATCGCAGCAGCAGAAGCTGTGAAGCAGACAGCTGAAATTGTGCTGTGCCACCCGCTCACACTGAAAGTTCCTCATTCAGTGTCACTTGTATTGCTACAAACATCACTTCCTTTCTTGACACATGCAAGGCATATTACGTTGACCTCATTGCTACTCTCACAACCAAATATAACTCTGCAAAGATGTGGTCCACTGAACCCTAGCACATTAATTCCAACAGCAGAAGATGGGAAACCACATTCTTGCAAAACAAAGGTAGAGGAAGATACAAAACCTAGGCAAGATATCTCTCAGACACCTCTGGAAAACTCACAAATTGTCTTTGTAGATGGATCAGCATCAAAAGATGAATATGGAAAAAACAGAGTCGGTTATGCAGTAACCACTGAAACTAAAATTATAGAGTCACAGGCCCTGCCCCATACATGCTCAACACAGACTGCAGAGCTGTATGCTGTTATCAGAGCGTGTGAATTATATGAAGGAAAAATCCTAACCGTTTATACAGATAGCCAATATGTATTCAGTTCTGTTCCCCATTTTGCCAAAATATGGGAAAATAGAGGGTTTAAAACATCAGCTGGAAGAGAATTGACACATTTTAATCTGTTAAAACGACTGCTGTTAGCTATCCAGCTACCTGCAAAGATAGCACTTTGTAAATGTAAAGCGCATCAATCTAATGAAACCATGGGGAACACCTTTGCTGATATTTCTGCTAAAATAGCTTCAAGACTTCCCCTCACTTTGAAAATGTCAAATCTCTTATTTATAGATACAGATGTGCTGAAAGATTCACAACAATCTGCACCAGCTGCAGAAGTTAAATCTTGGCTGAATAGAGGGGCCATAAAGAAGGATGACATTTATCATTTGGGAAATAAGCCAATATTACCAAAGAATTTATACAAGACGGCGGCCCATGCGACACACGGAATTTCGCATGTGTCAAAGGGGGGAATGGTACACTTAGTAAATCTACATTTCCATACCATACATTTTTCTGACTATGCAAAAAACGTTTGTAGATCATGTATTATCTGATGCAAACATAATCCACAGAAAAGAGGCCAGTTCCCAGCAGCAATTCATCCCTTTCACACGATACACATGGATTTCATAGAGTTATCATGGTCAGGGGGAAATAAATATTGTTTAGTGGTTATAGATGCATTTTCAAAGTGGGTAGAAATGTACCCCGCCAAACACTGTGATGCGCTCACAGTGGCAAAGAGTTTAGTGACACATTTCTTCCCTACATATGGTATCCCACAAATCATAAGATCAGATAACGGGACTCATTTTGTAAATAATGTAATAGAACTGTGCTCTAAAGCATTAGGGTTTCAGTTAAAAATCATTGTTCTTACCACCCACAATCTGCTGGGCTGGTTGAACGAACAAATGGAACAATAAAAAATAGATTAAGGAAAACAATGGAAGAAACAGGGAGGCAATGGCCTGAATGTCTATCTCTGGTTAAATTATGGATGAGAATAACTCCAAATCAAACTGGTCTTACTCCATTTGAAATAGTACATAGCAGACCTTTTCCATTGCCATCAGAAATGGATGACATAGGAAAAGCACAGCAGGAAACATCATTGGCTGAATGGATGAATAAGATGTTACAAACAAAAGAAGTAGAGTTGTCCAGTAGTCTGCCAGTAAATTCTGGTCCAATTTCACAGAACAACTTGAGGCCTGGAGACCTGGTCCTGATTAAGACACTTCACAGAAAGGACTGGAGCACCCCCTGCTGGAGAGGGCCATACCGTGTTCTCCTGACCACACCGACAGCTCTGAAAATCACAGAGAGACCATCCTGGATCCACAAGAGCCACTGTAAGCTAATATCAACGTTACAGGAGCCAAACCAACCGACGGGGTAACAGGGGAAAGACCGGGTACAAAGGGGTTGGAAACCCATATGGTCCAACATCTCAAACCGGCGAAGAAAACAACTGACCTGTGCCCAATTTAGCATGGCTTTTTGTAACATGTGGACAGGACTGATAAGCCTGAGCCTACTCCTGGTAGCAGGGCTCTTTCTCTGTTTAAGGCAGGATCCACAGGATGCAACATCACACGAGAAGAGATGGACACCGGACGGGTCTCATCTCAGACACCTAAAGGAAGGAGGAGGTCACCCATTTCTGCAAAATTACTGGTATCGTTATGTGTATGACACAGCGAAAACTCAAAATAAAACTGATTGTTATGTGCGTTCCATAATGCCCGTGCATTCCCAAGGCCCCACCATATATGTCAAAGCTATGAACCTCACTGAGACAAGTTGCGCCATATCAATGGGCCTGATAGGATATACAAATAAAAAGTTATTTCTTATGCCAAACCAATCTTTCAGTAACCAGAGATTAAATTATAGTTGTGACCCAGAAAACTGTACTTGCGACAGAGAACAATGGCAACCTCTCAACATTACAGGGCAATCAGAACCATTCAAAGCACATGTATCAGACCCCGGAAACCATCGACACTGCATAAGACAAAATATTACAGAGAATCATACTCATTTTGTAGGGAATACTACGAGATGTAACTACTTCTATACTAACCGGAATAGTCCCGGAAACGGCACATACAGGATAGAAAGGGTGGCATGGTTATGTGGTAATAATGCGTATTATGTACTTCCACCCAGCTGGTATGGTGTACAGGTCCTTCTCAAAATATTAGCATATTGTGATAAAGTTCATTATTTTCCACAATGTCATGGTGAAAATTTAACATTCATATATTTTAGATTCATTGCACACTAACTGAAATATTTCAGGTCTTTTATTGTCTTAATACGGATGATTTTGGCATACAGGCATACTATCTCACAAAATTAGCATATTTCATCCAACCAATAAAAGAAAAGTGTTTTTAATACAAAAAACGTCAACCTTCAAATAATCATATACAGTTATGCACTCAATACTTGGTCGGGAATCCTTAGGCAGAAATGACTGCTTCAATGCGGCGTGGCATGGAGGCAATCAGCCTGTGGCACTGCTGAGGTCTTATGGAGGCCCAGGATGCTTCGATAGCGGCCTTTAGCTCATCCAGAGTGTTGGGTCTTGAGTCTCTCAACATTCTCTTCACAATATCCCACAGATTCTCTATGGGGTTCAGGTCAGGAGAGTTGGCAGGCCAATTGAGCACAGTGATACCATGGTCAGTAAACCATTTACCAGTGGTTTTGGCACTGTGAGCAGGTGCCAGGTCGTGCTGAAAAATGAAATCTTCATCTCCATAAAGCTTTTCAGCAGATGGAAGCATGAAGTGCTCCAAAATCTCCTGATAGCTAGCTGCATTGACCCTGCCCTTGATAAAAGACAGTGGACCAACACCAGCAGTTGACACGGCAGCCCAGACCATCACTGACTGTGGGTACTTGACACTGGACTTCTGGCATTTTGGCATTTGCTTCTCCCCAGTCTTCCTCCAGACTCTGGCATCTTGATTTCCGAATGACATGCAGAATTTGCTTTCATCCGAAAAAAGTATTTTGGACCACTGAGCAACAGTCCAGTGCTGCTTCTCTGTAGCCCAGGTTAGGCGCTTCTGCCGCTGTTTCTGGTACAAAAGTGGCTTGACCTGGGGAATGCGGCACCTGTAACCCATTTCTTGCACACGCCTGTGCACGGTGGCTCTGGATGTTTCTACTCCAGACTCAGTCCACTGCTTCCGCAGGTCCCCCAAGGTCTGGAATCGGCCCTTCTCCACAATCTTCCTCAGGGTCCGGTCACCTCTTCTCGTTGTGCAGTGTTTTTTGCCACACTTTTTCCTTCAAACAGACTTCCCACTGAGGTGCCTTGATACAGCACTCTGGGAACAGCCTATTCGTTCAGAAATTTCTTTCTGTGTCTTACCCGCTTGCTTGAGAGTGTCAATAGTGGCCTTCTGGACAGCAGTCAGGTCGGCAGTCTTACCCATGATTGGGGTTTTGAGTAATGAACCAGGCTGGGAGTTTTAAAGGCCTCAGGAATCTTTTGCAGGTGTTTAGAGTTAACTCGTTGATTCAGATGATTAGGTTCATAGCTCGTTTAGAGACCCTTTTAATGATATGCTAATTTTGTGAAATATGAATTTTGGGTTTTCATGAGCTGTATGCCAAAATCATCCGTATTAAGACAATAAAAGACCTGAAATATTTCAGTTAGTGTGCAATGAATGTAAAATATATAAATGTTAAATTTTCATCATGACATTATGGAAAATAATGAACTTTATCACATTATGCTAATATTTTGAGAAGGACCTGTATGTGCCCCAGTTTTCACATTTGATCATAGTATAATACTCAGCAAGGTAACGATGATACCCACCTTCTCCAAAAGGCTAAAAAGAGACATAGAAATGAAACCACACGACCCTATCTGGGGAACTAATGTCCCGGATGAATTTAAGCTTTGGCCAAAAGATGAGAAAGTGACACTATCTCTCCTTCCTTGGTTAGGTGTGGGTAAACTAATGCTGCGTGTGGAAACTTTAAGCTACCGATTAGGGCTGTTTTTGAATAACTCCATAATAGTAGAAGAGGGCCAAAACACAGAAATGAGCGCTATGCGATCTTTGGATATTTTAACAGCATCAACGTTTTGTTGAACAACACCTGTTGCACATATATCCCAGATAATATACATTTCTCAAATATAACAGGGACGTTGAATAACCTGCGTAACCTGCAAAACGTCATGACACACAACCATCCGATTCCCAGCTCCTCTTTGCTAGACTGGATGCTCCGAGGGGGGTGGATGGATTGGGTTAAGATTTTCTTATTTGCCATAGCAGCATTCCTGATCATCCTGTGCACCTTGTCAATATGTATTATCCCAGGTTGCAAATGCATGGTAAAAAGGATAGTAACTTAATCAGTCACAGTTGCGTATGCAGCATTGATTCAAGTCGACACATCACTGGACCCAAAAACAGATGACTATGATGACATGTTGTAAATGAATATATCTTCAATGCCTGAGTGTATTCATAATTGTGCTTCATAATTGTGCTTCATAAAATGACCTTATAGCAGAAAATCGAAAGAAGTTGCTGTTACGTGAAATGAGAAAAAGTGCAATGATGATATGAACAAGGCTTGTTTTAATTCTTTTACTTTTATTACATTTTGTTTTCTTTGTTTTATTATATTGTTTTACTCTGCCATGATTGGTTGTCGCCTAGGGGCTGTGTGAGTGTTTCCCACAATTAAATCTGCTTTCCGTCCTGAGGGTTTGTGCTCACACAGAGTGTTTTCTTTTACATGTATTTTACTCATGACTTATTTGTGATAAGAGGGGGGACTGTTAGGGTTTTTAATACTTTTATATTGTTTATCACTTATGTCTGCTCTTAGTGCTTTCTTCCCCCATATGCCATACACAAAGAGATAAGAGAGAAGGGTGAGTTATGCTATTATCAGCAACATCTAGGGACTGGCACCATTCCTCACTCCTTTCTCTCTGCTTAAAATCAAGACACAGGAACCCTAACCTTTCACACACACACACACACACACACACACACACACACACACACACACACACACCCTGAATGTTTGTTGAATTATGTGTGAACCAGCATGTTATAAATAAAAAGAGATGAGTGCTAATGCTTTGTAGATTTGCACTGCAAAGTGTGAGCTACCCTTGCTGCAAGTACATCTGACTCTGTGTCGTTCCTTACCTCTGAGTTAACTAAATAATACCTAAGAATACCCCTGGCAGATTTGGAGTTTAAATTATTTTTCATTCAATCAGGCTGTTTGTCTCTGATAGGAAATAAGGCCAACATCTCTCAAATGAAAATAAAACCATGTAAATTGAGTATCTGTTTTAAAAAATCTGTTTAAATTTAATTTTATTAGACAAATGGCATACCAAACATTACTTACTTGGCATTACATCAATCAACCCATTTTTATAACCGCTGAGGATCTTTTGTGCCGGTTCCCACTGTTATTTTGGTGATTTATGTTAGGTGATGAGCTTCAAGGTATGAAGGTTTCCTTTCCATCACCATAATCTTTAGCTTCTTAGCTTCCTCTCTATCAATTCAGGACTCTGGCCGGGCCGTTCCAAAACGTTAATAGTTAGAAGAAACATGTTGATAAATGAAAAGATTACTTGAAAGCTAAACCTGCCAAGAGTATGAAAAACATTTTGCTTTATGTCAGTTGTTGAAAGGTAAATTAGAACAGTTATGTGTGATGTGATATGAGTGTTATGTTCAAGTAAGCAACACATTTGTACGTTAAATTAAGTCATACACTATACTGCCAAAAGTATTTGTCTACTTCTACATGTTCATGAACCTTAATGACACCCTATTCTTAATCTATAGGGTCTTGTTTGTTGATGGACCCACCGTTTCCAGCAACAGCAACTTTAACTATTCTGTAAACATCTTCCACAAGCTTTAGGAGTGTGTTAAGAAAACCAGAACTGCAGCCTCCGCTCTAATTCATCCCACTGGTGTTCAAAAAGGTTGAGGTCAAGACTCTCTGCAGGCCAGTCAGATTTCACCACAGCAAACGTCCTGAAGCCATGGAAGTGATTGGAACACCAGAATTCATTCATTTGGTGGTGTGACCCAATACCTTTGGTATTATAGTGTATGCACATAATTATCCCCAAATTCCCTCCCTTTTCCTTTCTTTGTCTTTCAATTAAACAATAGGTGTCTTGATAGTGGATGGATTATAAAGCCTCATGGTAGGCCTCATGGCAGACAGAAATGACTTCTTGTACTGTTCTTTTGCTCTTCTGGGGTAATTGAGTCTGTGACTGAACCTGCGTTTTGAGATTGTCAGTAATTCTTCAGGGGGTCTGGGAGTTGTTATTCATGATTGGCTATAGGCTTGCCAGCATTCTGTCACTGACCACCTCCTCCAAGACTTTGAGTTGAAAACAGATGTGCCTGAGTTTTAATTTTAAATAAGAAGCATCCAAAGACTGTGTGTTCTATTGGTGGGATATCTGAGTTTAAATTATTTGTCTCTTTGCATCATTAGCCAGTCACACTATGAAGTGTGTCCTGCTGTCCCCTAGAACGGTTTCACATACCTCCTCGTACCCTTGTATCCAGTCCACTTGGAACTTATGTAAATCATGCCCTCCTAATCATTATTTTTATCTCGGCTGAACAATCACCTTCCACAAAGATTTAAAGTTTACACCACAGCAGCTTAGGGGGCAACAATACGCTGTCTACTTCTAAGTAGACATTGTCTATTCCATTGTCTACTGCTCAGAGGAGAAGAAAAAAACAGAAAAGAGTACAGGGTTTGTGTCCTTATAGATAAATTATCTATAGTGGGAAAACCACAGATCTCTCCTCACTGAATTTCTGTAAAACAAGTTTTGTTCATATTTTTTTTCCTACCCTGAAGGTATGAGCTCTGTTTTCTTCATATGCTATGTGTTTGGCACCACCCTCTGACAGAGGTTATTATTGTCACTGCCAGTGAGGACAGGAAAGGCAGATATCCGATGAGAACTCAAGTGGGACCTAATGGGACGGAACAGGTGGAATAGTTTGCAACACACAAGCTTTGTGTCTAGGCGATATGACTTATGCTGTAGAATGATGAAAATAAGGACCTTAGGTGAAAACAGTGGGTGCAAATCAGATTATGTCATAGGATATTTGCATATCAAATAAGCACTACATGTGTCCTCTGCTGTGTTCCTCTCCTTTTGCCTGTTCTCTGTCTCACTTTGTAGCAAAGAGAGAGCTTGTTCATTCATTAGTGTGAAACATAAAAAACAGCTCACGGCTATATTCCATTTCACAGAACTCAAAACTGGGAAGTTTCAAGGTGATAGTGTTCCAGTTTCTTGCTTGTCTGAAAGTTGGTAAAAAGCATAATGGGAGCTCATATTCTTCATTGCTCACATGTAATGCCACCGCTACAACAATAACAATGATTCTACGCTGTTCTACGTGCTATTTTGTGAGTCGAAATGTCTCGTCTTATAAACACTAAAATGTAGTACATGTACAACTGACTAAATGTTATATAAATAAAAAAATGCTAAATCCAGTCCAAGTAGGAAGTAAATGGTAAATGGCTTGTACTTGTATAGCGCTTTATCAAGTCCCCAGAGACCCCAAATCGCTTCACACTGCAATCAGTCATTCACCCATTCATACCCACATTCACACACTGACAGTGGTGAGCTACATTGCAGCCACAGCTGCCCTGGTGCGCACTGACAGAAGTGTGCCCAAGTCTTACTTCCTAAGACTTGGGCAGACTTAGGAAGGCTTACTACTGTTGATGCAAGTTGTGCCCATCTTGAAATCCAACTCTCATTGGAGTTGCTTCCACTTTTCAAGTGGGATGTCCCACTTGGGGAGATTTCCAGTTGAAATTTACGACTAGAACCTGGAAAACTTCCATTTCCCAGTGCTACTGGAAGGCAGTATCTGTTTCCATCATTCATGTCAAAGAGATAGATTTGGTTTGTTAGTGAACATCACAACTCTAATATAAAGTATGTACAAATTATTAATATTAAATTGTAAGTTAAATTTCAGCTTTCTTAAATGGTAATGAATGTATGTTATTGGAATTCTTATTTACCACAAAAAAATAAATATATATGCTGTTTTAATCACATGGGCATGACATGCTAAGCTCACATCTATGAACTGTAGGTCAGGATGAAATAGTGACGGGAAAGAGAAACTGTCTGCTGCACAAGAAACATCTCATAACAGCCCAAGAAAATGGTATTCTGTTCATTTCTTATTTATTTTGTATATTGCACAGTGTTTCCTTCTGAAAATTACTCTGGACAGGTACTTGTAATAAAATTAGTTTTGCATGATCCCTGAAAAGTTTTCTAACTGTAGCACCACTGGCCTACAAAAGTATGGCAGATATTATTATTAGCCCTAATAATAACACAAGTGTCATGTTAATACCAGAGTTCTGAGCTCTGCCAACGTTGAGCCAAGAATCCTCTACACAGCCCTCCTCGCTTTTATTTCTTTAGAATCAAGTAGTTTGCATGTTAAAATATTGCTGTTCATGAAAATAATGATTATCGCGTTGAATGAAGGAAAATTTATTACCCACTCTGCTTTTACGACCAAGAAATCCCATGAGATTTAAATAGAAGGTTTCTTAGTGTAGTGGTTCTGTTTTTAGAAAAACATTGTTAACAAAAGAATATGTTCACATTGTAGTGGAATCAATTTTAGGAGATTTTTTATGATCTTCTCAGCTGCACTGGCAGATAAATGACTTTTAGTTTTCTGTTTTTCTTCAGTGCCATGTTTCTGAACTGAACTCTAAAAAGCAGTCGCAATTTTTCTCCAACAACCAGAACCCAGTAACTGCAGGACTGGTGGCTCATTTGAACAGTTCACTTTAATGTCTTTGAGAAAGTCATGTATAATAAATGCATAATTATTAATTGTATTTGTAGAGGAGCACATTGATCCATTTGTACTCATATACTTAATGTTTTTTTAAAGCGCTTCACCTGACCTGCAACATTATATTGGTACCACAAGATGGCTGTAAAACATTGCTGCCGTTTGTATTCCATTGTATGCATTCCATCCAATGTCAGGGCTTTATTTTATTTCAACTACATGACTATTAATAGATCATTATTAAAAATAATAATAAATGAGCAATTCCTGGACAAATGTAAACTCACAACAATGCTGTTTAGCTTATTTTCTTGCTAAAACCTGCATTTTAAATGGAATTGCCTTATAAAAGTGTCTCTCATACCCTTTGAACTTCAGTCAATACTTTGTAGAACTACCCTTGCCATTCTAACACATGACTGTGCTTTGATCTAAACCAGTGGTTCTCACTCCAGGTCCTCAAGACCCCATTGTCCAGCAAATTATTTCATTACCTCCTGCACGCAATTAAATGTTGTGGAAACCTGTCTATCACCTATTTATTTAAAGTAGGCAAGTAGCATCAGGAAAACATCTAAAACATGCAGGACAATGTGCCCCATGGACCATTGTTGCTCTGACTGTGAATTTAAGGTTGCTGTCCTGGTGGAAGTTGAATCTCCATCCCAACCTCAAGTCTTCTGTAGCCGCTAACGCCTTTTGTTTTTAGGATTTCAGGATTATTATGCTCCATCCATCTTCCCATCAACTCTGACCAACTTCCCTGTCCCTGCTGAAGAAAAGCATCCCCATAGCTTGATGCTACCAACACCATGCTTGATGGTAGGGATGGTGTTTTCAGTGTTAATATTCCATTAGATATACAACATTGAACAATAACACTCCTCTTACCATCCTTCCTTAAAAGCTAGATTGGAGTGCACAAGGAGAATTTGTACTGTGGACGGAGGGTATTCCTATTTCCAGCAGTCATTGGATGAGAGGCAGGGTACACCATGGACAGATTGCCAGTCCATCACAGGACAATACAGAGAGACGCAGGAAAAACACTGTGTGCACACCCATTCAAGACACCCAGCACATAATGTGCTTTGATATCAAGTTGTGCTGTGCAGCTGTAAGCTGATATTTTTGCGGGTTTCTGTAAGGCGGACGCTGAGGTGAGGCTGAGTTTACTTTTAAATCCTGTGGATGTTATCTTAGCTGCAGGAATAGAAAATGTCTTTACCAGAGCAAGGAGGTCAGAAATCATATACAAGCAAAGATACAACTAAAGATGCCAATGCCCTGAGGTCAGTTTTTTTTTTATGGAATTTGAAATAAATTAATTTAATATTTCTCATATCAAAACATTTGAGGGGGACAGAAGGGTATTGCTTCTGACATTTCTGCATAAGCATGTTCACATCTCAGATATAAAGGCTTACAGATGTGAACAAGTTTGATACGAAGATGTGTAAAATTCCATCTTTAACTATAAATAAAAAAACTTTTTCATGGGTGACAGAAACTTTCTCCAATTCAAGACTCATTTTATGTGTGGTTCTGAAACACCTGGGAGGTAATTCAGTAATGTCTTTTTATGCCAGCCAAAACTGGGAAAATAGCACAAATAGGTCATATTCATTTAAATAAACAGTAGCCCAAAAATACTCTGAAAGATCCCATGAGTTACACGATGAATTGGAAAAGTATCTGGTGCAGAGAGAAATAATTTGGTGCGCACAAGAAAGTTTATTTATTTCTGTTCCCTTCAATGTCGCTTTAAAGGCTGTGTATGAAACATGGTCTTACATTAAAAAAAATTTCAAAAACCCAACATGACATAAAATACATTGGGGCAGCCATGTGAAAAAATTAGGACATCCTAGAACAGCCTATGTGTTTTCTAACATATTTAGTCATATAGATACAGTATTTAGTATCACTTCTGGCAGGAAACGCACAGGTTCTATGCGAAGCAGAGTTAGTCCGAGTGGAGCGGACCCGTGCTACCTAAAAAGAGCCAATAAAAAAGGGGCATTTGCAACATTGAGGGACTCCATGACTCTTTACCAAATAGTGCTTGGTGTGGAGGATAAAAAAGTCAGAGAAAGGCTGCTGAGGCAAAGGGAGCTTACGCTGGAAGAAGCTATACAAATTTGCCAGGCCAGTAAACTCTTCAAGATGCACATGAGGACTTTCAACAATGCCCTGTGATGGACTGGCAACCTGTCCAAGGTGTGCCCCGCCTCTCGCCCATAGACTGTTTGAGATAGGCACCAGCTCCCTCGCGGCCCAGTATGGAACACGCGGGTATGGAAAATGGATGTCTGGCAGACTGTGAGTGTTTTTTCCCTCTCCTCTTTTTCTACCTCAGGTTCAGAAGTCCAACTGGTGCCAATTTGAAATCTTGAGCTCTGACTGGATGGGGAACTTAACCAGGACTCGGGACTGCCTTTATAAAGGAAGCTCACATGTGGGGCTGGCCCTGCCTTCTTCTCCTCCTGGCTGATGACTGTTTGGTACACCTATATGGATTCTCAGGAGCATGTTTGTTTGTAAAAGGTTTGTGGTGGGAGTTAGAGGACATGGGTTGAAACAAGAAATTAAAAATACAGTCTTACAAAAATTGGTTGAGGTACAGATCCTTGATGACTTAAGCAAGACTGGTCCAGATGTTACTGATGACCTTGTACCTTCTGTTGAATAAGGTGTCTCACCTGTGAAATCTGCGGTCATGACGACTCCCCCTAAGAGATTGGTCGAGCCTCAGAAGCCTCTTGCAACTTTTCCTCATTTAGATCCTGTGTTACCAGATTTCAACGGATCCAGTGGTAGCCTCAGACTTAAGGTTCATCTCGCTCGCCTTCAGTTAGAAGCAGAGGAAAGGGAGATGGTGCGTGAAGCAGAGTTTAATCTCAAACTCCAGATTCACCATTTGGAGTTTGAAGCTGAGAAGGAGGTAAAATTGAAACAGCTTGAGGAGGAAGCTATGAGGCTTTTATAGAGCCAGACTTTCACAAGTTCATCTGTTCATTCTGGTACTTCAACAGAGTTGCAAGATAAACAGAAATTTGATGTAAGCAGAATTTTTTCTTTGGTGCCAACATTTAGGGAGGCAGAAGTTGGCTCATACATTAGTGCCTTTGAAAGGATTGCAACAGCACTGGAATGGCCAGATGAGATGTGGGCTGTGCTACTGCAATGCAAGCTAATGGGTAAAGCTCAAGAGGTTATATCATTTTTGTCTACTGAGGACAGCATGAAATATGATGTTCTGAAAGAGTCCATATTACGTGCTTATGAGCTTGTGCATGAGGCCTACAGGCAAAGGATGAGGAATCACAGGAGGTCTAGTGGTCAAACACATATAGAGTTTGCAAGACAGGAGTTCTCTTTGACAAATGGTGTGCTAGTGAGAGGCAGCCATCTTGGGTGATGAGTTCATATTGACACATAGAAATGTGTTTGCTTCTTCACCTCGTTCAAGTAAGGTTTGATTACCCATCCACCAAAACCTGAACTTGATTGGTCTGAAGCCAGAGTTAAACAACCACCATTTCTTTCACATGAGGTACGGGAATGCTTCTATTGCCATAAAAAAGGTCATGTTATTGCTGATTGCCTTTCATTGAAGAGCAAGACTTAATCATCACAAACAAAGGGGATGGGTTTGCTTAAAAATGTTTCACTCCCCAACAACCTGATGTCGTTAAATGAAGATAATGAACCAAATCCCTGTTTATTTTGCCTTTGTCAATCATGTCATGTTGCCAGTCTAGTGTAGTTGTCCAAGGTACTGGAATGACTTTTGTGTCTACACCTTTGCATAATATTCTCATCAGTTCAAGTCTTGTCATTGGCTTTTGCAGAGTTGCTGTCTTTCCCATTTTCTCATTCTCTGGAACAACTTGGCCGGTGGCCTGTGCCTGAGGTTGTAGACACACCTGACAAGAGTCTGGAATCTGACCCACAAATGTATTTTGATGTTTTTCCCTGCTTGCGTGATAACAAGGACCCAGTCAAAGGAAAATGACATTGAATTGGCTGAATATTTTCTAGCAATGGAACAGCCTTCCGAAACTATTAGATTGGGTGTTAACCTTAATGATAAATCTGAAAAGGTGTCCTCTCTTCCAACTCTTAACAAAATAAATCTGCCAGCTTCAAGAGTGGAGTTTGCTGATGCACAGAAACATGATGTCTCTCTATTGAAATGTTGTTCTTCTGTGCTTACCCAGGAGGAAGCCAAAGGAAAGAAAGTGGCATATGTTATTGACAAGGGTCTTCTGCTGCGTCGCTGGGCTGGTGATGACTTGGAAGACTTGGGTAGAGTTTATCAGGTTGTTGTGCCAAAAGATTTCCGCTTACAGGTGCTATCTTTAGCACATGATCATCAGATGTCGGGGCACTTAGGCATAACTAAAACCTATACCAAAGTCCTCAAACACTTGTTCTAGCCAGGACTCAAGTCGGATGTGTCACATTATTGTTGTACCTGCCATGTCTGCCATGTTGCTGGAAAACACAATCAAGTAATTCCCCCTGCTCCCTTATCACAAATTCCAGTAATGGGTGAGCCATTTGAAAGGGTGATTGTTGACTGTGTAGGTCCTTTTCCTAAATCAAAGAGTGCAAACTAGTTCATTCTAACAATAATGTGTGCTTCCACTAGATTCCAGGAAGCAGTGCCCTTGTGGAGAATCACTGCTCCTGTTATCACTAAAACGCTGGTAAAGTTTCTTTCGTATTTGGTCTCCCCAAGGTGGTTCAAACTGAACAAGGCACAAACTTTAAATTTAGCACCTTTGCCCAGGCACTAAAGGCATTGGGTGTAGAGCATATCACATCAAGCTCTTAACATCCTGAAAGCCAGGGCTCCCTGGCTTTCAGGATGTTAGTATCAGGGAAAGATTTCCCCAGATACTAAAGTCCATGCTACGTAAAACACTGTATGGACACAGACAGGGACTGGGATTTCTGTTGTTTGCTGTGCGTGAAACAGTGCAAGAGTCTTTAGGTTTTAGTCCTACTGAACTTATGAAATTGACATGAATTCAATTTCAGTTTATTTATATAGTGCCAATTCACAACACATGTCGTCTCAAGGCACTTAACAACAGTCAGGTACATACATTCCAATTAATCCTAATCATTGAACAGTGCAGTCAGATTTAGTTTTTTATTAAAATTGTATAAAAAGTTTTTCTAAGGAAAGGAAACCCAGCAGATTGCATTCAGTCAGTGACTTGCAGCATTCCCTCCTCCCGCATGAGCATGTAGAAACAGTGGACAGTCATGGGCTTTGACTTTGCAGCAATCCCTCATACTGAGCATGCATGTAGCAACAGTGGAGAGGAAAATCTCCCTTTTAACAGGAAGAAACCTCCAGCAGAACCAGGCTCAGTGTGAGCGGCCATCTGCCACGACCGACTGGGGGTTTGAGAGAACAGAGCAGAGACCCAAAGAGAACAAAGAAGCACTGATCCAGGAGTCATTTCTATGTGAAGGAAAAGTAAATGTAAATGGATGTAGCTCCTTTAGTCGTTTCACCTAGAAAGAAAGAACAGATAAACTCTGAGCCAGTTTTCAAGGTTAGAGTGTGAAAGAGAACATGAGGTTAGAGGACCTTTAAATTTCCTTAAAGAACAGCTAGTTTCACCCTCCAAAATGGTTAAGAGTATTCCCGAGTATGTTGCTACAATGAGAGATCGCCTTCAGTCACCTTGTTCTCTGGCCAATGATGCCCTGACATCTTGTCAAGCAAAGATGAATTAACGCTATGACCAAAGAGCGGTGGTTCATGAGTTCCATCCTGGTGACAAGGTTTTGGTTTTACAGCCCATTTTAGGTTCTGCTGTGGAAACAAAGTTTTCTGGACCATATGTCATAGAAAAGAAACTCAGTAAAACTAACTATGTTGTACAGACCCCTGATCACCAGCGCAAGACTAGACTGTGTCATGTTAACATGATGAAACTTTATCATTCAAGAGAGAATGAAGATTCTCTAACTGCAAGGGAGGTTGAATCTATTTCCCCTGTTGCTTGCACAGCTTCGGATTCTAATAATGGGAATAATAATGAGGATTTAGTCATGCACAAAGATGTACCACAGGGTGCAAGACTTAGTAATAATAAGGTTTTGTCCAATCTACCCCACTATTTGTCTCAATTATCAGGTGACTATGCTAAAGACATTCAGAAACTCATAGCAGACTTCTGAAGTTCATTTAGGATGTTCCTATCTAGACAGGGGTGATGTCCCATGACATTGTTCTTGCCAATCTTGTCTATTAAACAGCATGCATATCGTGTCAACTCCACAAAAAGAGATATTATGAAAAAGCAAGTGGGGTATATTGTTAAACATGGACTTGCTGTTCCTTGCTGTAGCCCATGGAGATCTCCATGTTTACTGGACATGAAAGCTGATGGTAGTCCAAGGTTCTATACAGACCTCTGTAAAGTAAATGCAGTGATGGTTCTTGATGCAAATCCTTTACCTCTCATCGATGATTATATAGAAGAAATTGGACCTGCCACCTATATTAGTAAACTTGACATGTTCAAAGGATATTGGCAAGTTTCTTTAACAAAAAGAGTTTCTGAGATTTCTGTTCTTGTGACACCAGACAGTTTTCTAACATGCTTCACCGATAGAAGCAGCTTACGTGAATACACGACGCGCATCTCAGAGGAGAAAATATGATCTTGACAGATTTGCACAGCATTTTAAGTCCGTGTTGGAGATTTTCCATGCTCTCAACATAAAGCAAAAGAACCACCAGACTAAGCAGCGGGAATTAAACCAAATGCAAAACGAGATGGTATTTTCTGAATATCCTTGCATAATTAAGCCTGGACTTGTTTTCACAAGGACTGGACTCGGGTTTCGGTTTCTGGTGCATTTTTGATTAAAACGTGTTTGGTCTTCATTTAGTGAAGTGACTCACAGCCAGGGGCAAACTGGCGTATGGGGCAACCGGGGAAATTCCCGGTGGACCGATGGCTTAGTGGAATGGTGATTCACTTCAGCTCGTGAACCACTGACCTACCGCCCTGCACAGACGCAGGGCGAGCACGACATCAAGTACGCAAGAGGCGACAGTTTCTGGGGCGCTGATATTTTGCTGGACCATTGTGCCCTAAACTATGCCATATCAACCTGTTAGGGATAACCTTTATTTATATGACTCATAGCTGTTTTTCCCACTTATACCATAATGATATGAAGCATAAGTTCTAATGTTTCCTTTTTGTTAGAATAGGATAAGAATACTCACCGACACACATTACAAGGATAAATGGCCCAAGGTTTGTCATGAATGACTAGTGGCTGGGGCACTGGGTTTGATAGTGGAGCAGGCTGTAACTGGTTTGATTAGAATGCAGCAGCACACTTAGATTGAGTATGGACACCTGCTACTACACAATCTAACAGATAGATACCACAATGGGGACACATAGTCTACTGATAATCACTGAGGGAGGGCACAGCCATTGCATTGGATTGCCAGATATAAAAACTATATGTGACCTTCTGTCATGGCTCTTCGTCATCCTCTAACAGACGGTGATGGTCCGAGACGGGAGCCTCAGCACTGATCTCTGCAAACATTCCTCTGCCTTAATTTTTATTAAAGGAGCTAAAAGTTAGAAACTGTTTGAGATTCATTTATTTTAAGAGTCTTTAGATAGAGTGTGCGATTGTTTCCGGGGTCCAAGGACCGGAGGGGCTCCGAGGCGTCTGACTGCCAAAAGGGCGCGGTAGCTCGGACAAATTGGTGTTCCCACCCGCGCCCTGGAAGCGAAAACCACTTTTGGAGAGGATAGGGTTGCCACAGAAGGACAACACATCACAGCAGCGACCGCAAACTAATACGTATGGAGATTCCTCTTAAAAAGCTCCAGTGTTTTTCCTGTAAAAACACTCTGGCTGTGTTGTTAGTTCTGAGTGAGCTGTTTTTGTAGTTCTTGGAGGCAGAGAAATGGTTCAGAATAATTGTTGCCTACGCATTAATAAGTGATAAGATGTGTTAATAAGCGGTGCGATTTTAATGGTGACAGCCCGGGAAGAAAGGTACAATCTTCTAAAACACAACTAAAATCTAAGCGTGTAGGTTTTGAGTTCCTTTATTGTATGCAAGGGAAGATCGGTTTCCCTCGCACACAATATAAAAGCTACCTCCCTGAATGAGGCATGCAATACTTGGCTAAGGTTTGAACGGGTCCTGAGTTCCGCTTAACGGAATTTGAAAGCGCCGCCAAGGGGGAAGTATTAAGTTTCGATAGCTCCTTGAACTTCTTAAAAGATTCAAAAAGCCGCTTACTTCCTTGTGAATAAAACACGCAGAGATAAATGCGCATCCTCGGTTTAGGTTTCGATGGTTCCAGTTTGCTCTTGTAAAGAGCACGGAAGCCACCACCGAGAGGGGGTCTTTCTCCAAAGTGTTGGAGAAATTATGATTTTGCATAGGTCTGTTCTATGGGAAACAGAGGGGGTGCAGACACTGAGGGCTGCTGGGAGTAACTGGGGACCGGAGTTATGCGACAGCCGGAAGGAACTGCCTGCCATATTCTAGTTTAGGTCCATATGCACTAGACACATTGGTTGATGTGAGGTGGGTTTTTCCCACCTCAACAGGGGGATTGTTATGGATGTATGATTCTGTGGCCTTTTCTAATTATCTCTTTGGTGCCCTAATAAAATATATCTGCCCTTGTTGTTTATCTGCCGCAGCGCTCACTGCTACAGCTTACACAACATAACTGTTGATTTCACATAAGATGCAACACATAGTCAAGGATAAACTGATACAAGAGGATGACACCTTTAGGCTCTCATCCTTAGGGGCATAACTACAACCATGGACTCAGGGTGACTGAGAGTGCCGACCGCCTATCAGATGCCGATGGTTAATGTGTCGGACCCTTCAAATCAAGGGTGCAAGAAAGAGGGGGCCGTGATCAGACTCACTGGATTGAATGAGGATAACCCTTAAGTGAAAAGGGGGCCCACCATCTGAGCCGATATCCTTTACAGAGATTTCTGTGACTTAATGAATAATGTTGATATTGAAGGAATCAGAATATTTGATATATTGGTAAGAATGATGCATCAGATAAAGTTAATGATAGATTGATTAAGTGAAATTAGTTAAGCACATGTCATGAATGAAAGTATTAATAGGACCTCGCAGGTTATTTGTAGTTATATGTTCACCTCTCCATAGGTTGATTTTTAGGACATGTGTTAAGTAATAAATGGAGGCTGCATTAAAGTGAACACACACACAAAGCGGACACACGTTTTAATCAAAAATGCACCAGAAACTAAAACCCGAGTCCAGTCCTTGTGAAAACAAGTCCAGGCTTAATTATGCCAGGGTATTCAGAAAATACGTTTTGCATCTGGTTTCATTCTCGCCGCTTAGTCTGGCGGTTCTTTTGCTTTATGTTGAGAGCATGGGAAATCTCCAACATGGACTTAAAATGCCGTGCAAATCTGTCAAGATCATATTTTCTCCTCTGAGATGCGCGTCGTGTATTCACGTAAGCTGCTTCTATCGGTGAAGCATGTTATCTTTCAAAACCAATCATGTATATATAGAATATCGATGATGTATTACAGATAATTCCAGTTCCCACAGTCCCTGAATGCAACAGCTGGGAATATGTTATACAGCGGCTGTGTTGAGCTGTCAGTCATGATTCCGCACCCCCGTGATCTGAGGCCCGCCACCCACGCCAAAACAGAGCCAGAAGTTTGAAGCCGTAAAAAAATCTCCAAGTTAAAAAAAAAACTTGAATCTGAAAAGTAGTTGTGAATTTTTTTTTTCCAGTTTAACATCTGCTTTTTTTCAGTTGCAAAACTTTTTTTTCTAGTTTTCAAATTTTTTTGGGGCAGGTTCAAAATAATTTTTCAGGTTCAAATTTTTTTTCTTTTGAACAAACTTATTTTTCAGGTTCAAATTTTTTTCGTTTGAAGAAACTTTATGGGCACAATTTAGCTCCAAATAGATGCCTCACAAGGTTTTTGGTGACCAAAACTAGATGAAATCAACAGCAAGTACTATACTTTTAACTCTCCTCATGGCAGATAATCAGAATCAGAATCAGCTTTATTGCCAAGTTCGTGCATACAAACAAGGAATTTGACTCCGGTACACTTTGCTCTTTTGTTCTGTTTTTGCATTACAGAATATACAAATTTACAATTTACAATTTACAATATACAATATACAATGTACAATGCAATATTCTGCATTACAGAATATACGAATTTACAATTTACAATGTACAATATACACATATCTAATAGAAAAGGCGCATTTGCAACATCTGTATGCTGTTGTTCTGTACTCTATTGAATGTTCATCAGAGAAACAGCTTGGGGGAAGAAACTGTCTTTGTGGCGGCTGGTTTTAGTGAACAGTGCTCTGTAGCGGCGTCCTGAAGGTAAAACTCTAAACAGTTTATGTGCAGGGTGTGTGGGGTCTGCAGAGATTTTGGCAGCTCTTTTCTTGACCCTAGACCTGTATAAGTCCTGGATGGAGGGAAGGTCAGCTCTGATTATTCTCTCTGCAGACCTGATTATTCGTTGCAGTCTGGACCTGTCCTGTTTTGTGGATGAGCCAAACCACACTGAGATGGATGAAGACAGGACAGACTGAATGACTGCAGTGTAGAAGATGACCAACAGCTCCTGTGGAAGGTTGAACGTCTTGAGTTGCCTCAGGAAGTACAGTCTCTGCTGGGCCTTCTTTCGAACAGTGTCTATGTGCGAAGACCATCTCAGGTCCTCAGAGATGGTGGTTCCTAAGAACCTGAAGTGGTCCACGGCCAATACAGTGTTGTTGAGGATGGTGAGGGGGGTGTATGGGGGTGGTGTTCTCCGAAAGTCCACCACCATTTCCACAGTCTTGAGTGGGTTCAGTTCAAGGTAGTTCTGACCGCACCAGTATACCAGCCGATCCACCTGCTGTCTGTATGCAGACTCATCACCGTCCTGGATCAGTCCAATGACAGTGGTGTCGTCTGCAAACTTAAGGAGCTTCACGGACGAGTCCGATGAGGTGCAGTCATTTGTGTACAGGGAGAAGAGGAGTGGGGATAGAACACACCCCTGGGGTCACCAGTACTTATTGATCTGGATTGGGAGAAGATGCTCCCCAGTTTCACCGGCTGCTGTCGGTCCGTCAGGAAGCTGTTAATCCACTGACAGGTGGAGGCTGGGACGTTGAGCTGGGTGAGCTTCTGGTGGAGGATGTCTGGTATGATGGTGTTGAAGGCCGAGCTGAAGTCTACAAACAGGATCCTGGCGTACGTCCCTGGGTGGTCGAGGTGTTGCAGGATGAAGTGTAGACCTAAGTTAACAGCATCATCTGCTGACCTGTTTGCTCGGTAAGTAAATTGCAGGGGGTCCAGCAGGGGGCCTGGGATGTCTTTCAGGTGCTTCAACACCAGCCGCTCAAAGGATTTCATGACCACAGACGTCAGGGCTACAGGCCTGTAGTCATTTAATCCTACAATGGTGGGTTTCTTGGGAACCGGGATGATGGTGGATCGTTTGAGGCAGGAGGGGACCTCACATTTCTCCAGTGACTTGTTGAAGATCCTTGTGAGGATCGGAGCGAGTTGATGTGCGCAGGCTTTCAGACATGATGGGGAGACGTTATCAGGTCCTCCAGCTTTCTTTGTTTTCATGCGCTGAAAGAGCCTGTTTACTTCTTCCTCGGAGATCTTTAGTGCAGGCAGAGGATCTGATGGTGGGGGGTTGGTTGCTTTATGTGAGGAATTTGTTCCTGAATGGGATGTAGAGGGGATGATTTGAGGTGTGAATGGCTTCTTGTCATGTCTGCAGTAGAAGCCATTCAGATGGTTGGCCAGGAGACGACTCTGTTCAGGATGGGTGGAGGGGCTCTTGAAGGCAGTCAGGTTTCTCAGACCAGTCCATACAGCTGAAGTGTCACCAGTAGAAAGGCTGTTCTTAAGCTTCTCACTATAGCTTCTCTTAGCTGCTTTGATCTCTTTTGTTAGTTTGTTCCTGGCCTGCCTGTACCGCACCCAATCTCCACTGCTGTGAGCTTCTTCCTTTTCCCTGCGCAGATTCCTGAGGTGTGGAGTAAACCATGGCTTATTGTTCCCAAAGGTGCAGAAGGTCTTGGTCTGCACACACATGTCCTCACAGAAACTGATGTATGATGTCACCACATCAGTTAGTTGGTTTAAGTCAGTGGCTGAGGTTTCAAAAACAGTCCAGTCTGTGCATTCAAAGCAGGCCTGTAGCATCTGCTTTGATTCCTCAGTCCACTTCTTAACAGTGTGAACCTTGGGTTTGGAAGCTCTTAGTTTCTGTCTGTAGGTTGGGAGGTGGATTAGATAATGATCCAAAAAACCCAGAGCAGCCCTGGTAACAGCATGATATGAGTCCTTTAAAGCTGTGTAACAATGGTCCAGTGTATTTTTGTCTCTGATCAGCTGGAAGTCCGGCAACAGCAATGCGCGGTCCGGGATGTTTTCACTCAGCCATGTCTCGGTGAAGCAGAGAACCGCTGATCTGCTGAGGTCCGTGTTTTTACTGTTGAGAAAAAGCAGCTCGTCCATCTTGTTGTTGAGAGAGCAGACATTTGCCAGGTGGATTGAAGGAAGTGGTGTGCGAAGTCCTCTTTTGCGGAGCTTTACCTGCGCGCCAGCATGCTTTCCTCTCCGCCGTTTTCATCGCAGAATCCAATATAGAGCCGCAGCTCCACTCGCCAAGAGCTCAGTGAACCTCGGATCAATGAAAGATGGTGAAAAAAACCCTAGAGAGGACTCTCTGATGTTGAGAAGTTCCTCTCTACTGAATGAGACCACAGGATTGTGGCCCGACACCACAGAACTGTGGCTCGAAAAACATAAAAACACACAAAATACAAAAACAAAGAGAGAGTGAAGCTCCGAGGCTGCCATCGTCGGCGCCATCTTGAATGTGAATAATGAGACTGTCCTTTGGAATAATCTCAGCATCCGACCATTGAAGGACTCGAATGAGTTTGGGTTTATATTGATGACATAATAATATGGTGGTCCACTCTTTAAGATCACGTGAAAAAGCTCCAGAGTACCAGAAGCAGGTTAAAAAAACATTGACTGAAACTCAACAGGAGTAAAAGTCACTTTGGGGTCAATATAATTCTCTTTTTAGGAGATTAACTGCATGCAAAAGGCATTCAACCGAGCCAAGAGAAAATCAGTGCCATACTCAACATACCAAGATCCACAGACAACAAAACTACTAAAAAACAGAATACAACATCCTTTCAAGACAGTATATATTGATTGCAGTGGGTTCCCACATAAGTAGGTTCTGATCCCTGCTACCTTGTGGAAAAAATTTACATGTACTTAAAATGTCATCCATAGTACATGAATGATTGTAATTCCGAAGTAAATCACAGTCTCAAACCGGGGGAGACTCTAGGTTACTTTTAATAAATATTATTTTTATTCAAAATCTGCCAGGGTGAGGTGTGGAATTATAGAACAATAGATAAAGGAGTGGCGTTCACGAACAGCAAGCAGTGTAGACATACAAAAAAGCACAAACTTCTCTCCAAAATATAATTTATTAACAAAATAATTCAACTTAAAATACTTTAGTCAAGAAACTCTTTAGCTAGGTTAGTAACACTCAACTAAACTGCTAATTAAAAATGAAAAGAATAAGAAAACTAATAAACTCTTTGAAAAAATAAAATACAAAGGGCCTCAAAGAATTAAAACTGAAACACCAATAAGCAATAAACAAAGGGATATCACAGTTCAGTGTTAATATGCATGTTTGGGTAAAAAAGTCAAAATACTTTATTGTCAGTTCAGCCACATGCAGAAACATGCAGAAAACTGAAATTTACTTTCTCTCAAACCTTCAAACAAAACACAACAAAACACATACTAAAAAAACACTTAAAAAATACACAATACAGGAGGGCAGAGAATTCAGCTTCCTGACAGCCTGGGGGATAACCCTGGTTAATAGCAGTGTTGGGAACATTACTTTAAAGAAGTAACTAGGTAAAGTAACTATTGAGTTACTTTTTAGAATCTAAAATGATGTTACAAGTTGCTGACCAGAAAAATCAAGCCTTTTGTGTTTGCACAGTGTAGGATTTTTCGGAGCTTGCGCTGGCCGCAGCAGGGCTCAGGTTATTAGCCACAAATATTGTGGAACGGTGAGACGAGTAGGGTGACCAGATATTAAAAAACACGAATGCGGGACAACAAGGATGCCAATGAGGGACATTATGGGACACATTACCAACACTACGATGATGTCATAAATTTTTATTTACCTTTAAAGATCTCACATTACATTCATCTACAGTATCTCTGCTTTGCCTGTTAGTGCACAACAATGAATTAGCATAAATCTGAAAAAAAAACAAAAAAACTTTACAAACTTATCAAGTTTAACCCTGGTAATCTCAATTGCTTTTACCTTGTCTGTCTGGCGGTCATCTCTGTGTTTGAGTAAAAAGGAGTCCTTAGATCAGCAGGTGGATTTTCAGCTGTGCAATTCTTGTGCAACTCACGCTTACAACGTCGCTTCACATCGTGCTTCCCTCCGTTTGAACTTAACAATAACTTTGGCAAACTTCATAACAATCCCTTTTCTTTTCCGTTACATACTTTCCATTATATTCTGTATAGCCTTCCTACAAGAAAATCCTTTTCTTGTTTTATTTTTACTAGCTTTGTGGCACACAGGTTGGCGTGGGACCCAACCTGGGGACCCTGATGCATATTTTGATTGATAGCTGATGCGGCCCTGTGATAACTGCAGCTTTGCTTTCTTTACAATTCAGAAGAGCTTCAGTCGAATAGTTTTTGACTTATCAGAATTTGACCCAGTCAAATGAAGGACATTGTTTCTGTCTGAGGGACACCGGGACAGAATTGAAAAATGAGGCAGAGTCCCGTACAAATCGGGACATTTGGTCACCCTTGAGACGATGCGAAGTGTTTCATAAGGTTGGAGTTACTGGTCACGGACGTGGATAATTTCTTTGTTCCCGGAAATAACTTGTAAAATTCATGCACATTTTTGCCTTTAACTTCAGGGAAAGTTGCTTCCAACTTTCAAACGCTATTCTACTCTGTGTGGTGAAAACTCGCCTACCTGATGCCTTTTCAGCCAATCTGCAACACGTATTTGTCCGTGCCCCCCTCCCCCACCTCCTGCTGTTGCCTTGAAAAGCTTTAAAAAAAACTCACTGCAGCTGTGGGAGAAAGCAGATCTCACCGCACCAGCTGACTGTGCTCTTATTAACCTCCATTTATTGAGTTATAGTAACGCATCGTGTTACATTGTAAATATCATAACTGCGTTACAGAAATGAGAAAAGTGATTAGTTAATAATTATGTTACCGAAAAAGTAATGCAGTTACTATCGCTGCAATTTTGTAACACCAATACTCCCAACACTGGTTAACAGTATTTAGCAACCCCATATCTGACATGTATCTTTAAGTACCTCTAATACAAATATTAATGTGTGTATGAGCGCTGACTAGATGCCACAACCGATGGTGGCATGAACAGAACAAGCTATGTTATAAACACAGCAGAACTAATGGTAGCTTTAGTATTAGCAAGGCCTTATTGTTAGCAGCTGGGACAACAGAGACACAATTTAGGAAGTTCTAAGGACTATGCGGACATATTTTTAGCCAGGTTAGTAGGAGAAAGAGAAAACGTATACAAAACAAAGCAAGCTTATGTTATCGATACATCAGTGTTTAAACCAGTCATTGAAATAAAGTTTATCGCAACTTTAAAGAACAAATCAAAACCAATTTGGTAGCATCAGACTCTGCAGCCTAATTCACTCGAACAACTAAGCACCACAAGCAAAGCAATAGATTGTTAGTGTTTTGTCCTAAACAGTTTTCTCTGTCCAGACACAACTTCTGTGAGCTGCTCTAGTGAGCAGGAGAGCACATTGAGTCTAACAGGTCCAATGAACAGAGAGACATGGTGGCTGCTCTCGGTCTAGCGGCTGGGGGGAGCATCTGTTCAGACTGGCAGACGTGTCAGGCATGCGGAGCTGCAGTTTCAATGCTGTCTTCTTCAGGCAGTGGATGATTCATTAACATAATTAGGGATCATTGTTTCTTCCTGCATGAGCTTAGACAGATGGTTTTAAATTTGGCCGGGGTATGGTCACGGTTACATAAACAGCAGCCTGTTCATGCATATCTTCCACAATGCTGTCTTTGGAGAGCCAGGGGCAAAGAGGAAGAAAGCTGCTGCGCCTAGAGTTTTGTTGCTCTATGATGTCACAGGGATTCCATTTGTGACTCCTCGTCCTTGGGAGCTGTCAAGAAAATGGGTTAATGCTGTGCATTCTGGGATTCAGAGTTTTTACAAGTCTCTTTTGTTTTCTGTGGGCAGTTCAGTCATTATTCAGCCAGCCCTTTATCTGATATATCAGGATGAAGCATGAAAGGGAGGTAAGAAATCAGGAGAGCCAAGCACTGGTTATGCTGGACAGAATGTGTATGAGCTTGTCTAGAGCCCTTTGGTGCTGGCGTTCTCAAAACTATAATGGCTTCCAGATTATTGGGTCCCTCTTAACTCCATTTGCAGAGATCATAAAAAACACAGTTGAAAAGTTTGCATTTGATTTTTATGCCACACTGTTGAAGGGCCCTCATGACTTTTTTCAGAACTTCAAAATGATCTTCTAATGTCTTAGCAAAGCACAGGACATCATCTAAGCACTCGTCTTCCAATGAGATTAGCCTCTGCTACATGCTCTTCTGACAGGTGGATGGTGCATTCAAAAGCCCAAAACTGTCAAGTGCCATGACCTCTCAGGTATTAAACATTGATGATAGGTTTTACTGTGATACAAAATTGAGAACCAGTTGTACCTAATAATTGTGTCAATAAGATTTTGAATACAAGGCAACAGATGGCTGTCTAGGACTGTCTTCTGGTTTTTTCAGGAGGTTGCTTTTATAAATCACATTATGATAGGCTACAGTCATATTTTACAGGTTAATTTGGACCTTTACCAAAATACTTTTGGTATATTTGGTAAATATGTTTGTTAAATCATCGGTTTGAGATTAACTTATTTTATAAAATAGTAAAAATAGTTTATTATTTTTTTAGGGTTGGTAAATTTTATCTTACCGCCCCTTAACATAGAATAGTCCCTGCTGTAGCCCTTATTTATGCAACAGTGTTTATGAGGGATAATTTGACCTACCTTCTGTGTCAGTGAAAAAGGGCGAAATACTGACCCTTCTCTCTGTGGTGAGTTACAGGGGTTTGACAATGAAACTGAAACACCTGTCATTTTAGTGTGGGAGGTTTCATGGCTAAATTGGACCAGCCTGGTAGCCAGTCTTCATTGATTGCACATTGCACCAGTAAGAGCAGAGTGTGAAGGTTCAATTAGCAGGGTAAGAGCACAGTTTTGCTCAAAATATTGAAATGCACACAACATTATGGGTGACATACCAGAGTTCAAGAGAGGACAAATTGTTGGTGGACGTCTTGCTGGCACATCTGTGACCAAGACAGCAAGTCTTTCTGATGTATCAAGAGCCACGGTATCCAGGGTAATGTCAGCATACCACCAAGAAGGACGAACCACATCCAACAGGATTAACTGTGGACGCAAGAGGAAGCTGTCTGAAAGGGATGTTTTATGTTTTTTATCCAAAAAACATAAAACTACGGCTGCCCAAATCACGGCAGAATTAAATGTGCACCTCAACTATCCTGTTTCCACCAGAACTGTCCGTCGGGAGCTCCACAGGGTCAATATGCCAAACGTCGGTTTCAGTGGTGCAAGGAGCGCAAATCTTGGGCTGTGGACAATGTGAAACATGTATTGTTCTCTGATGAGTCTACCTTTACTGTTTTCCCCACATCCGAGAGAGTTACGGTGTGGAGAAGCCCCAAAGAAGTGTACCACCCAGAATGTTGCATGCCCAGAGTGAAGCATGGGGGTGGATCAGTGATGGTTTGGGCTGCCATATCATGGCATTCCCTTGGCCCAATACTTGTGCTAGATCGGCGTGTCACTGCCAAGGACTACTGAACCATTCTTGTGGACCATGTGCATCCAATGGTTCAAACATTGTATCCTGAAGGTGGTGCCATGTATCAGGATGACAATGCACCAATACACACAGCAAGACTGGTGAAAGATTGGTTTGATGAACATGAAAGTGAAGTTGAACATCTCCCATGGCCTGCACAGTCACCAGATCTAAATATTATTGAGCCATTTTGGGGTGTTTTGGAGGAGCGAGTCAGGAAACGTTTTCCTCCACCAGTATCACGTAGTGACCTGGCCACTATCCTGCAAGAAAAATGGCTTAAAATCCCTCTGACCACTGTGCAGGACTTGTATATGTCATTCCCAAGACGGATTGACGCTGTATTGGCCGCAAAAGGAGGCCCTACACCATACTAATAAATTATTGTGGTCTAAAACCAGGTGTTTCAGTTTCATTGCCAAACCCCTGTATATGACTCACTGCCAGTCTATATCTTTCATAGACTGGCAGTGTTTAGTCACTGCCAGTCTATGAAAGCTACATTAGAGTGTGCTGTCTGGAAGCTATGTGTGATGAGCTGTTTGCACTGATCCAACACAATTATTTTTCCACACAGGAAACATAACTTCTGATCAACCAGAAGTTCCTTGTCTTCTTTTAAAAACAACACAACCCAGAGTCAAGGGGTTTGGTTTGGGCCGGCCAATTGCAGTGCGGTGAAGCAGAAACTGGTTACACTGGTGTCATGACCCACTGCAGTCCTGTTTGAGGGTCTGGGCTGTCTCTTTCCTGGACAGTGGAGTGAAGCATCACCACATGAACTGTGAGGAAAACTGTGGGGGGAGTGACTTCCCTTGTTCCCACGGTTTCCTTTTTTCTCATGGGACATTGAGGTGGGGGTATGTACTGCTTTTTAAATTTTTCTTCTTTGCAGTTTAGTTCATCACAATGGCTCAGTGTACTGGTGATTCTAGCCATTGTGCAGCATTGCATTGATATGTTGATCTGAGATTTCACATGGTAAAGTGTATTTCTAGGGTACCTTCTCCATTTAGATTTATTTTATTTAAGCTTTGTTTCTTTATTTTCTGGGAAGTTATATTTGAGGTTTTGCTTAATATTTAATTTAAAATTTATATATATTTTTCTCTTCACATTTTATACTTGATCTCATGAAATGTTCTTTTCCCCTTTTATCTTTTCCTTTTTTTTTATTGTTTTGCATAACTGCAGAAAAATAAAAAAAACATCTGTTTACTCATGATGGATTTTCCCACTGTTGACAGGGGGAGAGGTACAATTAGTTTTACCCCACTGCATTCACTTGGCAAGGGTAGAACAAGGTTGCTGACAGCCCCAGTTTCTTTCACGCCTAAACCAGTATTTGCTGATCTTAAAGAAAAATCTGTTGAAGGAGGTTCTGATGATATACCAAATCCTGAATCAGCCTCCGAACCCACATAAGAGAACCTTTAGGCAGAGACAGCAACGCAAATTGGGTTTTTGATTGGTTGTGAAGTGTTGCTTCTTGCATTAAGTCTCGCTTGGGCAGTGGAATGGGAAACAGTGCTGTTGGTTCTGCTAATAAAGTACTCTCAGAGCCTATGGAAGCAAATCGTTATCATATTTCAAATGAAAAAGCATTTTCAGAAATGCTTTTTCATTTTAAGAATGTGGCTGCATTGTTTGACTCATAAATGAAATTAGTAATCAATAATCCTATTTGCATTTTAATTTTCTTCTTCAAGACTGCTTATTCTTTCACTTAATTAAAATGAAAAAGAAAAATACTTTTGATTTATTTTTCAAAATATGCCCCAGCAAATAGATACCAAAATTCAATTTGAAATGTAAAATTTGAAAATGAAAAAGCATTTCCAGAAATGCTTTTTCATTTTAAGAAGGCGGCTGCATTATTTGACCCATAAATAAAATTAGTAATCAATCATCCTATTTGCATTTGCATTTTCTTCTTCACGACTGCACATTTTATGCCACAATCAAAAAGAAAACAAAGCAGACATTGCTTTTTCGTTTTCGTGGTCTGCCCGCAAAGTACTGCCCAGAACTCGAACTACCAGTTCTGCCTGCCACTGCCACAAATTGAGCTCGGCCCTGCTGCAATTCAATCAATTTCTCGGCACGTTTGCAATGTAATGCACTGCAGACGTGCACAGCGCCTCCCACCGAACAAGATGGGTAGCTCGGTCAGCAGGGAGCTGAGGAAGGGCGGCTGCTGACGTCACTCTTCTGCACCCGCAGCTCGGAATGCTTTTTCGTTTTCGAGTTCTGGGCAGTACTTTGTGGGCAGACCACGAAAACGAAAAAGCAATGTCTGCTTTGTTTTCTTTTTGATTATGGCATAAAATGTGCAGTCGTGAAGAAGAAAATGCAAATGCAAATAGGATGATTGATTACTAATTTTATTTATGGGTGAAATAACGCAGCCGCATTCTTAAAATGAAAAAGCATTTCTGGAAAGGCTTTTTCATTTTCAAATTTTACATTTCAAATTGAATTTTGGTATCTATTTGCTGGGGCATATTTTGAAAAATAAATCTCAAAAGTATTTTTCTTTTTCATTTTAATTAAGTGAAAGAATGAGCAGTCTTGAAGAAGAAAATTAACATGCAAATAGGATTATTGATAACTAATTTCATTTATGAGTCTAACAATGCAGCCACATTCTTAAAATGAAAAAGCATTTCTGAAAATGCTTTTTCATTTGAAATATGGTAACGATTTGCTTCCATAAGAGCCCTCTCTGTTGAATGTGACTGTGAAGTCTGATGTTAAAGAACCTGAGTGTTTAACATCAGGTTAAACACAGGGATGGCCGTGACACACAAAGTGTACAGAGGGCCTTCTGGTTGGGGTTTGGGCTGGTCAGCATGTTGAGGTGCATCCGGGTTATGGCATTCCTCCAATGCTTCCTCTTGCAGCTCTAGCCCCGGCCTGGTGCCAGGCTATGGTCGCAGTCGGGTGGATGGGGTGGTAGAATGCATCTTGTCGGGGGGTCGGGGTCTTTTGAGTATGGACGATGATGGCACTAGTCTGGACTGGTGTCTCGGACAGTCTGCCTGTCTCCACCCCCGGAGGGAAGGGGAACACCTCCTGGGTCCGGGGGCTGGTTGTCCCTACGGGGTATCGGCACCTGGACCTGGGAGTATAGAGTATATATGGGGAGTGTGAGTGAGTGTACGACGTCCATTGTTGTTTCTCTTTACGTTGGGTGTGTGGGTGTGAGTGTTTTTATGTGTACGCATGAAGGTGGGAATGTGTGATTGTGATTGTGTGTGCTTGTTTTTTGTGTCAGGTTGGGTCTTGGGCTGCTCCCTCTCCTGGATCAGTTTAGGCCCCCATCAAATGTGGGGCCTATTCCCTCCCGGCCACACTACCTGCCGGTGGTTGGTATCTCTGCCCGCCGGTGCACTTGTGGCTCTCAGTATCCGTGGCCTGGCTTTGGTGTGTGCTGGCTCACTCCCGGTGGCTGCTTGCTGGGGCCTGGATCCCTGGGCTCGGTTGGGCCTCTGCTTGGGGAGTGATATGTCCCGGGGTCTCAGGTCTCTGGGTCCATGGCTGGATCTGCTCGTGCGTAGATGGCTGCTGGTGGTGCCTGTTTGCTCATCCCTGCAGCTCCCTGGGGCTTCTGCACTGTGGCTGCTGGGTGGTTCCCCTGGGACTATCCCCTGCTCCTCTCTGGGGGGGTTACAGTGGTTCTCCTGGGGTTCCTGTGCTCTGCGGGACCCTTGGATGTCTGTGGTTCAGATCTCCTCCGTATCTGTCTCGGTCCAGGGGGGTGGCTCTGTGGCTCCTCACACTCACTATTGCATATTTTTATGGAGAAACCTTGTATACACATGTGTGCTCACACTCAGACCCACAGGTGTTTAGATTCAGGTGTTAACAGATACACAAATGTTCTATACTGAGCCTCATTTACCACTAAATACATCTTGCATTCATAAGTACCATGCACCTTTCGATGAAAAAGCTGGTAATACGAACATTTCTGCAGGTGTAGAAGCAAGCAGGATGTTATCTTGTATGCTCTTCATCCTTCTTTCTTTTCTCCATTCTATTCTCCTTCTATCCCCTTTTCCTTTTTGTCCCCCTTTCTCTCTTTCGTGCTTCTTTTTTTTCCTGTCCATTTCTGTCTCCGTGTCTGTAACAATTGAAATAATCCCAAAGCAGTTTCTAATAAAGTCTTTTTATGAATATCAAGCAGAGCTTTAAAGCAGTAGCTGTAATGCTCCACTTGTGAAAGTAAATCTGTTGGGCTTTTTCTTGGCACTCAGACAACAATTCTGAGTGCTACTCTGCCAGACAGGACACAGTAAAGAAAAAAGCTTCACAAGAAGACACAGACACTCTTCTAACTATTGGACTGTAATGTAGCCATGGGAAATCCTAACAGAGTTTTTCTTATTTCATAACACTGATAAACAAAGGCTCAACAAACTGACCTGAGAATCAATGCCTCTGTCTGACTGCCTCTAGATCTCTGTGCACATCTGACTTGATTTAGCCTAATGAAGCCATTATAAAACATGTTCATAAGCTTTTCATTCCTTTCTCATAGACATCTTTATCAAAACGCCTTCATATCATTGTGGTTTTTCTACTTGGCGTTTTGTATAACAAAAAAATGACCAAATGTCTGTAATTTTTCTGTTCTCTGCCATTTCAGCTGACCTGGTGGACTGACATTTGGACACACACACACCCAACAACAACAACGCAGACTGGAGATATTTTCATTAGCACACACCCACTACAAAACAAAACAAAACAAAACAAAACAAAAACTTATTGCATAATTAGTAAAAATATGCTTTTTTTCTCAAAGCAGCGGAACAATGTTTTGGATCAAATTTTTTGCCAATCAAAACTTAGCAATCATGGACTTAAAAATAAATGAGATATCTGTCAAACCAGACATTTAAATCATGTAATAACTACAAGGGTACAAAACATAATCAAAACTCTGACCTCAAACTGAAATTAAGAATACAAATACATTTCAAAATCTGGATCTCTTACAGGGAACAAATCTAAAATGTCAGTAAAATATGAATTAGGTTTATATCTGACAATAACTATGAGGGGTCAAAGTAACAAAAATTAACTTGATATGAATTGCAGGTGTAAAATACTGAACATGGTAAAATTGAGTGCCGTAAAGACATCTGATTAATATCGCCTCTGTGAAAATTAGAATCTGAATTTGGAGGTCATTAAATGATAACATGGTAAATATTAATGTTATAAATATTAAGGTTATCAAATGTAACGTTGCCTGTTTTCATTCACTGCCTTGATTTAAGCGCTCCACTTTTACCACTTCAGATTTATCATTAAGGGCCTGGTCTTCAAAGATAGCAAATAGCGGGTGCTAATTTGCATGTACCTTAAATAAATTGACCTTGCAATAAGTGGACATGTTGCGTGCGATTTTCAAAGATTGCGCGTGCAATGGATAACAGGTGCAGACCGCCCTATTTAAATTAGGAAATTGCTTGTGCTACTAGCTGGCTGCTACTGCCTGGAACAAGAGGAAAAGCAAACAGCTCCTCTGCTGTGTTGCTAGAAACATGCAGGGATTGTTACGCTGCATCATTATAAATGGTCCACTTGTTGATTTTTTCCTTCTGTTCCATTCGGCCCTTGCTTTTCTAGTTAACCTTTGTTGCGCTACTCACAGGAGGTTTGTCATCTGCCCTAACAAGATTACTTCTCTTATCTTGCTTGATGTAACTCACAACAAATTGGCCAATCAATATCAACAATATAAAAGACAAACATATCTGTTAATTAATTTGTCTCCCTTGATCTTTTAATTATTTTTGGAGACTCACCGAGTTCTGCTGTTTTTTGAGAGTATATGTTTGAAGAGTTCGGAGTTTATCATGAACAGACACAATATTTTAGCCTGAACTATAATATTAGCAGCATTAAAATAGATTTTTGTAGGATTTGGCAATCTGTATATTATAACTTTGCTAATTTTAAAACATAGCGTCACATAACTGTCCTGCAAAAAAGTTAAATTGGACATTTATGTACGTAAAAATTTTTTATTTTCCAATGATTTTACTGAATTCGTTTTGGTTGTTTTGCCAATATTTTAATTATATACAATGTGTTTGATTGTTTAAATTGTTTTTTGGTGACTCAAACAAATTTTTTACTGCATAAACAAAACCCTCCCCTGGCATATGTTCACATTTAAATAATGTAATCAAACTGATCCAGCTCCGATTGCCCTGCAATGACATAACATTACTGTCAATAATGCATGTGTTTAGTTTAGTGATAAGGATAAACACTGTCTTTGTCACCACATGGAAAAGCTGCCTTAAAATGAAGATGTTTCACCTGCTAAGAAGTGATTTTAGCATCCAGTTTGCAAATGAAGGATTTAATCTGCCTTACAATGTCTTTAGTTATTTCCTATTAATTATATTATCAACATCATGGGTCATTAGCATGATGTGCGATTACAGGCTGTGCGCGCTTGATCCGTAATGTGGGGATTTCGCCATGATCAGGTTTGTGCATGTTTAGCAGATGATTACTGACAGCGATGCCATTGTAAGGATAATGATTATTGATTCATTAATATTTATCAAAAATTATAATTAAAAATTATTATTCAGGAAAATATTTTCTTTACTTACCAATAGAAATCAGAGATGTCCTCTGGTGTTGATTATGGGCTCAAAGGTCTTTAATAATTATAATTAGCTATTCATCGTTAATAATTGATAAATTATTAACCAAAACCAGTAAATGTCACTGTTTATTCAACTGCTTCACCGAAGGTGGGGGAACTTCGACCTTGTTTTGACAGATAAATCACTCTTACACGAAATAAACACAAACACTTCTCTTAATTAAATATATGAAGATTTATTGAAGCCAAATAATTCTGATATACCATTATTCTGGTCCAAAAACCTTCACCTAACTAAGAAGAACTATGCTACACAAAGGGGATAAAAATGACTACCTAACAATAATAATAAAATAAAAATATATGCGCATTGAGTGTCATTGAAGATCAAACCAACAGTTTTATGGACACAATGTGTAATTTGGGTTAAATGGATAGAGAAGCCCTCCTGGTGTGCTGATGTCTCGATGGCGGCGATCAGCTGTTAAAACAGTGAGGCCACGCCCCTTTAGCCGTACAGCTGATTGCCCCAAATCTCAAACAAAGAGTCATACAACTCTGAGGCGGGAACTCAGTGGAAAAACTCCAGTAATAAAACTGGAAGAAAGGAGTGGTCAGCCGAGGCACAGACTGCAGCTGCTTTGTATGAAAAACTTTTAAAAGTCGAACTTCTAACTCCTGGCTGATTTGGGATCAGCCAGACAAAACATGTACGCGCACAATTCAGCAGCGCTTGCACAGCAAAACAAAACACAGCTGAGCATGAAACACTTCAATCAGTATTGCATGCAACAAGTTGATACCTTGGATTAACTACTGGTGATGCTATATGAACTATGCCTCATCCTGCCCAGACATCTAAATGCACCTATCAGGTTTAATATAAAAAAGAACAAAATTATTTTGATGTTGATTTCTTCCCTCCACTGGTTGAGGATGGGTCAGGTCTGAAGAAAAACACCTCAAGAAAAAAAACCGGTAAACTTCTCCTCCGTCCAGGAGGGGAAATATGAAGAACCGTTTAGTCGACTGAATCAACCAGGAGGAAACTCATCTCCTTGGAAATAAAACCTCTGTGGGTTTTTGACCTGTGCCGGGTGTCGGCGTGGTCTTCGATCGGTATATGAATCCTCTGACCTTCTTGTGTAAGACAGAATTCCAGCTTTTAAGCTCTTTCGGGAATGGCCTTGTGGAGCAAAAATTTGCCTGCAAGCTTTTGTCTCTCCAGATATGCGCCTCCGTTGCATCGTCCCGTGAGACACGCAGGAAATGGCAACGAAAGTTTATTTTCTGCGGGTTTTATAATCCCGGGTGACGTCAGAGGTGCAATGTCTGTTGAGCTGCGCACGTTCCACTGTGCGACCAAAATGGATGACTCCAACACTATGCTGGAATGAAGTTGAATGAAGTGTTGCAAGGAGTTTTACCATAGGAGAAATATCACAGCTTCTGTTTGAGATTGGCTCCAAATCAGAGCTTAGATAATCCTACATAGGATCCTTTATTATCGTCTATTTTTTATATTTTTATTTTTGAAAATCCAAAACTGTTGGCACATGTACATAAGATTCTCTCCCTGTCATCTGTCATTCTATCTACGCCAGTTAGCACCTGCATTTCAAATGTGCTAAATCAACCTGCAAAAATGGCACCTGCAAACCGTTTCATGCTTTGAAAATTGTATTGCAGGTGGTAAGGGATGACATTTGCATATCCTCCTCCCATGAATTTGTGCGTTTGGATCATTATCATATGTTTTGCATATTCATGAAGGCACGAGCTAAATAGTTTGTGCCCGCAGTTGCGTTTATCACCTCGTTTGTAGATTGCTGACGCAAATAGGTTTGCATGCGGTTTTGTACACGCAAATCTTTTGAAGATCAGGATCTAAGTGTATTAAATTTAACGTTACCTGTTTTCATTCACTGCCTTGATTTTAGCACCCCTGTTTTTACCACTTCAGTTTTATCATTCATCGCCCTCGCAATGTAATTTTTGTTACTTCAAGTAGATCGGAATACGGCAGCAGCCCTGTTGTGGTGGAGTTTTGTAGTCCTTGACCCACAATTTCCCATGATCCACTGCAAGTCAAGCTCGGGCAACAATTGCGGATATTGGTGGCAAACATTGTGTAGAAATTTAAATAATATGCTTTCTGTGACCCCAAATAAACATTTGAGATGTTTTTAGGCAAGAATGTAGGTTTGTTGAACTTCAAATATCTACTCGGTTTATTAAGATTCCACTAAGTGCCAGCTGTTCTGGCAGCTCTCTGACCGAGCAGTGTTCCCTCCCTCTTCCGGAGAAGGCGCCTGATTCCCGGCTCATCGTGCTGAACCTACCGCTGGGTTTAACTACTGGGTAGAACCCACATTTGTCATTGTCTTTTTCTTGTTTCCCTGTAAATAAACCTTTTGTTTGTACAGTGCCTTGCGAAAGTATTCGGCCCCCTTAAACTTTTCAACCTCTTGCCACATTTCAGGCTTTTTTTGTGAAGAATCAACAACAACTGGGACACAATCGTGAAGTGGAATGAAATTTATTGGATATGTCAAACTTTTTTAACAAATAAAAAACTGAAAAGTGGGGTGTGCAATATTATTCGGCCCCTTTACTTTCTGTGCAGCAAACTCACTCCAGAAGTTCAGTGAGGATCTCTGAATGATCCAATGTTGTCCCAAATGACTGATGATGATAAACAGAATCCACCTGTGTGTAATCAAGTCTCCGTATAATTGCACCTGCTCTGTGATAGTCTCAGGGTTCTGTTCAAAGCGCAGAGAGCATCATGAAGACCAAGGAACACACCAGGCAGGTCCGAGATACTGTTGTGGAGAAGCTTAAAGCCGGAATTGGATACAAAAAGATTTCCCAAACTTTAAACATCCCAAGGAGCACTGTGCAAGCAATCATATTGAAATGGAAGGAGTATCAGACCACTGCAAATCTACCAAGACCCGCCCGTCCCTCTAAAATGTCATCTCGAACAAGGAGAAGACTGATCAGAGATGCAGCCAAGAGGCCCATGATCACTCTGGATGATCTACAGCTGAGGTGGGAGAGTCTGTCCATAGGACAACAATCAGTCATACACTGCACAAATCTGGCCTTTATCGAAGAGTGGCAAGAAGAAAGCCATTTCTCAAAGATATCCAAAAAAAGTCTCGTTTAAAGTTTGCCACAAGGGACCTGGGAGACACACCAAACATGTGTAAGAAGGTGCTCTGGTCAGATGAAACCAAAATCGAACTGTTTGGCCACAATGCAAAACGATTTGTTTGGCATAAAAGCAACACAGTTCATCACCCTGAACACACCATCCCCACTGTCAAACATGGTGGTGGCAGCATCATGGTTTGGGCCTGCTTTTCATCAGCAGGGACAGGGAAGATGGTCAAATTGATGGGAAGATGGATGGGGCCAAATACAGGACCATTCTGGAAGAAAACCTGCATATTTGCAAGAGACCTGAGACTGAGACGGAGATTTATCTTCCAACAAGACAATGATCCAAAACATAAAGCCAAATCTACAATGGAATGGTTCACAAATAAACGTATCCAGGTGTTGGAATGGCTAAGTCAAAGTCCAGACCTGAATACAATCGAGAATCTATGGAAAGAGCTGAAGACTGCTGTTCACGAACGTTCTCCATCCAACCTCACTGAGCTCGAGCTGTTTTGCAAGGAAGAATGGGCAAGAATTTCAGTCTCTCAATGTGCAAATCTGACAGAGACATACCCCAAGTGACTTGCAGCTGTAATTGCAGCAAAGGGTGGCCCTACAAAGTATTAACCCAAGGGGGCCGAATAATATTGCATGCCCCACTTTTCAGTTTTTTATTTGTTAAAAAAGTTTGACACATCCAATAAATTTCATTCCACTTCACGATTGTGTCTCACTTGTTGTTGATTTTTCACAAAAATTACATCTTTATGTTTGAAGCCTGAAATGTGGCAAGAGGTTGAAAAGTTCAAGGGGGCCGAGTACTTTCGCAAGGCACTGTATATTGGACTCTTTTGAATAACAGGCTACTGCCTAAACCACAAACCCATGGTGTGCATCAGTGATTATTTGAGTTAAGTCCTTAGTTTGGTTGTTTTGTTTCCTTTGACAAATAGTCACCACATAGTCTGAAAATAATTCTACAGCATCCCACTTATATTGGTAGTTTTTGATAGCGTTGTATGCCAAGTTCTGGACCCTAAAGAACGTCCAGCAAATCGTTTATTGTCCCATTCCCATATAAGGGTGAGCAATATCACTGCCTACTTCTGAAAATGCTTGGGAATGGCGATGGACTACAAGTACTTTGCTGGCAAGTACTTGGCAAGTTTTTACGGCACTCAATTTTACCATGTTCAGTATTTTACACCTTCAATTCAGTTCAAGTTAATTTGTGTTACTTTGACCCCTCATAAACAACATCCTGACAGAGGTTTTTGAAAAATCTGTCCTCTCAGTCGGAATCTCTTTTCCCTCCTCGCTCTCTTCTCATTTGTCCCGACAGTGCTGCTATTTACCTACTCATTTCAGCTTGTTAACCATCATAAGCTAGGCTAATTGCTTAGGTAGCAAGCTGATAGGAGAGGCTGGTTTTGGACAAAGCAGGAGAAATATCACTTTTTATTATATAACAACAAGTGAACAAGTGATGTGGTAAATGTCTTACTGGCTTTTACACATTGGTGCAGTTTTCTCATCAAGCGTGTCTGATCCGCTCTAAAAATGGAGTTGCCGAGAGTAGCAGCTGGTTGCCCCTCCCTTGGAAACAGCATGTGCATGTGGACCAAACCACTTTGTGGGATAGGGGTGTCGTGAACTTTTAATAATTAGGAAACTTTTTTTTACGTACTATCTAACTTGGATCACTTTAGCCAGGCTTTTATTAAATATTAAATATTTATATTATCATTTAAAAAATGTTTTTGTATTTTCCATGCCAGACATGAACACAGAATTGTACGCACAAAAGCGTAATGATGTCAGTAGCCGCTGGTACCATCAACAAAGCATGGCTGATAGAAAGTGCTCGAAAGTATGGCTTTTTATCTGCCTTTGATTCAATATTTTATTGTCTGTTTGTATATAGTTCATTGGTCTGACTCATTGAGTGTGTTGACTGAAATATGTCTAACTTCAAGTTGAATTATTTTTGTTAATAAATTCTTGTATTTTAATAAATTGTGTGAATTTATTCCATGTGTGTGCAGAGGTTTGCTGTTCAGTAATGCCAGAGCTTGACTCACCCTTTTCTCTATTGTTCTAATACCACCACCTTATTGGGCTGGTATTCACAGGACAACCCTAAAGAGACTGCATTGTTATTTAAATAAAATATAAAAATTTATAGAATATAATCATAATAATAATGACAAAACCTTTTATTTCTTAAGCACTGATATTTTTTCCACCTCTAATATGTCCCTCTTGTATTTTTCTGCCCAACAGATTTCCCTGAGCCCATTTATCTCTTTTTCTTTTTTACAGAACTCTGTCTGTATTGTCTTTTCCTTTTCAACATGCTCTTGGAAACGTAAATACGAACAGGACGGGACTGAGACAGAGGGGGCGGTCTTTGGAACAGCGTCACTGCCTCAGCTTCTCTTCTACTGGATGAGGCCAAGCCTCTAGGAAGTAGCTGCTGAGCCTCATTATGGCTGCATGGTTCTGAAAAGGAGCTTACAAAACAACTAACTTCTGTCATGTTGATAAAGAAGTCAGGAGCGTTGTGGATTTGAAATCGCTGTTAGTCAGGATAGTTTAGTATTAGTTTAGTTTAGTATTTCCTGTTGACTTTAACTGAGTAAAGGGGTTTGCCGAGGTACTAAGAGGCATTCAAGTTGATGGACTCACTTTCAAAATAAAAGCATGGGTCAATGATTGACTGTTTTCACAATCTGACCAGAGGAAACATACTACAAGAACTTCAACGTTAAATTATCATCTTTAAACATTTACAACACTTTCTGAAAAATTTTAAGTTATACATTTTTCAACCCCTCCTTGAACCGCCACCTTAACATGGTGTAGGGGTTTGAGTGCTCGAATGATCCTAGAGGCTATGTTGTCTGGGGCTTAAATGCCCCTGGCAAGGTTTCCCATGGCAAACAGGCTCTGAGTGACGGGTCAGACAAAGAATCGGTTCAAGACACCTTCATGAGGACCATTCAATCGAGGTACGTGATGTCGCCTGGTATGGTGGAGCCGGGGTTCCACCCTGGAGCCAGATCGCATGGTGGCCGGGTTGCTCCTCGCGGGACCTGGCTGGGCCAAGTTTGGACAAGAGACACAAGGCCATCCCCCAGTGGGCCCACCACCTGCAGGGGGATCCATGAGGGACCGGTGCAAAGAGGATTGGGCAGCAGACGAAGATGGAGACTGCGGCACGATCTCTGGATGCTTAGGCTGGCTCTAGGGACGTGGAATGTCACCTTGCTGGGGGGGAACGAGCCTAAGCTTGTGCGGGAGGTCGAGAAATATTGACTAGAAATAGTCGGGCTCACCTCCATGCACAGCGTGGGCTCTGGAACCCATCTCCTTGAGAGCAGAATAGGCAGCAGGCTGGGGTGGGTTTGCTTGTTGCCCCCCACCTCAGCCATCTCGTGTTGGGTTTAGCCCAATGGATGAGAGGGTCGCATTCCTGGGCCTTCGGGTTGGGGACAGGTCTCTGACTTTCGTTTCGGCATACGGGCCGAGCGGTAGTGCGGAGTACCCGGCCTTCTTGGCATCCCTGTCAGGGGTGCTGCATAGTGCCCCTCCTGGGGACTCCATTATTCTGCTGGTGGACTTCAACACCCACACGGGAAATGACAGTGACACTTGGAGAGGTGTTATCGGGAAGAATGGCCTCCCCTATCTCAATCCGAGTGGTGTTTCTTTATTTGACTTCTGTGCTAGTCACAGATTGTCCATAATGAGCACTATGTTCAAGCATAAGGGTGTTCATCAGTGCAGGACACCCTTGGCAGGAGGCCGATGATCGACTTTGTTATTGTGTTGAATGATGAGCTAGCAGGAGTGATGATGTAGAAGGTAAGGTCATATTCTACGTGCAAAAGGAATGGAGTCCTTCAAGGACAGAGTGGACAAAAGAAGCAACAAAGAGGCTTCTGAAGACATGGCACAAGTTGACAGTGAAGAAAGGTTTACTGTATCAAGTCTTGAAGAACCCCATCACAAAAGTGAAAACAAACCTGTACGTTGTTCTACTTACCCTACATTCTGTGGTATTAAAGTGTGTCAATGATGAAGGCCAATATAGCAAATATTTCACTGGCCTGGTATGACTAATGTTGCGGCAGAGTATGTGCGATGCTGTTGACGATCTGTACTTAGCAAGTCGTCTGAGCCAGAGGCTAGAGCACCTTTAGAGGACTTTAAAACATCAGAGTCTTTTGAGGTGGTGTAAACTGACTTTTCTTTGGCGGACTATTGTGCAAACAAATCTGTGGTCACTATCCACTTGTGGTCACTGTCCAATTAACAAAGATGGCACATGCCTTTCTATACCTCAACCAGTCTACCAAAGCAGTGGCACACCAACTGTGGCATAACTACTTCTGCATCTATTGGTTTCACGCTAATTAGGGAGCCAATTTCAAGAGTGTGCTCATTGCTGAGCTGTTAAGTGTAGCAGGTCTCCTGAAGTCCTACATGACACCATACAATACAGAAGAAAATGGTTCCTGTGAAAGGATGAACCGCACTTTGGGCAATATGATTCATGCATTACCCCCTAGACTAGAGCTAAGTAAAAGTGATATAGTGCACTGTTTGCATACAACTGTAGTGTCCATGAGACAAATGGCTATGCCCCATTTCTGCTAATGTTTTGCAGAGTGCCAAGACTCCCAGTTGATGAAATCTGTGGCTCAGTCATTGACGACCATAAAATTGCAGAATTTGACTGGTTTGTCCAGACACTAAGGAAAGGTCTCAGAATGATGTCAGGACCACCCAGAGTCTGGGAAGCCAAATATGCCATGGTTCAATAAACTTGAAAAGTCACAAAATTGATATTTATACATGAAAAAAAAAAACCCTCAAATGAATTAATCTATATTTATCTTAAATAAAAAAAATATGAAAATTATTTTTATTTTAATATTTAGTTGTTATTTGAGAATATGGACATGTGCTCTCTCCACCTTACAAATAAAATCACTCAGTGGGGTTAACACTATTATAGTTAGTTGATTACTCTGCAGCTGAGTTGCTGTGCAGGATAAACAAGCAGATGTTAGGGTTTTTCTGTAGTAAGACATAGCAGCAGTAAAATATGATTTTACTATATATTTAAATCAAGTTTTAATTATATTTCCGTATTTAATTATTTTATCGGGTAATAAAGTTAGACCTTTAAAATATATCAAAAATAATTTTTAAAGATGTATTTGATATATAAATTAAATTGTGTCACGGTTAAGTTTCTATGGCAATATTATCTATCTATCTACTATCAACCTGTTCTAAGGCAGAAGACTAAAATTCCTGAAGTATGGAACTGAAAGAAAAGAGGACAGTAAGGTAAAATATGGTAAAAGTAGTTAGAATGCAGTATTAATCATATCTTGAAAAACTAATATTAATTAACTTTCTATTACAGGTCCTTCTCAAAATATTAGCATATTGTGATAAAGTTCATTATTTTCCATAATGTCATGATGAAAATTTAACATTCATATATTTTAGATTCATTGCACACTAACTGAAATATTTCAGGTCTTTTATTGTCTTAATACGGATGATTTTGGCATACAGCTCATGAAAACCCAAAATTCCTATCTCACAAAATTAGCATATCATTAAAAGGGTCTCTAAACGAGCTATGAACCTAATCATTTGAATCAACGAGTTAACTCTAAACACCTGCAAAAGATTCCTGAGGCCTTTAAAACTCCCAGCCTGGTTCATCACTCAAAACCCCAATCATGGGTAAGACTGCTGACCTGACTGCTGTCCAGAAGGCTACTATTGACATCCTCAAGCAAGAGGGTAAGACAGAGAAAGACATTTCTGAACGAATAGGCTGTTCCCAGAGTGCTGTATCAAGGCACCTCAGTGGGAAGTCTGTGGGAAGGAAAAAGTGTGGCAGAAAACGCTGCAAAACGAGAAGAGGTGACCGGACCCTGAGGAAGATTGTGGAGAAGGGCCGATTCCAGACCTTGGGGGACCTGCAGAAGCAGTGGACTGAGTCTGGAGTAGAAACATCCAGAGCCACCGTGCACAGGCGTGTGCAGGAAATGGGCTACAGGTGCCGCATTCCCCAGGTTAAGCCACTTTTGAACCAGAAACAGCGGCAGAAGCGCCGGACCTGGGCTACAGCGAAGCAGCACTGACTGTTGCTCAGTGGTCCAAAGTACTTTTTTCGGATGAAAGCAAATTCTGCATGTCATTCGGAAATCAAGGTGCCAGAGTCTGGAGGAAGACTGGGGAGAAGCAAATGCCAAAATGCCAGAAGTCCAGTGTCAAGTACCCACAGTCAGTGATGGTCTGGGGTGCTGTGTCAGCTGCTGGTGTTGGTCCACTGTGTTTTATCAAGGGCAGGGTCAATGCAGCTAGCTATCAGGAGATTTTGGAGCACTTCATGCTTCCATCTGCTGAAAAGCTTTATGGAGATGAAGATTTCGTTTTTCAGCACGACCTGGCACCTGCTCACAGTGCCAAAACCACTGGTAAATGGTTTACTGACCATGGTATCACTGTGCTCAATTGGCCTGCCAACTGTCCTGACCTGAACCCCATAGAGAATCTGTGGGATATTGTGAAGAAAACGTTGAGAGACTCAAGACCCAACACTCTGGATGAGCTAAAGGCCGCTATCGAAGCATCCTGGGCCTCCATAAGACCTCAGCAGTGCCACAGGCTGATTGCCTCCATGCCACGCCGCATTGAAGCAGTCATTTCTGCCTAAGGATTCCACACCAAGTATTGAGTGCATAACTGTACATGATTATTTAAAGGTTGACATTTTTTGTATTTAAAACACTTTTCTTTTATTGGTCGGATGAAATATGCTAATTTTGTGAGATAGGGATTTTGGGTTTTCATGAGCTGTATGCCAAAATCATCCGTATTAAGACAATAAAAGACCTGAAATATTTCAGTTAGTGTGCAATGAATCTAAAATATATGAATGTTAAATTTTCATCATGACATTATGGAAAATAATGAACTTTATCACAATATGCTAATATTTTGAGAAGGACCTGTAGTTACCAAATACCCAGGCAGGGCTGTCAGCTGGCCTTAATGCACCCAGTGTTTTTGTTTGGTTTACTTCGGTTTGGAACCAACATCCTCTGAGCATGCTGACTTAAAATGCTCTGTCAGAGAATTATCAGACTGCAGATGAATGAGTTCAAGCTGGACATCATTGGGTTCATTATCCACTTCACTTTCACTTTTAATCCCAATATCTACCATATTTATGCTAGAAATCTATAAACAGATTGATTTTCACCCAAGAAATATTTACTAGAATAACATAGCAAACATTGTGCATACTTTCTCATTTTTATTCGTATATGGTCCAGTAAATGAGCACTGACATGTAGTGAGGAGGGGCCAGTGCAATAATGCTGGGGCATCTCTGCCCTGAACACACTCAGGGGACCAGAGCAGCATGGGACAGTGACAGAGACGTCGTTTGTCTTTTCATCAATGAACATATGTTTTTACATTTTGGAGCCTTAAAACACCGAATCAATAATACTAAATCTCCAAAAAGCGCAGAAGCAATCCTAAGCACAGCCAGAAGAGGGGAACAGGTATGTCATCTTTAAAATAGAACATAAAAGGGTATTTATTATTTGCTACATCATAATAAAACGAACAGCAGTTGCTGATCTCTATATATGTTTTGCTCCTAAGATATTTCCTCCAAACGTTTCAACAAAAAAATGTTTTCATAGCATCTAAACTTCTAAATTGACCTGCTGACTGATTGACTTTGATAAAGTTAGACTGTCTGTTGGATCGGAAAATTGTGTTTTAGGAATAATTTTAAAGTGGAATTTGATGAGTTATTCCCCTCAAACTTGCTGTAAAAACATTTTTACTTTGGAGAAAGTTGTAACAAAGCAAAGCTGTTGGCACACACTGTTGCTATGCCCAACAGTTAACCTGATGCAGTATGCAGTGATCATGATGGTAAATTTACCACTGAAATCTAATTGGATACATTTCTTATACCCCACAGCGCAAACACAGAGTTTTTCAGCTGGTGATTGTTCACGATTTGCTTCATAGCCAGAGCTGATTATACAAACACATGCTGGAACACATTTTTACAGCAGAGGGCTAAGGACAAAGCCATGCAGATCTTCCTCATGCCATGTGAGCCTGTCTTAGCAGAACATGACTCAGTTCCACAGAAACTACAATCACAGTGGCTGCCAACATTAATCTAAGATCTTCAGCAACACAAATATATTAAACTCAATTCAATCCAGTTTTATTTATATAGCGCCAATTCACAACACATTTCGTCTCAAGGCCCTTCACAAAGTCAATTCAATCTAATCATCCAGATTTCAAGTCAGGTACATACATTCCAATTAATCCTAACTATCAAACACTGCAGTTTTTTATTCAAATTGGTTAAAAAGTTTTTCTATTTAGGGAAATCCAGCAGATTGCATCGAGACAGTCACTCCTCCTGGATGAGCATGTAGCTACAGTGGACAGTCGCTTTCATTGTCTTTGCAGCAATCCCTCATACTGAGCATGTATGTAACGGAAGTGGAGAGGAAAACTCCCTTTTAACAGGAAGAAACCTCCAGCAGAACCAGGTTCAGTCTGAGCTTCCATCTGTCACGACCGACTGGGGGATTGAGAGAATAGAGCAGAGACACAAAAAGAACACAGAAGCACTGATCCGGGAGAACTTTCTATGGGAAGGAAAAGTAAAATGGTAATGGATGTAGCTCCTTTAGTGGTTTCATCTAGGAAGAAAAAAACAATAAAAGTAAAACTCTGAGCCAGTTTTCAAGTTTAGAGAATGAAAGAGAGCACATACTGTTAGTCACAGTAAAAGCTCAGTCAGTAGCTATGTCTAGGAGAAAAATAGGGTTAAACACTGAAAGACAGGGCCAAGTGTATCATCGGTAGAAGGTGAGCATTAAGTTGTTGGCAGCAGATGCTTGGACTATGCCCCCCTCCAGGAAGGTGTCACAGATATAAACAGAGTCAGGCCAGGCTAGCTTCAAGGAAGAAAAAAAAGAGAGACCATAAAGTTAAAAGTTGAATTACCATGCAATGTTATTTATGTATGAGAACCAAGGATTATCTTGAAGAATCTGGAAATGAAGTTAAGTTAGTCTTGGAACCAACTTAGGCAATAATCAGCAAACGTTTAGACAACCATTCACAATGCAAGATCAGATAAAATATTATTTTAATAAAATAATATTTTAAAGAATGATTTGCTGAATAAAACCAACCTTCTGGATGACCAATTCTCAATGGTGTTTATTTAGCTGCCTTCATTTATTAAAATAATATTTAAGGAAATATTATTTTGAATAAGAACCAAATCTTTGAGAAATGGGCTTAATTGTGTTGCTTAGTTATCAAGTTCAGTAAAACAATATTTAGGGAAATATTATTTTACTAGATTGAAAACTAACAACCTTTTTGGGTAATCTCTAGTAGGCAAACATGTGTTCTTAGCTGTTTAGCGGTTGAAGCTAACAAAAGAAGCTTATAGCTTAGCATCCGAATCAAACGCATACCTTTAAAATACCATTAATAAAAGTGTTAAATGCATAAGCGTGGACGGCGCGTTATGGCCAATCTTCTGTGTTTAAAATCACCCTTTAAATAAAGTTTGTCTTAACTTTAAAAGCACAAACACAGAACACACAAACAGAGCAAATGTGCTGAATAGATAATGTGCAAGCACTAAGACAGCTGAGTTTTCAACACAAACAAAACCAAATGTCATATTTCATTCTAAACTACTTCTCCCTGCCCAAAACACAACCTCTTACATGAACTGTGCGGAGGAAATGTTGTCAACAAAGTTGAGGAAAGCATCCACAGTGAACAAAGGGTTAACTTGCAACTAACCTCCGCAGCTGTGGGTGGGGCGGCTCGTTCTGTCGGCCGGCCAAACTGCACATTGCGGCTATAACCATGGTGATGCTGTCCCGTTGTCCTTCCTTCAGGCCGGGAAAACTGCTCCACTCGGCGTTGTAGAGAGATGTTCTCTACTGGGAACTCTCTGGAACACAGTTTGCTTCTGTAGACCTCAGAGAGAAAAGTCAAGCCACGCTTGCACCTTAATTACCCCCGTTCATGAATGAATACTGGATACACAAACAGCAATTCATTCCTACTTAACTTAGTGCATATGATCACATGATTGTATGACACTCTTGGATCCAGTTTGAAGAGTTATGTCTGTTTGCTAGCAGAGAGACATTAGCGCGCTGTGTCCCTCCATCCAGTTCCACTGGGGACCTGGAAGAGGTCAGTTTGTTGCAAAAGCTGGGTTTTTATTCAGACAGTGATGTCACGGGAAGTCCGCTGTTATCCCGTTTCTGGCTGTGCTGGAAGTAGGTTAATGCGATGTGTTTTGAAAGTTCCAGAAATGTTCACACTGGCATTTCATTTTGTAATCCATGGCTGTGGTCCCAACAAATGCAAAATTGGAGAGTAGTATGAGAGTGTAGCAGAGAGAGTGAACGTGGTCATCATGTCCTCCAGCAGTCTAAGCCTATAGCAGCATAACTACAGATATAGCTCAGGATAACCTCAGCCACTCTAACTAACTCTAACACACTAACATGTCTTCAAGACATGCTTGTAGTCTATCTAACTGGTTGGGCTCATCAGGATTTATGGATAAGTAAAGCTGAGTATCATCAGCATAATAGTAAAAATGTACCTCATGCTGCCTAGTGCTGTTCCCTTGATCACTACAGCACGTTCCAGACTTTGTAAGAGAATATTGTGATCCACTGTATCAAATGCAGCACTAAGATCTAACAGGACAAGTACAGACACAAGTCCATTTTCTGAGGTCATAAGAATATCATTGGTGACTTTCAGCAGAGCTGTTTCAGTGCTATGATGAGCTCTGAAACCTGACTGCAACTCTTCAAACAGATCATTGCTGTGTAAATGCTTACACATTTGAATTGCAACTATCTTCCCAAGAATTTTAGATAAGAACGCAAGATTGGATATAGGTCTGTAATTTATTAAATCTTGATCAAGCAAAGTTCTCTTACGTAAGGGTTTAATTACAGCTACGTTAAAAGCCTGTGGTACATATCCATTTACTAAGGATAGATTAATCATATCTAAAATGGGGCTGGTAATCAAAGGGAACTGTTCCTTAAATAATTTGTTTCGGATTGGGTCTGACATACAAGTTGAAGGTTTAGGTGAAGCTAATATTTTTGATAACACCACAATAAAGCTCTACAGGGTCAAAACAGTCCAAACACAGATCAGGTTCTACAGAGCTATGACTCTGTATAAGTTTAGCAAGTGTAATAAAGAGAAACCTAGGATTATTCTTGTTCTCTTCTATTAATGATGAGAAATAAGCTGTTCTAGCTCGGCGAAGTGTTTTTTTATACAACAGTAGACTATTTTTCCAGATTAAGTAGGGATTTAGGGAAGGCTGGTCCTCCCTAGGTGTGTAGAGTTCGCTCTACACACCTAGGGAGAAACAGCCTTCCCTAAATCTAAGATTTCAGGTATCAAAATATTAAAATAAACCTATTAATTATTCATATGGTGGCAAAAAGAGAACCAGTACCTTGTGAAAGTATTCATGTACCTTGAACTTTATCATATTTTGTCACTGTAAATCAATCACCACTGTGTGTTTGTTTTGGAATAGATCAACACGCTTTATATGGTTGTGAAATGGAACATAATGATGCAAGTTTGAAGTTTCAGCAGGAACCTTTATTTAGCCTCTTTTACTTTGATGCCACTAAATAAAACAGCCATCTGAATAAGTCATCTAATTAGTCCACTCATGTATAATTGAATTACGGCATAAATCCAGTTGTTCTGTGAAGGCGGAGATTGGCTAGAGGTCACTTAAGAGATATCAGCAGACAGGTCAAAGTTGTGGAGAAGTTTAAAGCAAGGTTAGCTTCTAAAACAATATCCCAAGCTTTGAACATCTCACAGAGTGGAGAGAGGATGGACCAACTGCAGACCTACCAAGACATGGACGTCCACATAAACTGACAGCCTGGGCAAGGAGCATCTGTCCACAGGACAACTAGTAGTCATGCACCCCACAAATCTGGACAATATTGAAAAGAGAAAACATTGTTGAATGTTGAGAGAAAGTCATAAGTTCAGTTTGATTGAATGAATGAATGAATCAATCAATCAATCAATCTTTGACTTATTTTTATTTTTGGGGAGCTCAAAACTTCTACTTTTCTAAACTTCCTGAATTGGCGAGCTGTACTGCAGTGCTAACCACAGTTAGTACAGAAGCAGCAAGCTGAGATTTTGTTTTCATCTCTGTTCAACTACTACCAACTTAAAGAAATATAATGTTCTGTGATTTTCGTTAATGTTGGTTAATTTGTGGGTGTAGAGTAGCTCCATTGCCAGTAACACAGATGTTGGGAGGGTGATGCATTGTTGCCCTACAGTTATCACACTAACTTTACTGAATTTTCCTATTTAAGACTATCAGTTTTAATCTGATGCACATATAGCATTATTAAGTAATGTGACAAGAAAAACAAAATAAAGAGTAAAGAGCTAACCTGAAGGAAAATCAATGAATGGTTAAGTTTCTCTTATTATTCAGAGTATTTGATTACATTAATAATTGCTTGCCATGTTTAGGTTTTTAATAAGAAGGTAATTGTTGTGCTTTGGGAGAAGCTCAGAGTTTAGGGAAATGTTTGATCTGACAGGGTCTGCTCTGTCAGAGTTATTCTGATGCAGTTTGGTGCACATGTTGAAAGACACCAATCCTGATAGCTACTAGTTTTCCTTCTACTTTCATTCACACTAAGCAGCTCAGTGGTCTGATGATGCTTATTTTTCAAGCTAATCTAAAGCAGCCAGTTCCAGTAATTTCTTAATTACAATAATATGAATTGTACACTGTAGCTGAAGCCATAATAATCAGTGTGACTGGTAATAAGCCCTATTGACAAAAAACAAAATACAGGAAAGTGATGAAGGCCACTAAAATATGTGGTGATTGAAAAGGATGCTTTAGATACAAATTAAATCTGTATAGTTGTAACTTCATCACAGCATGCACTGTAAACCCAGATTTTGATTCAACTCAAAGACAGTGAGTTCATATTACTTAAATGTGTCTAATTTATTAACATTATTTGCTAATTCTGAATAAATTGTACGTATTATTGGCCTATCTTATTGTAATTATATGTTTGAGTTCAAACGACTCAACATCAAGTTTTGCTTGTTAGTAACGCAATGACCTCACCTACCTGTTAAAAATCTAGTTTAAACCTGTTTTAACAGTCACTAGCTGGGTTTCCATTGACCATCAAATTATGCAAATTGTTATTACGAAAATAAATTCGCTTAATGGATTCGCTAGGATAAAGTGGTTTTTTGGGAATATCGTAATTGGTGTATTTCCCAAAACTAAAATGGAAACACTTTTTTCGCATCACATGATGATGTTACTACAGGCAAAAAAGACAAACAAGACGTCAGGAAGTAGTAGGAGGATGATGTTATAATAGATACAGTACAGATCAAAAGTTTGGACACACCTTCTCATTCAAAGAGTTTTCTTTATTTTCATGACTATGAATATTGTAGGTTCACACTGAAGGCATCAAAACTATGAATTAACACATTTGGAATTATATACTGAACAAAAAAGTAGCACTTGTTGGCCCTTTTGCCTTCACGCTGCGGTCCAGCTCTCCCCAACCATCTCGATTGGGTTCAGGTACAGTGACTGTGGAGGTCAGGTCATCTGGCGCAGCACCCCATCACTCTCCTTCTTGGTCAAATAGCCCTTACACAGCCTGGAGGTGTGTTTGGGGTCATTGTCCTGTTGAAAAATAAATGATGGTCCAACTAAACGCAAACGGGATGGAATAGCATGCCGCTGCAAGATGCTGTGGTAGCCATGCTGGTTCAGTATGCCTTCAATTTTGAATAAATCCCCAACAGTGTCACCAGCAAAGCACCCCACACCATCACACCTCCTCCTCCATGCTTCACGGTGGGAACCAGGCATGTAGAATCCATCCGCTCACCTCTTCTGCGCCGCACAAAGACATGGTAATTGGAACCAAAGATCTCAAACTTGGACTCATCAGACCAAAGCAGATTTCCACTGGTCTAATGTCCATTCCTTGTGTTCTTTAACCCAAACAAGTCTCTTCTGTTTGTTGCCTGTCCTAAGCAGTGGTTTCTAGCAGCTATTTTACCATGAAGGCCTAATTCACACAGTCTCCTCTTAACAGTTGTTCTAGAGATGTGTCTGCTGCTAGAACTCTGTGTGGCATTGACCTATTCTCTAATCTGGGCTGCTGTTAACCTGCGATTTCTGAGGCTGGTGACTCGGACGAACTTATCGTCCACAGCAGAGGTGATTCTTGGTCTTCCTTTCCTGGGGCGATCCTCGTGTGAGCCAGTTTCTTTGTAGTGCTTGATGGTTTTTGCGATTGCACTTGGGGACACTTTCAAAGTTTTCCCAATTGTTTGGACTGACTGACCTTCATTTCTTAAAGTAATGATGGCCATTTGTTTTTCTTTACTTAGCTGCTTTTTTCTTGCCATAATAGAAATTCTAACAGTGTATTCAGTGGGACTATCAGCTGTGTACTGTATCCACCTCCTGCACAACACAACTGATGGTCCCAACCCCATTTATAAGGCTTGAAATCCCACTTATTAAACCTGACAGGGCACACCTGTGAAGTGAAAACCATTTCAGGTGACTACCTCTTGAAGCTCATCAACAGAATGCCAAGAGTGTGCGGAGCAGTAATCAAAGCAAAAGGTGGCTACTTTGAAGAACCTAGAAAATAAGACATATTTTCCGTTGTTTCACACTTTGTTGTTCAGTATATAATTCCACATGTGTTAATTCATAGTTTTGATGCCTTCAGTGTGAAGCTACAATATTCATAGTCATGGAAATAAAGAAAACTCTTTGAATGAGAAGGTGTGTCAAGACTTGGTCTGTACTGTATATATAATGCTAACTCGGTTATAAATGTGTCCACAAGTTTGTTCTGGAGTCCAAAAGCATGGATGTTAAGTGAATCTGTCATTCTATGTTGTCCATACATGTGATTGTTTATGTTTATCATTCTTGTTGTGTAATAATAGGACAATCTCTGCCATTGGCTGCACTTTCAGTACTTTAATTGCAGTTTGTTTTACAAGCTTTTCAAGCATTTCACACAGTCATTAGAATTACTGATATACTGAAGTGCTGTGTTGTTTGAGCCTTTTTCCTAAAAAAAAAAGCTTATGGAAGCTTGAGATTAGCATTAGGAGACAGTGATTTTTCTCTTGTAAGGTAATGCCAATTTGTCAAAAAAGGTTTTCTCAGGCTGACAATTTACTACAGTATCATCTGGTTCCATTAAGTCAACTGCAATGAGTCTCTTATGTTAGGATGAACTGAGACTTTGCGTTTGGGGGGCCTGTCTTGTGGTCTGGACTCATGATTTTTCCAGTGGCTACTTTTTTTTGCAGTTTTGTGGAACGTCAGAGTGGCTTCACCACATTCTGCTTGTTTTGGATTAACTTTACCATGAAAACCATTCAGCTGGGAAGATCTGTGAAACCAGTGAGAAACACGCAGCCTGAAGACAGCCAGCTGTCAAAAACCAAGACAACTTGAGAAAAAGTCACAGAAAAAAAGGATTTAAACAAAACATGTCCTGTCCAGGGTGTACCCCACCTCTCGCCCATAGACTGCTGGAGATAGGCACCAGCTCCCCCGCGACCCACTATGGAATAAGTGGTAGAAAATGACTGACTGACAAAACATGTATTAAGGTTATTAGTAATAAACTTTCAATGTACAGCATTAACAATTTTCTTTTCTGGCTTACTTACTCACTGACCCACATTTGAGGTTACTATGATTCATACGATCTATTCCCATTAAAATGATTAGATGACCTCAGCTTCATGCTAGTACTTACTCAAATCCATGAAACACTAAGAACCCACAGCCCACCAGTGGTTTCTTCCTCCCCTGCTCTGTGCTGGAAAAGAAACAATGGGAGATTTTCCATGGCATTCTTGAAAGAAACCTCTGTGGCTGTGTTTCTTAAGAGCTAGGTCACAATGTTTTTTTTTCTCCAACTTTGGAAAAGCTGAGAAATGAATCACTCGCATATGAGGGAGCGCCAGGAGCAATTAGATAATGATGGTTGTTGGTTAAAATACCAGAGCAATGCAAGAATGATAGAGAAGATATGGAGTCCAAACTACAGAGACTAAACACGTGTTTGTTGATAAATTGCATCGATTTGATGGATGGATTGATCCATTTTTTATGATGGATGCAGAGATGGATGGATGGATGGCTGGCAGGATATATTTTTAACACCCCAGCAGGGTATCACATGCCTTTAAGTTAAACAATTTTTTGGTAGAGCTAAATAAGTATTATTTTAAAGGAACCAAATCCTGCTGATTTCTTAAAAATTGATACCACTTCATACCTTTTTTAGTTGATATACAGGAATATAGTTTCTCTTATATTCTTTTAAAATATTTTGTTTGTGGCTGATTGTATAGGGCAAATGAGACTTGGTTGTATGCCCCAACCAAGTCCTTGGTAATCTGCCTGACAAATCCCAACAGCAACAGCGTTGAACATGCAGCTTATATCTTTTAAAAATTAACACAGGTTACTGTTGTATCAGCTTCAGTTAATAAGGAATTCTTCTAAAACAAACTTGATTATACCATTCAAGTTTGTTCAAGTTTAAAAACAAAAATGAATTTGGGATAAAGTTGGAAGGGTACGAAAAAGAGGTTGGATTTGTTTTGTTATAGAGTGAGAATGTGACATACATCTACATTAAACTGTTCACTGAATTGTACTTTAAGAAATGTACAACTTAGTAAAAACACACAAAAAACCCTATTGGGCCAAAAAGAAAATTACAGATTTCTTTTGTGAAATTTGTGTTTGTAGTAACTTCAGAGATCTAATTATATACACGGAACAGAAATCTTGTCCCATAAATTTTAAACTCCTGTAAGAAATCTTGAGTAGACTTTATGTGTCTTGGTTAGTTACGGCAAAATGAATCCAGAGAATGTTGATGATATAAGAGTGAGAAAGGGGGGAGCTTGCCAGTCCACTCTGACCATTTGCATTTCCAACAATTATTTCCAGGACAGTCTTGCTCTTTCTGAGAACAGGGTAGCTTTGTGTATTGTTTGGAATTTGGAGCACTCACTTCAGTGACCATTGCTGATGATGTTCCAAAGGCCTGGCTGATTATCTTGGTTTAGTGAAGCTCATGTTATCTCTGTTTTCTTTCTAAATATTAATTTCTTTTTACTCCCTGTATAGGACCACTAATTGCTTCGTTAAGAATAACTGGCCATGATGCTAACAGGCCTCTACCTCCTGCTGCTGGTCCTGTGGCTTAGCAAAGAGGAAAAGCTCCAAGTTCGAGGTCACCAAACAAAACCAGCTCGAGCACCTTTGATCCCTCATCGGCCTTTTGTTGTAGTTTGGAACGCCCCTACAGAGTCATGTCGCCTACGATTTAAGGTGGACTTGGACCTCAGTATTTTTGACATTGTAGCGAACCTTAATGAGACCTTAAGTGGACCAAATGTTACAATATTCTATCATAGCCATCTGGGCTACTACCCATACTACACCAGCTCAGGGATTGCTATCAATGGTGGCCTGCCACAAAACCAGAGCATCTCCAAACATCTGAACAAGGCCCGAGTGGACATTGACAAACTAATACCACACAAGGATTTTCGAGGCCTAGGTGTCATTGACTGGGAGAACTGGAGGCCTCAGTGGGTAAGGAATTGGGGTTCCAAAGACATCTACCGCAAAAAGTCCAAGGAACAGATCCACAAACTTCACCCACACTGGCCAGAAAGCAAAGTCGAAAAGGAAGCAAAGGAACGTTTTGAGAAGTCAGGGCAAGCTTTCATGAATCTGACTTTGGTATTGGCTCAAGCTCGCAGACCAGATGGTTTGTGGGGGTTTTACCTGTTTCCAGACTGTTACAACTATGGCTACAAACAACACCCACAATGCTATACGGGGGAATGTCCAAATGTTGAACATGTTCGCAATGACTATTTGATGTGGCTCTGGAAAGAGAGCACAGCCCTCTATCCATCCATCTACCTGGACTTTGAGCTAAGGTCTTCCTTAAACACTGTGAAGTTTGTTCACTATCGAGTCAAGGAAGCCATGAGGATTGCATCCATTGCACGTTCAGACTACACATTGCCTGTCTTTGTCTACGCCAGACCTTTTTATGCCTATACCTTTATTGTGCTTTCAGAGGTATGTTTTCAGTGTTTCAATACAAAATTGAATGGATTATACTGCATTACAACTTTAAAGTTCCTTCATGCAATTTGAACAAACTCCAACAAGAAGCAGTTATAATGGGGATCCAAGCCCACTAGCAAATCTGGCCAGCATATATATCCTGGCCTGCTTCCTCTCATGTGCCCTATTAACCTTTATTTATACATCCATGCATTTTCTATACCAACCATGCATACACCCATTTGCACATAAGGGCAATTTAGAGAGACTAGTTAACCTAACAGTCATGTTTTTGGACTGTGGGAGGAAGTTGGAGTATCCAGAGAGAACCGACAGATGCATGAGAACATGAAAACTCCATGCAGAAAGAGCCTAAGCTGGGAGCTGAACCATCTTGCTGCAAGGCAACAGTGCTACCAACTGTGTGCAGCCCATATTTCAGAATCAGAATCAGAATGAGCTTTATTGCCAAGTTCGTACATACAAACAAGGAATTTGACTCCGGTACACTTTGCTCTTTGGTTTTGTTTTTGCATTACAGAATATACATATTTACAATGTACAATATACACATATATAATAAAAAGGTGCATTTGCAACATCTGTATGCTGTTGTTTTGTACTCTATTGAATGTTCAACAGAGAAACAGCCTGAAGGAAGAAACTGTCTTTGTGGCGGCTGGTTTTAGTGAACAGTGCTCTGTAGCGGCGTCCTGAAGGTAAAACTCTAAACAGTTTATGTGCAGGGTGTGTGGGGTCTGCAGAGATTTGGGCAGTTCTTTTCTTGACCCTAGACCTGTATAAGTCCTGGATGGAGGGAAGGTCAGCTCTGATTATTCTCTCTGCAGACCTGATTATTCGTTGCAGTCTGGACCTGTCCTGTTTTGTGGATGAGCCAAACCACACTGAGATGGATGAAGACAGGACAGACTGAATGACTGCAGTGTAGAAGATGACCAACAGCTCCTGTGGAAGGTTGAACTTCTTGAGTTGCCTCAGGAAGTACAGTCTCTGCTGGGCCTTCTTTCGAACAGTGTCTATGTGCGAAGACCATCTCAGGTCCTCAGAGATGGTGGTTCCTAAGAACCTGAAGTGGTCCACGGCCGATACAGTGTTGTTGAGGATGGTGAGGGGGGTGTATGGGGGTGGTGTTCTCCAAAAGTCCACCACCATTTCCACAGTCTTGAGTGGGTTCAGTTCAAGGTAGTTCTGACCGCACCAGTGTACCAGCCGATCCACCTGCTGTCTGTATGCAGACTCATCACCGTCCTGGATCAGTCCAATGACAGTGGTGTCGTCTGCAAACTTAAAGAGTTTCACGGACGAGTCCGATGAGGTGCAGTCATTTGTCTACAGGGAGAAGAGGAGTGGGGATAGAACACACCCCTGGGGGGCACCAGTACTTATTGATCTGGATTGGGAGAAGATGCTCCCCTGTTTCACCGGCTGCTGTCGGTCCGTCAGGAAGCTGTTAATCCACTGACAGGTGGAGGCTGGGACGTTGAGCTGGGTGAGCTTCTGGTGGAGGATGTCTGGTATGATGGTGTTGAAGGCCGAGCTGAAGTCTACAAACAGGATCCTGGCGTACGTCCCTGGGTGGTCGAGGTGTTGCAGGATGAAGTGTAGACCTAAGTTAACAGCATCATCTGCCGACCTGATTGCTCGGTAAGCAAACTGCAGGGGGTCCAGCAGGGGGCCTGTGATGTCTTTCAGGTGCTTCAACACCAGGCGCTCAAAGGATTTCATGACCACAGACATCAGGACTACAGGCCTGTAGTCATTTAATCCTAGGATGGTGGGTTTCTTGGGAACCGGGATGATGGTGGATCGTTTGAGGCAGGAGGGGACCTCACATTTCTCCAGTGATTTGTTGAAGATCCTTGTGAAGATCGGAGCGAGTTGATTTGCACAGGCTTTCAGGCATGATGGGGAGACGTTATCAGGTCCTCCAGCTTTCTTTGTTTTCATGCACTGAAAGAGCCTATTTACATCTTCCTCTGAGATCTTTAGTGTAGGCAGAGGATCTGAAGGTAGGGGGTTGGTTGTTTTACGGGTCAAATTTGTTCCTGAATGGGATGTCGAGGGGATGATTTGAGGTGTGAATGGCTTCTTGTCATGTCTGCAGAAGAAGACATTCAGACGGTTGGCCAGGCGAGGACTCTGTTCAGGAAGGGTGCTGGGGCTCCTGTAGGCAGTCAGGTTTCTCAGACCAGTCCATACAGCTGAAGTGTCACCAGTAGAAAGGCTGTTTTTAAGTTTCTCACTGTAGCTTCTCTTGGCTGCTTTGATTTCCTTTGTTAGTCTGCTCCTGGCCTGCCTGTACCGCGCCCAATCTCCACTGCTGTGAGCTTCTTCCTTTTCCCTGCGCAGATTCCTGAGGTGTGGAGTAAACCATGGCTTGTTATTCCCAAAGGTGCAGATGGTCTTGGTCTGCACACACATGTCCTCACAGAAACTGATGTATGATGTCACCACATCAGTTAGTTGGTTTAGGTCAGTGGCTGAGGTTTCAAAAACAGTCCAGTCTGTGCATTCAAAGCAGGCCTGTAGCATCTGCTTTGATTCCTCAGTCCACTTCTTAACAGTGTGAATCTTGGGTTTGGAAGCTCTTAGTCTTTGTCTGTAGGTTGGGATGAGGTGGATTAGATAATGATCTGAAAAACCCAGAGCAGCCCTGGTAACAGCATGATATGAGTCCTTTAAAGCTGTGTAACAATGGTCCAGTGTGTTTTTGTCTCTGGTGGGACACTTAATATGCTGTCAGTATTTGGGGAGTTCATGGGAGAGGTTTGCTCTGTTAAAATCTCCCAGTATTATGATGAAAGAGTCCGTGTATTTTTTCTCCACGTCTGTAATCAGCTCAGAAGTGGCAGAAGTGCAGCCATGCGGTGGAAAATATGAGCTAATTATTATAAATGAGGAAAACTCTCTCGGTGAATAAAACAGTTTACAGATTATGGAAAATGACTCCAGATCCAGACTACATGTTTTCCCCAGCACTTTTACGTCTCTGCACCAACCTTCATTTATATAAAAGTAGATTCCGCCTCCTCACCTCTTCCCCAATAGCTCCGCGCTGCGATCCACTCTGAACAGCTGGAAGTCCGGCATCAGCAGTGCGCAGTCCGGGATGTTTTCACTCAGCCATGTCTCGGTAAAGCAGAGAACTGCTGATCTGCGGAGGTCCGTGTTTTTACAGGTGAGAAGAAACAGCTCGTCCATCTTGTTGTTTAGAGAGCGGACATTTGCTAGGTGGATTGAAGGCAGTGGTGTGCGAAGTCCTCTTTTGCGGAGCTTTACCAGCGCGCCAGCACGGTTTCCCCTCTGATGCTTTTGGCGCAGTATCCCGTATAGTGCCGCAGCTCCGCTTGCCAGGAGCTCAGTGAACCTCAGATCGATCAAAGATGGTGAAAAAATCCCAAGAGAGAACTCTCTGATGTTGAGAAATTCCTCTCTACTGAATGAGACCACAAGATTGTACGGTGGTTCGAAAAACATAAAAACACACAAAATACAAAAACAAAGAGAGAGCGAAGCTCCGAGGCTGCCATTGTCGGCGCCATATTTACAAATTTTTTCACAAATTATCCAATAAAGAACTGTCTGCATAATTAAGTAACCATCTTTCCATCAAGATGACTTAATAAGACCTATATCTTCTTTTCTTGTGTAAGAATATAACTAAGATTGTGTGAGCATTTAGACACTACTGGTCTGTTTGAAGAGCTTCAGTCAGGTTTCAGAGTACATTTTAGCACTGAAACAGCACTGGTGAAAGTCACTAATGATATTTTCAGATACTGGACTTGTGTCCTGTTATATCTTAGTGCTGCATTTGATACAGTCGATCTCAATATTCTCTTAGAAAGTCTCCAACATGCAGGGATCAGGGGAACAGCCCTAGGCTGGTTTAAATACTTTTTGTCTGACAGCTTCCAGTTCTTTCATTGAAATGATAAATATTCTTCAAATTCCAGAGTTACTTGTGGAGTACCACAAGATTCAGTACTTGGGCTAATTCTCTTCACTATATATATGCTTCCACAAAGGTTCAGTGCTTAGGTGCTTCTCTTTAATATATGTATGCCTCAACTTAATAACAAGTATTAATGGGATAGATTTCCCCTGTTATGCTGATGCTACTCAGCTATATTTATCCAAAAATCCTGATTTATCCATGAATCCTGATGAATCCAATCGGTTAGGTTAACTACAGATCCATCTTGAAGACATAAAAACCTGGATGTCTTTTAGCATTTTAATTCATACAAGGCAGACGTTGTCATCTTTGAACCAGAGTCTTTGAAAAACAATTGCCTAGTCTAACTCCAAATGGCATTAAATTTGCACCTGGTAATAAAGTAATAAACTGTGGTGTTATCTTTTACCAGGATTTTTCATTTAAATCCCACATTAAAATTTTTTATAGGTTTTCTTTCCTTCACCTTCGCAATATTGCCAAAATTAGATATATTCTGTCCAGGAGTGATGCTGAAAAACTAATCCATGTATTTGTTACTTACTTTGCTTTCACACTGCAGATTTACTGTTGGTTCCTAGAGTCTCTAGAAGTAGAATGGGAGGCAGATGCTTTAGTTATCAGGCTCCTCTCCTGTGGAACCAGCTCCCAGATTTAGTCCGTGAGGCAGACATCCTGTCTACTTTTAAGGCTAGGCTTAAAACTTTCTTTTTTTGATAAAGCTCATACTTCATGTGGCTTACGTTGTTCTGAGCTATCTCTGTAGTTATCCTGTGATAGGCTTTTGCTCACTGGCACATTTTTCTACTACTCTCCAATTAAGCATTATTTGCTTATATTCAAGCTTTATGGGGGGGGGGGGGGGGATAAACTAATAAGTTCATGTTCTTTCTAAAGAACTCGGTACACTTGTCTTTGTCTTTCTGTGTTTGACAGAGCTAATACTGCAACTAACCATGTTTATGGTTCTTTATTTATTTATTATTTATAAATACATAATATATAACATAATAAATAAATACATTAATTAATTAATTAATTAATTAATTAATTTCTTTATTTATTATATATGTGTATATTGTACATTGTAAATATGTATATTCTGTAATGCAAAAACAGAACCAATTAGCAAAGTGTACCGGAGTCAAATTCCTTGTTTGTATGTACGCACTTGGCAATAAAGTTGATTCTGATTCTGATTTATCTTTTAGATGGTATAACTGGCCTAGACCTTATGTGTTTGGATGTGTTTCTCTCCTAGATAAAGGCATGAAGGGAACTACTGCTGCCATAAATTCTCTTTGTTATCTCTACTTTTTCTTTAACACAGAAATCACTCCTGGACCAGTGCTTTTGGTGTGTTTTGTGTTTTTACTTTGTCTTCTTAAACATTAGATAGAAAACCTTTTCCATCTTTGAATAATCAACTTAACTCGACTAAAAGCTTTCATTATGTTTTTAGAGTGACTTAGTTCATACTATTGGGGAGAGTGCTGCCTTGGGAGCTTCAGGTGTTGTCCTCTGGGGATCATCAGAGTATGCCCGATCAAAGGTAAATATTAAAAGCACAACAAAGAAATATGTAAAACATTTTTAATTGGCCCGTAAAGACATTCTTTTGAAAAAAACATTTATTTATAAGTAAGATTTTGTTTAACTAAAAGTCAAGTTGAAATGTAAAGGAAATACAGCGCGGTTTAAAACATTAGAAGATACCACCACTACACTTGCTTCAGACACTTGACAATGTCTCATTTTCTGTTCTTCCTCTAGAGGAACTGCCTAACTATCAAGAAGTACATTGATGGACCTTTGGGACATTATGTCATCAATGTCACATCAGCAGCTAAATTGTGCAGCAAAGCGCTTTGCAAGAAGAATGGAAGATGTGTCCGCAAGAGCCTGGACTCAGGTTCTTATTTGCAACTCAACCCACGCTTCTTTCACATTCACCAGAATCCGGCAGCCAGGGGCTCCCAGTTTGACGTAAGGGGTCACCTCAACAATCACGACATCCTGGACATGAGACACAAGTTCACCTGCCAGTGCTACCAGGGCTGGACTGGTGCTTACTGTGAGATCCCACAGGCTCAGCCACCCACTCCTCCACCAGCTCTACCACCTGCTGACCCACTTCCACACCCTTGGGACAACAGGCTGATGGCACATATTATGCTCCTCTTTTCTGTCCATTTCCCCTGCCTGTGCATAAGCATGTTCTTGGGACTCTGTCTGATCATAAGAGGTCTCATACCGTAGACACCAGAAATATCTTAATTCCTTGTTATTCACTGTGCTAAATATAAACTAGTCCAGCTTGAGAGTAGCCCTCAGCAACAATCCTTTAACCTTGCCCAATAAGAATGAGTCCCAGATAAAACATCGTTGGAATTTGTGTGTGTTCATATCATTGTATTGCTAATTTCAGTCACGGATTGTCCATAATGAACACCATGTTGGATTGGCAGACTGGGGTGGTGGTCCCCTACATAAGAAGGGTGACCGGAGGGTGTGTTCCGACTACAAGGGGATCACACTCCTCAGCCACCCTGGTAAGACCTACGCCAGGGTATTGGAGAGGACAGTCCGGCCGATAGTCGAACTCCGGCTTCAGGAGGAGCAGTGTGGTTTTTGTCCCGCCGTGGATCACTGGACCAGCTCTATACCCTCTACAGGGTACTCGAGGGTTCATGGGAGTTTGCCCAACCGGTCCACATGTGTTTTGTGGACCTGGAGAAATCATTCGACTGTGTCCCTCGTGATGCCCTGTGGGGGTTGCTCCAGGAGTATGGAATCGGGGGCCCTTTACTAGGGGCCATCCGGTCTCTGTACAAGCAGAGCAGGAGTTTGGTCCGCATTGCCGGCACTAAGTCGGACCTGTTCCCGGTGCATGTTGGACTCCGGCAGGGCTGCCCTTTGTCACCGGTCCTGTTCATAACTTTTATGGACAGGATTTCTAGGCGCGGCCAAGGGCCGGAGGGGGTCTGGTTTGGGGACCAGAGGATTTTGTCTCTTCTTTTTGCAGATGACGTGGTCCTGCTGGCCTCCTCTAGCCAAGACCTACAGCAGGCTCTGGGGCTTGGGGTCTTGTTCACGAGTAAGGGAAGAATGGAGCGGGAGATCGACAGACGGATCGGTGTGGCTGCCACAGTAATGGGGGCGCTGTGCCGGTCCGTTGTGGTGAAGAGAGAGCTGAGCCGAAAAGCGAAGCTCTCGATTTACCGGTCAGTCTACGTTCCTACCCTCACCTATGGCCATGAACTTTGGGTCATGACCGAAAGAACGAGATCCCGGATACAAGCAGCTGAAATGAGCTTCCTCCGTAGGGTGGCCGGGCACTCCCTTAGAGATAGGGTGAGGAGCTCGGCCATCCGGGAGGGGCTTGGAGTAGAGCTGCTGCTCCTCCACATCGAGGGGAGCCAGTTGAGGTGGCTCGGGCATCTATACCGGATGCCTCCTGGATGCCTTCCTCGGGAGGTGTTCCAAGCACGTCCCACTGGGAGGATGCCCAGGGGACGACCCAGGTCATGCTGGAGGGACTATGTCTCTCGGCTGGCCTGGGAATGCCTTGGGCTCCCCCCGGAGGAGCTGGAGGAGGTGTCTGGGGAGAGGGACATCTGGGCGTCTCTGCTAAGTCTGCTGCCCCCGCGACCCGGTCCCGGATAAAGCGGACGACGACGAGTACGAGTGAATATAAACTAGTACAGCTTGAGAGTAGCCCTCAGCTACAATCCTTTAACCTTGCCCAATAAGAATGAGTCCCAGATAAAACATCGTTGGAATTTGTGTGTATTCATATCATTGTATTGCTAATTTCAATGTTTAAATGTGTTTATTGGGTTTTGACATGGGTTATTTGGCTGTTGCCCAGGTCGACATTGGATAGAGGGGTTAAACAAGCACGAGGTAATTAATTATAGGTCATGTGTCAGTTGTACCTTAAAAAACAAGGTTTTTATTGTTTTTATGCATGTGCTGTCAATGCGGATAATAAGGAAACTAGGTTAGGTTCTCTATTCGGGACTGTACTCCATTTTATCCTGCCCAAAAATTGCTTCTCAAGAATTTTTGCATTTTTATTGATTAGGGAGAATGGCACCTAGGGTAACTGACTGGATGCTGGAAATTTTTGATTTTAAGTTGCTCGGTGCAACTCTCTCTTACCCTACCCCTTTTGCATTTATTCATAACAAAGACAAAGTTGTTCAGTTGTCTGTATGAATTTATTTAACTATGTAAGACCAAACTAATGCCATGAAGAAGACTCTGAATCTCTGAAAAGTTGTCAGAAATAATGGGCACAAGTAAAACAACAACAAAGAAGAAAAATAATTAAAACATTTCATAATGGAAAATGGCAGATCCCTGCAAATAAAATGAACAGTATAAGGACTCACACAGAAATGCAAATTATATGCTTATTTAATTTTTTTAAAGCTTTACAAAGCCAAAATGGAAGAAAAAAACTGTTTTGTCATATCAGGGGTTTTTCTTCCTGCTAAATAAATCAATTGATATTGAACACATAATATTATTCATTTAATTATTAATTTTGCTAGGGCTTCTATCTTTTCTTGTGCTTTATTTAATTTCAGCACACTTTAATGTATTAAGCTATCATCAGTGTGTATCATACAGTATCTAAAATCAGGATGTGGAAATATTACAAATGTGCCAATAATTAGCTGTTCATCCTGGAAGTACTGTTCCGTGCAGTAGTTTATTATGAAAGCTAGACAGCTGTGTCATAATGTAGACTGGCTCTTGAGCTACCCTTCACCTCTTCCAGTGATATGAAGACCATCTCAGATATAAGTGAACTTTGTCTCTGCTTATGGCCCCCTACTGGCCGGGGGGCCCCCAAAAGAAATTATGGAAGATTAAGTCCTTGTTAATTCAAGATGGCCATTTTTCAAAACCTCTGAAGACACTTAACAGAATCAAACATGTTTTTATTGTTTTATTGAACACCTTAGTAAATGTGTGTTTTAATGATTTATTTTAATTGATGTGTAAATTAAGTAACATGAGTATATTAATAAAATAGTACAGTAAAGTGAAGGTTTCCACATATACCACGTGATTTGATAAATTAAGTTTGACTGATATTTTGATATTAAGATGTCTACTCAGGCAGAAGATATTTGAAGTGTTTTACTTGCTTTCTGTTTCGGTTCTAACGTGAAAGTTAAAATGCACCCATCAAGTTGGTGCCAATGCTACAAAGTAGGATTAATGGTTTATCAAGCTACCTTGAGGGTCAGTTTGGGATTTTCACTATAGCAATGCTGTTTCACATCATTCCTAGGTTTGTGTTGATGAAAAAGACTTTAGAAAGTCCCTTTTTTTTACGACCGGACACTCTGCTTGACCTGACAAAAGTATTCACCTACCCCCTGTCCCCCCCTGCTGCAAGCCTGATTGTGGGTATAAGGCAAATGGCATTATTTAGTCTTAGAGAAGGCTTTGCGACTAAGGAGCATAGAGATAAGGAGGCACAAGCTGCAGAGCTCAGAACCTCCCATTGGGCCTATGCCCACCCTGACAGGATCTAAGCTTCATGGGAGTTACTTTGGAATGGTCTCATAGGAGATCTTTTTATTGTTTGCCTAGTTAGGAACAGATACGGGACACCTCTGGTACACCAGTCTGGTGCTGTAACTGTTCTCAATTACAAGGTTATTGTTACTGAAGTTGATTGAGTGACGATCATTGAACTCTTTCTTTGAGAGGTACACATTTTTTCATGACAGTCTGTCACTATGGTAACTTAGTGACAGACCGGCAGCAAGATAGTGCAACCTCCCAACCACTCAAAGAAAAAGGAAAAATAGAGTGGGTGGCGGTTTATGAACACTGTTCTTCTTTGCTCCTTTTTTCTCCTCGTCACAGAGTCACACAGGTTTGTTTTAGTTTGCAAGAAAAATCTTGTGGCAGATACTGTATCTCATCACGACTGATCCTTATGTTCATAAGATTGAGACTTGAGATTAGAAACTAGCCTCAATTGGGTTTTTTAGTTAAAGTGTCTCCTTAAAATATCTTATTTTTTAACATTGTGGCAGGGTGTATCATCCTCCCCTAACTGCTGCATATTGGGTCTATATGATTATGTTCCTACTCACATCGTTTGTTCACATTTTTTAAAGACATCTTAACATCACAGATAAGCACCAGGGTTTTAACCTGATTACTTATAATATATCTGTCTGTTGGACTGAATCATTTTTGTCTTTATAAACCATTTACCAATGACAAAATGTTGGCTATATTGATGTTTTAATAATATAGGTGTGATATAAAAGGAGTATTGATTTGTACATTCGTCAGCTTTTTTCTCTTTTCTTTTCTTTGTTACCATCTTTCTTCCTGCGTCCTCATTGTGATTGCTTCTCCTTTTGCAGCTCCATCTGTTTTACATGAATGCACAGATCCAGAGTCAATAACCCTGGGTTGGTTTAAATTCGTACTTGTACTCGTCTTCCGCTTACCCGGGACCGGGTTGTGGGGGGCATTGCGTGGAAGCTGTTGAAGCTCGTTTTCAGGATTATATTTGGAGACCAACTTAAAAATTTCCCAAACTTATTTAGAGCCTTTTCTGTTTCTCTGTCCTCCCTGAAAGAAACGTTCTGTTTGGCACACATCATGACAATATCCAATACCACATTCACATGCTGACGGGTTCTCAACAAATGTGGTGTGGCTGTTAGGTGCATAACTTTCTCTGTATGCCGCCAGTTTACTAAGAGCTAGAATATGAAGTTTGCTCTTTCGTGTATGGAACAAACTTGTCTTAAGTGCCTCCAGTTTCTAAATCCATTTCCCATGAAAACAATTCTCTGTATAAACCCCAGGATAATGTCTGCAGCATTTGCAAAAAATGGCATCCTTTGCTACACAATACTGAACCCATTTAAAGTCGTCATACCAACTTGAAGAAAAGCAGCGTAGTTTTCCCGATATCACAGTTCCAGGAAAGCTTGTCAATAATGGCTGAGTCTCTGCTTCATAAATAACAGATAAATCTGGTGGTGGCATTCTGAAGATCTCTAAGGGGTACAGGTGCAGGTTGTTTGCAGGTCTTGCTGTCAGTTGATGATGAAGGCCTGTCAGGCTTAAATTTTGAATGTACTGGTGTTGATTCAGTGCCTCCCTTTTCTGTAATGTTTGTAATGGCATCGCTCACCTGCTCCTCCACTTTTTGTTTTTTGAAAAACTTTGAAATGGACATTTGTTTTGCCATTTCTAAATTGCCTTTGTCACTACAGGTCACAGTAACATTAGCAGAACATGCACACAGTTATCCCTAGCTTGCCTGGAGAGGTCAGAAGTAATGTTTTTCAAAACAGCCAACAGCAGCAAGTCTTGCAAAGATGGAATTGTTAACTGCTCCAATCACCACGATGCATTTATGCAGAGAAAAGTTAACAAAACTAAAGAGCGACTACAATAATATTAAGAACCACAATAGCCGGAGTGAGTAAAACCAAAATATAATTTTACTATTTACAAATCATAAACCATACCTGAAAGCTGAAAGAAAAGAAAAAGGACCCCATGTCCTGTTTTTTGGCATTCCATTAAATAACATCATAAACCAGCTGATCACACATAAAATCAGCTGTTCAGACGCACAAACATTTGTCCCAAAACACACAGAAGAATACCACCATGAAACAGCGTTTGGTTCAGAAATGTATTGACGGTTCTTAAGAGAACCACCATCTGCAGGAGGAGGGAGCAGGCAGAGAGCAGCTGGCCGTAATCAGACTGCCTGCATCGGGTCAAATGCGAGGAAGATCCCGGAAAATCCGCAAATGAAACTAACTTTACCACAGTCAAAAGTCAGCAGTTTTGCTCTTTAGAGTCCTTGTCCTCGTTATTGTCATGCCTGAGACAAAAACTTATTAATTAAGCAGCGTGTCTCCTCTCTGCTTCTCCTGCCTTTCTTGTCATCATAATAAAAACCTTAAGCCACGATCACTTTTTTAGCTTCAAATAAGCTAACTTAATAATAGAGCGAATAGAGGCCTCCAAGAAAATCCTCTTGAAATTGGTAACTTGTATATATATCTTGGTGTTATCACTGATAGTGCAGTCACTCTCAATTAGAGCATAAACAGTCTTGTGTGTACATAAAAAAAACAAATTGGGTTTCTTCTTAAGAAACAAGTCTTGGTTCTCTGGGCAAGTTAGAGATTATTTAATTTCTGCAACTTTTTACCTCTGTTGGACTGTGGTGACTTTTTGTATATGAATTACTCAGTGAAGAATCTAAAGAAATTAGACCACTCTGCATTATGATTCATTATCATTTTCATTTGTAGGCTGCTGCTGGCCATGATTCTTCTCTGTCTATCTGTAGACATTCACACTAGCTGCTTTTTCTGTACAAATGTATTCTAAGACTGTGAAGACTCAGGTAGGAGGGCAGTAAACTTCCTTTCTATCAGACTGCTTTGTTGACAAGGCCCCTCAATTTTCACAGACTGCCCTCTCAGGCTTTTTATTACCTGAACTGGATAAGAATCCAGTTCAATTCAGCTTATTTATGAAGCGCCAACTAACAACACACATTGTCTCAAGGCACTTTACAAACTCAATTCAATCCAATCATACAGATTCCAAGTCAACAACATACAGTACATTTCATTTGATCAAAGTTATCAAGATGCAGTCAAATTTAGTTTATTATTCAAATTAGATAAAAAGTTTTTCTGTCTAAGGAAACCCAGCAGATTGCATCGATTCAGTGACTTGCAGCATTCACTCCTCCTGGATGAGCATGTAGAGACAGTGGACAGTGGAGAGGAAAACTCCCTTTAACAGGAAGAAACCTCCAGCAGAACCAGGTTCAGTGTGAACAGCTAGCTGCCATGACCAACTGGGGTTCTGAGAGAACAGACCACAAACAAAAAAGAACACAGATGCACGGATCTAGGAGTACTTTCTATTTGAAAGAAAAGTAAAATGTCAAAAGCAGTAGTTGCTACTTTAGAAGCTTAATCTAGGAGAGAAAGACAGCTAAGCAGATAAACTGAGCCAGTTTTCAAGTCTAATTTATGAAAGAGAGCACATAGTTAGTCATAGCAGAAGCTTAGCCAATAGCTAGGTGTAGGAGAAACAGGGTTAAACAATGAAAGACAGGGCCAAGTGTCTGCTTTTAAATATGCCACCCGCTCTGCCTGGAACAGAAAACTCAAAGCTGACAGAACTTGTGACTGTTGGTGAATTCAAGTCAATCTTAAAAGACCGGAAAAGAAACAGCTGAATTTCTTGTAATTGTTTTGAGTTGGCACCTTGATCCTGTGCTCCCAGATTTGTTTATATGAGTTATGCTGTGTATGAAATTATTTATTGTAACTGTATTGCAGTCTTTCCAGGTCCCTCTTGGAAAAGAGACATTTTTTTGTCTCAATGAGGCTTTACCTAGTTAAATAAAGGTAATAACAATAATTAAAAAGGGGCCACTTTTCGAGCCTACTGGGCTACTTTTTAAACCACAATGAAAAAATTGCAGGTAGCTTTTCAGGATGCAGGAGCATTCAGGATGCTCTTGCTGTTTTTTCTGTGTCTCCAGTCATGTTTTCTGTTGCTCCTTGTTCCTCTCCCATTGTGTTCTTGGATTCTGTACTGCCTTTTTCCTTTCATTCAGTTTTTTCTTTTTTTTTTTTATCAATCTTTATCTTTAAAATCATTTTGCCTATTTCCTGCCTGCACCGGGGTCATATCCAACAACATAACAATCTTGACAATCTTACTATGCTATAATTAGAGCCACTCAATGTATCATCTCACAGTCATCATCACACATCTTATGTGTGCCATATTGCAAACAGAAAGAAAAAAAAGAAGATGAGCACTGGCCGGTAATGAGAATGAGAATAAATGGCACCCTTTTAATCTCTGAAGACATTCATATTATGGAGAAGCTGGACTGCAGCAAACATTAGTGCAAACATCTTGCAATCAGCCTGTGATCTACTGCAGCAGAATGAATGCCTTTGCCATTTTATTCAGAGGATTGGCAAAGTGATCCTCACAAAATAAAAACGTGAATGTAGCATAATCTCCTGTATGGCTGCATGAAAGCTTTATTTTCTTATTCAGACTAATCTCCAGCAGCCAGTTGTTGATATAGAAACTGGTTCTTATCGGTCTATGAAGTAAATACCAAAGATTTGCTATTAATAATCAGATGTCTGGTTATGTGTTTTTGGGTTCTTGTGTTTCATTTCCATACATTCTTGTGATTTGTGTGTACAGTCATGTTTCTGTATCTCCACTCCCACATCTGGATTTGGTATATGCTGGATGGATCCAGATGAATGCCAGATGTATCGCTGCGGACCCCACCCACTCGAGCGACAGAGTGTTTATACTGCTTTCTTCTGGACAACGGTAGAGGAACATAGAGAAACACGCATCACCAGACTGAGGAACAGCTTCCTCAGAGCTGTGTAATGTCCCCTCAATACACACACATCCATTCACAACTCTTTCCCCAGACACACAATACTCCCTTACTTCCCCAAGGAGACACACACATACCTTCCCGCTACAGAGAGACATGCAGATACAGACTCTGAATCTTGATCCTATAATGTTTCATTATTTCCGTGTGTTTTGTTGTAGTGTTTTTTGAGTCATTACAACTCGGTGTCATTGTCCAAATATTCAAGGTCCCTGCTTTCTGGATTCTTCAGTTGACTGGAGTATTCCCAGTTAATCTTGATGTCTTTACCTTTGTTCCTTTACTGCCTTGGTTCTGCACTGAAACATACAGTGCTTTGCAAAAGGATGGGTATTCTTGAACTTTTTCACATTTTGTGATGTTACAACTACAAATTTATTAGTATTTTATTGTAATTGTATGTGATAGACCAACACACAGAGGTGCAGAACTAATTTAGATTTGGCCTTTGACTGGGCCATTCTAAAACATTAATATGCTTTGATATTAGCCATTCCATTGTTGCTCACAACATACTACATGTGCATCACTGCTGCAGAATTACTGCAGCTGTAACTTAAACATTGCAATAATGACGCTATATTACCAGAGATTAATATCATGAAACGATTTAGAAGAGAAAGCGGATGATTGAAAGTGAAAATGAAACTTAACTGTGTAATTAAATTGGTTAATAATTATCTGACCACTTGGGGGCACCCATAAAATATTAAATTTTCTTTCCTAAATATTCATTTGTAGTGACAGTTCCACTGTTAAAACAACAAGAGAAGAGAAGAGAAGAGAAGAGAAGAGAAGAGAAGAGAAGAGAAGAGAAGAGAAGAGAAGAGAAGAGAAGAGAAGAGAAGAGAAGAGAAGAGGAATTCAGGTGTAACAGCAGCAAAGTGAAAAGCAAATCTATGCATGCAGGTACACACAAAGGTACAAACTATAATAAAAGAATAAGAGACTGGAAGGCGGAAGGGGGTATTTACAAAATAAGAAAACATACTGTGCAGTTATTAAAAATAGCATACTTAGGTCAAAAGAAATGTGCAACTGAGTAGGGTGATTTGCCCTTGTTAGTTAATCTTACTGGTGCACAGCTGAAGCTGACTCAGTTCCCTTATTTTAGAATCTTCTCTGACAGTGCTACTATTGGATTATGACGGCTGGCAACAAGAGAGGAAACATGCTCATCTAAAGTTCACAGTCCTTGTTTGTTTCATTTTGGGTCTTCTTCTGCCTTATTTTCTGAATGTGAATCTGACACAGCAAGATAGGGGGAAGCTAATAGCAATAAGATGCTTTACAGTCACCTTTTATAGTTTACTTCTTCCAGCTGGTTCACATAACCACATGTGAAGAATTTGCTGTCTTAAACAACGTATCTTCTATCCTTCAAGACAAATAAAGTCCTCAGGTTTATTTTTCAGACAGCACACAAACACCCAACACCTGTAATTAGAAAACCTCAGACTCCACTTAGCTCCTGCTCCAACTAATAACCATAATCTGCTTGAGCCCAGTGCCAGTACAAGGTTCAGGTTCTAAAGGTTCAGCTTGTCAGCAAGTGAAGTTGGCAGAGACTAAACATGAGTTTCTTTTTGAAATCAATACTGTGTCAGAAGCATTTTAAGTATACAACAAACTAAATCTTATGTTGATCTTAAAGAGTTCATATTTTTTTAAGTGGGATTACATTAAGAGGTTGTGTTCAGTCAACAATTTAGCTACAGTAGATAGTTATTTTACCATTCTAACTCAGTCATATCATTTTTAAAAAGTTAACCTCAGTAAAATAGTTATGCTTAAAGGTAACTTTAAGTATAATATTCTTCAGATCATTGCCTGTTTATACCAGTATGTGGTAAATGGCAGGTAAATCCTGCATTCAGAGTAATATAAAGTTTTTAAATCACTTAGGCAAAAATAGAAACAAGTAAAACCCTTGAGGATCAATGAAATGTGCTGTTGATGGATGTTGTTAATGTTCCTTTGACACATGTCTCTCAGGATTTATTTATTAAATATCTGTGAATGTTACAGACATCCTCTGCTTGTGAAGTGATCATAATGCAGTTTCAAACGCTGTGAAATTATCACCGGTTTATGTCTGTAACAACAGACTATAATCCCAATTGCCGTTGTCTTCTATCAAATCAGAAGCAATAGAACATGATCCTAGTTTGCAAAATCCCTTTATAATTAGCCAGTTACACCTTTCTATTGAGTTTATAGTGACTCTGGAAGAGTTAGAGACTGCAGTCACTGGGACAAATGAGCAACAACTGACTCTGCTGCAGTGTAATGACTCGACAGTGTTAACATACATTTCTGGGAAAATAAAATCTCATAGTCTAGATCCACAATTACATGTTTCTTGTACTGCAGTCTTTGTGGTAAATAACTATAGACTTCAGTGCCAAGGACCACCTAATACCACAGCTCTCAAACGATGTACTGCACACCTTTGGTGGAATTTTGAAGAAATTTTGGCGTGGCACAATTTTTGATAACTGTGTCCGTTGTCAAAAGTGCAAATACATTGTTTTTTCTTATAGTTGTTATTGTCATGCTTTTTGGCAGTGTCTTGAATTAAATGTTTATTATGGAGACAAACTATTCCAACTTTAATGTCCTGTGTAGAAAACTTGAATAAATATCAATGACTGCAGTCTGTGTTCCCTGTGTAAACTATGTTTATCATCAAAAATATTGTACTTCATAACTTTTATATTTACCATCAAATATATTTTACTTCTCAACTTTTAGCACAATAATAGAAGGTTGTACGATAGTTTTTAATTCTAGGTGCTGTTGGTTTTCTAAGATTGAATCCTCTGGAGAAAGTCAAACATGTGGCATAACTGTATTAGGAGGCAACTGTGGCGGTAGAAAGAGTAGTCGTCTTGCAATCAGAAGGTTGTGGGTTCAATTCCAGCTTCCTCCTGCCATAGGTCAATGTGCCCCTGGGCAAGATACTTAACCTCAAGTTGCCTACCGATCTGCATATCGGTGTATGAATGTGTGAGCGTTAGAGAGTGCAATTGGGTGAATGTGGCTCTAGTGTAAAGCGCTTTGAGCGGTCTGTATGACTGGAAAAGCGCTATATAAGTTCAGTCCATTTACCATTTATTAAGTAGAAAATTTGAATCCATGTGGAAGTTGCAATTGATATTGTTTTCTGTCTCTTCGGAGGTTTAGAAATGTTTAAAATGATAAATGGCCTGTACTTGCCTAGCACTTTATCTAGTCCGAGGATCCCAAAAATGTATTTAAGATAACAACAGATAAGACCCATTCCCATTTTGTCCACTGTCAGATTTATTTATATGCAAAAAGAGCAAGAACTTGCTGGAGGAACTATATATCCCGTCTGGGAATGCCTTGGGATCGCCCAAATTGAGTGGGAAGAGGTTGGTTGGAATAAAGATCTCTAGGGTTCCCTCCAGGACCTGTTGCCCCGGTGACCCAAACTCGGATAAGTGGAAAGACAATGGATGGGTGCATGGAAGGAGGAGCAAGTGGCTGAAATTTTACCACTGAGCCACAGTAAGTCTTGCAATCCAAAAGTTGAGTTTGTTTCCAGCTTCCTCCTGCCACATGTCAATGTGCCCCTGGGCAAGGCATTTAACCTCAAGGTGCCTCAAGTTGATCTGCATATCAGTGTATGATCTGCATATGTGTGCATGTGTTTGACTGTGATAGTGGCTCTAGTTTAAAGCGTTTTGAGGGGCTGGTATGACTAAAAAGGTGCTGTATAAGTTCAGTGTATTTAGTAGGGGTGCACCGATTGATCAGCTGGCCGATCGATCAGCCCCAATTTCCTTAGTTTTGAGAGATCGGTGAAAAGCCAATACTTACATGTGAAACCGATCTTATCCGTCGATATTATCAACTTCTCTAACCTGTTCTGCAAGTTTTGTCTTTTTAAAATGTGAAAGATGAAAGACTAAAGCTGCAATACTCTGAACATTTCATTTATATTTGAGTGCACTGCCTCATGTGCAGTTAAAACAAGTTTGTATTGTTGCCGTTTAAAGATATTCCTAAGTTTTTTCTTATTATTCATTTGCAGTTTATTCTACCTGGTATGGCCTCTCCTCCGTCTTATCACAGAGCAAATACAGTCCAACCATCCAGCAGCTAAACTCATATAAAGCTGTTCTAACATCAGTTCTCAGCTGTTTCAGGTGGAAAACACAAACAGTGAAACAGATCTACCAGAAACTAAAGATCACATGCTAACATTAGCTTGGAACAACAACAGAACCTTCCTCTTAACTTTATTTAGCTCATCCGTAAGGAACGTGTATGAAGGATTAGCATTCACTCTCAGACCCTCTGCTGATTTATTCAAACATTTCTTTACCTTCTTATGTTGTATCAGCTGGTTATGGCACAAGGGTAGGTACAGTAGGTCCAGTTTTCCATTTGATTTAAGCAGAGGGAGGTCCAGCAGAATGAGCAACAACAGAGTTTTTGTTTGTATTTTCGGAATTAAAATTTTCAATACAAAGCATGAGAAAAGTGTGTCAGTCAGGGCTGCACGTTGATGCTGTTACTTAATTTATTTTATATTATTTTATTCTTACTCAACAGTTAGCACCCCAGGGTATCATCTCTGTGGCCTATGCCAAGAGCTGTCTCTGGTTTGTGATAATGTTATGTTCTCAAAAATATTATTTGTTATTGTTCCACAAGCTGTCTGTGAGGAAGAAAGGAGAAGTGAGGATCTTTGTGAGTTTTTAAAGGAAAATATTAATATATATGATAGGATTTGTTTCTGACTGTTTTGTAGTGATCTTGGATCTGGGGGGAGTAAAGGGAGTCAGGGGTTTGTGTGGTGGCTCAATTAGTTTCCAGGAGTGTTGAATACTGTTGTCCACAGAGCACTGAAGGGCAAAGAGGAAGATGGACTTTAGATTTAACAGAAAGAACCAAGTCAGCGGTCATGGAGACTGGTGAGTGTTTTGCAGCACAAGTTCTTGTCACTGAGGATACTTTCAGAGTGAATCACAGGTGGAATCTTGGAACTGGATCCACATAAAGTCGACACTTAGGTTAAAGATTTTCATCAGGTAGCTCCCTATTGTTATGGTCCTGATGAGATTGATGAGACACAGCTGTGCTAATAAGAGCCTGCTTGTCCCTGCCCTCCAGAGATAGAAGCTGCAGCTTAGTGGAAAAAAAGGCACAAAAACACAATAACAAACCCCAGAACTATGATAATTGCATGCAATGCAACCATAATGAATTTTAGGGCTAACAAGGGCGTAACTTTGGGTCTAGCATTGGGGGGGTTAAGCTCTCTGCCTACTTACACTACTGGTCAAAAGTTTTAGAACGCCTTTCTCATTTAATGGTTTTCTTTATGTTTATGACTAGTTACATTGTACGTAGATTCTCAGTGAAGGCATCAAAACAGTGACTGAACACATATGCGATTATGTTGCAAACAAAAAATTGTAGAAGAACTTTATACATATTTTATATTTTAGAATCCTTAAAGTAGCCACCCTTTGCTGTAATGATTGAAATATTAACCTCTGGTCATTTCTCATTGAACCTCTGGGAAGTTCTTTCAAGACTCTATGGAAAACTATTGTATGTGACCACCTCATGAAGCTCATGGAGAGAACACCAAGAGACCAAAGCAGTAATCAAAGCAAAGGGTGGCTATTTTATGATAATCTAAAACATAAAAATGTTTAGTTATTTCAGACTTTTTGCTTATAATTCCATGTGTGTTCATTCACAGGTTTGTTGTGTCTGGGGAGAATCTACAATTTAAATAGTAATGAAAATAAAAAGTTAAGTGAGAAAGGCTTTCTAAGACTTTTGACTGGTAATGTATTTATTTATTGAATAATTTACTTTTGTAAAAGGACTCAGGAAAATTTGGCATTCCTGTTTTAAAAATTCATTCAAATGCTTTTACTGTGATTTACTTAACTTTCTTATTTTCTTTGTATTTACTCTGCAGTTTTTTTGTTCCACATGAGATCAGCAATTAATAAAAGGCTTACTTTTAAAACATCTTTTTTCTAACACAGAACCAAATATTTAACATTTTAGGGCACCTGTATATTCCTGATTGCGGCATTGTGGTGTTTCGGGGGTCTGGAATGGAATAATTATACCTCTATTCACTTCAATGAGGAAAATGGATTCCACATATGAATAATTCCAGTTAAGAGCTCCATCATGGAACAAATTAACTATAAAGTAGAGGCACCACCAGGGGTGTTTTTAGGGTTCCATCAGACAGCAGCCCAGTTTATAAGTCACTTAAAGTTAAAGCAACACAACACATGTTGTAGCAGCTCTCTGCCTTGGCTGGGTTTTCATTTTATTGTGAATCAAACAAAAAAGCCTTACAATAATTTGACTTGGTATAAATTTGTTTTTAGTTGACATGAAGCATGAAGAGAAACAGTTTACAACTGATAAAAAAAAACAAAAACATTTGGCTGAAGCAGATAATGACACATTTGTGATATTTAGAAAAAAAAACTTTCTGTTCGGTCCGTCGGACTAAAGTTGTTCTTAAACTCAGAGAAACTGTTTACTGTGGCTCAAATGAATGTGCGTCTTTTCTCATCTATGAAAATTACTTTTTTAAATTTTACTCTCCCTTCCACCCACGAGGCTCCATGGTCATAATTTCTTACATTTCTAAAAAGAAAACTGGTATAAAAAAGATATTCTTAGATTTTAATGGAATGGTAAGACCCTAAAACCACATTTATTTATTTCAGTTATGCTGTGAGCTATCCCAGCATTTCATTAAACTATGTTCCTTCTTTCATGAACCTGTTGTTTTATTGCCATCTTTCCACCCCTTCATTCCACTTAGTCTGTTGTTCTCCACTGAGCAGGTGAGCTATTAGTTTGGTCTTTGCTATTAAAACCTTTCTGTAGAGAAAAAAAGTGTTTAAAATAGAACATGGAGACTCATCCTGGATCTTTCTTGGACTCACCTTTTGTCCTATTATCACTAATAATATTAAGTAATTAATAAATGAATACATAAAGTGGTATGTATTACCTTGAGTAAAACTGTGTCTTCGTTTAATGAGTTTAGTTTATATAATGTTGCATATTACATGTATTATTCAGAAAAATAAAACAGTTAACTAACTAATGGTCCACCTGTGATTAACTATGATTTATGTTGTATTAATTCTGCACTTTTAAACAACCCAGAGCTGCATGTTTAGGATCAGAAGATATGATAGAGAAGAGGGAGGCTTACTTTTGCTCTTTCTACGGTGTCTTTCTGGCACCAGGTGATATTTTCCTGGTTTATTGAGCAACACCTGACTATGGGACCGGCTGCAGCCATGAGATGCATTGTGGTGATCTGAAGGACCTTTTAATGTGTTTAGCTACTTTAAGATTCAATGCTTTGATTTTAACTTAAGTAAAGGATCAAGTATTTTTCACATCATGATGCAGATCCAGCTAGGAGCTCACAGAGAGGGTTCCTACTGTTTTCTGTCACAGGCGGGCCCTTTAACTCTACCTGTAGCTCAGGTGAAAGTCCCTCATCATGACCCTGATGATTCTCATTAGTGAACCTCCACCTCATGCCTTGCTGGTTGAATCAGTGATTAGCACTAGCTTACAATTAACCCATTCTGAGCCAGCTCTCAGGTTTACAGTCTGGGTTAAGCCACTCTGCTTCCACTTGTTCCTGGGCGCACACCCCCACCAGGCTCCCGCTCTCTGGTTGGCTCCACGGCTGCTCTGAAATGAGCCGCCTCCCCTATTGTGGGCGTGTTTGATGGGCTTAACGAAACTTTTCGGGTAATTAACGAGGTAGGCCAACGCTCCTGGACTGACAAATTGCCAGTCTGCCTGCGCCTGTGCGCGTAGTTGCGCAGTCGCGGTGCAGCGTGTGCACATATAACCACTTTTTGCCTTCTTTTCCTTTAGACTCATTGTCAGGTTGGGTGAAGCAGGCAGTGATTATATGAAACACAATAGAAACAAATCTGATTGTTTTTAATAAAAATGTGAAGTCTGTCATTTTGGGGCTTAATTCATCTTTTGAACAGACATGGACTCCTAAATGTCTTCTTTCGTGAGATTCGGGGCTGTTCTGAAAACATCTGGAGCTTCAGCTCCAGAGGTCCAAGTGACAGGTCTAACAAAGTACCTGGGTACCACTGTCTTTCAGTGCTAGTCCAGATGCACTGCCATTCAGTGTGTCAAATCATCAGCTAATTTAACAATACCAATATATAGTTACTTCATTTAGATTTTTGCTCTTTTTACAAGGTGTTGTTGTCGACCAGCAGTAAAAAATCGCTGTCTGTCCTTTTTTTGAGGTGACAAGCACTCTCACCAGTGACTGAATCAAAAGTACAGCAAACAGTGAATGCTTGGTGGAGAAAGCAGGTTGGGTGATACAAAGTTTTTTGGGAGGAGGAGGGGGCTTACATTACCAGATGATGATGCTATTTTGCTGGCAAATTAAAATAAAAGAAAATCAACAAGTCATTCATGCAGGATATATTTGTAAATCAAAATGATGTTATTTTATGATGTTATATTGACTCAATCAGATTTTTGGGGGGGTCATAACCCCCCCTCACAACCCTGCAAATTACACCCTTGAGGGCTAAAGAGAAATTACGTTTTTGTAAGCTATTAAAACCTATTGGATTTTAAGGTGTTTGGAAAGGTTACCTTGCAGGACATTATAAATGACTAATAATGAGAATATTAACTATCAATATGTGTCAATGTTACGCTGATATGATGGAAGTGGTTGGCTAAAATAGCACGGCTAGCATAAAAGTAAAATTAAAGGTTCAAAAGTGAGCAGAAATAATCCATTGTGAAGGACTAGCAGCTTCATCTGCGATTGTTTCCAGCCATCGGAAGGCTTCTTTCCATACTGGATTGATTCCAGACCTCCGTCTCTTCTGCTTGTTAAGACCTCCAGCAGCAGAAATGACGTCCTTGTCTATGACTGATGCAGTGCTAGTACTGGCTGCAGGCCCGTCATTTTGCTCTTCGCCATTGTTGGAATGTCCGTCACCTGATTCCTGCTTAGCAGCTACCGGGAAGAACGCCGTGATAGGACACCGTTTATACCCACTGAAAGAAGCTGACATGATTTTAGAAAGCTTTACTGTTAGTGCTCGCACAAGGTCATAGGGTGAAAGAAAGTGGGAACAAACTTAGTGCATTCACAATAGCCGGCATAAACACAAGATAGGGCCCAGATGTTGGTCAAAGGGCTGAGTATCGGCCTAATTTCAGTGTAACGGTAACAACTTTCAGCATAGCGGCCTGGTATGCTGAAATGCACTGGCAAGAACCCTGTGTATCATACATACACAATCCTCTCAATACCACAGGCAGAACATTTGATGCAATCCAGTGTATCGGACTGCAGCAGGGGCAGATAATCACATACTCGGTAACCTCCATAGCATTTTAAAGTCCTCAGTTTGAAGGGTTGTATTTGAATTTTACAATCCAAACTACGTCCCGCATCCAGACGCTTCCTATGAGCCTTTTAATTAGGCTTGAATAAAGTTTTATGTCAGTTCATTAACGAGCTTATTAACGTTTATTAACGTCTCGCTGTCTCTCCACTGTGCAGTTCGGGGAATTAAGGTACACGCCTGGCTTGACTTTCTCTCTGAGGCCTGCAGAAGCAAACGGTGCCCCAGAGAAATCCCTGCACAGATGCTGTCTCTTCAAGCCGAGTGAAGCAATTTTTCTTGCCTGAGAGGAGGACAAACGAGTAGCCCATTACGGCAGTTAACATGCAGTGTGGTCAGCGGACAGAACGAGCCATCTTCCAGCCAGAGCTACGGAGGTTAGCTGGAAGCTAACCCTTTGTTCACAGAGCTCTCTTCAAACATCATTGTCGCCTGGACAGCTTTTCCTCAGCATTGTCAGAGGTTAGGTTTGGGCAGAGCAGAGCAGAATAATGTAGAAGTGATTTAGATTGAAATGATCTAAACGATTTTCCTTTTATGAAGTTTTGGTTTTGTTTGGGTTGAACTCAGCTATCTTGGTGCTAGCAGACTATCTGCAGCACACGTGCTCAGGTTGTGTTCTTTGTGTGTTTTAAAAGTTAAGACAAACTTTATTAAAGGGTGATTTTAAATAGAAGATTGATCATAACACGCCATCCGCGCTTATGCATTTTAACCCTTTTATTAATGGTAATTTAAAGGTGTGTGTTTGAATCTGGTGCTAAGCTAGTAGCTTCTTTGTTAGCTTAACTGCTAACAGCTAAGGACATGTGCTTGCTGCTAAATAATATTTACCCAGAAAGGTTTAGTTTTCGACAATAGATGCAGAGAACATGGTCCACTCGGACTCTATGTCTCCAACATCCCCCGGGATCTGGTCGAAGCTCTCCCGGAGGTGGGAGTTGAATACATCCCTGGCCGAGGGCTCCGCCAGGCGTTCCCAGCAGACCCTCACTATGCGCTTGGGCCTGCCAAGTCTGTCTGGCTTTCTCCTCCTCCAGCGGATCGAACTCACCACCAGGTGATGATCAGTGGACAGCTCAGCCCCTCTCTTCACCCGAGTGTCCAAAACATGCGGCCGAAGGTCTGATGATACAACAACAAAGTCGATCATCGACCTCCTGCCTAGGGTGTCCTGGTGCCAAGTGCACTGATGGACACCCTTATGTTTGAACATGGTGTTCGTTATGGACAATCCATGACTAGCACAGAAGTCCAATAACAAAACACCACTCGGATTCAGATCGGGGAGGCCATTCCTCCTGATCACGCCTCTCCAGGTGTCACTGTCGTTCCCCACGTGGGCGTTGAAGTCCCCCAGCAGAATAATGGAGTCCCCGGGAGGGGCACTATCCAGCACCCCCGACAGGGACGCCAAGAAGGCAGGGTACTCTGCACTACCACTCGGCCCGTAAGCCGAAATGATAGTCAGAGACCTCTCCCCAACCCGAAGGCGCAGGGATACAACCCTCTCATCCACTGGGGTAAACCCCAACACGGCTGAGCTGGGGGGCAACAAGCAAACCCACACCAGCCCGCCGCCTCTCCCCGTGGGCCACTCCAGAGTAGAAGAGAGTCCAACCCCTCTCAAGGAGATGGGTTCCAGAGCCCACGCTGTGCGTGGAGGCGAGCCCGACTATTTCTAGTCGATATCTCTCGACCTCCCGCACAAGCTCAGGCTCCTTCCCCCCCAGCGAGGTGACATTCCACGTCCCTAGAGCCAGCCTAAGCATCCAGGGATCGGGCCGCTGAGGTCTCCACCTTCGTCCGCCACCCAATCCTCTTTGCACCGGTCCCTCACGGTTCCCCCTGCAGGTGGTGGGCCCACTGGGGGATGGCCTCGCGTCTCTCGTTCGGGCTTGGCCCGGCCGGGTCCCGCGAGGAGCAACCCGGCCACCAGGCGCTCTCCGACGAGTCCCGACCCCAGGCCTGGCTCCAGGGTGGGACCCCGGCTCCGCCGTACCGGGCGACGTCACGTGCCTCGATATTGTGTTCTTCATGAGGGGTTCTTGAACCATTCTTTGTCACCTAGAACCTGTTTGCCATGGGAGACCCTACCAGGGGCATTTAGGCCCCAGACAACATAGCCTCTAGGATCATTTGAGCACTCAAACCCCTCCACCACGTTAAGGTGACGGTTCAAGGAAGGTTCTCTGCATCTATTGTCGATGCTGCTGCCCATAGCTGCGGCCGTAAGGTCTGCGGTGCCTGTCGTGGCGGCAATCCCAGAACCCGGTGGTGGACACCGGCAGTAAGGGATGCTGTTAAGCTGAAGAAGGAGTCCTATCGGCTGTGGTTGGCTTGTGGGACTCCTGAGGCGGCTGACGGGTACCGTGAGGCCAAGCGTGCTGCGGCCCGGGCTGTGGCAGAGGCAAAAACTCGGGCCTGGGAAGAGTTCGGTGAGGCCATGGAGAAGGACTACCGGTTGGCCTCGAAGCGATTCTGGCAAACCGTCCGGCGCCTCAGGAGGGGGAAGCAGTGCTTTGCCAACACTGTTTATAGTGGGGGCGGGAGACTGCTGACCTCGACTGAGGACATTATCGGGCGGTGGAAGGAGTACTTCGAGGATCTCCTCAATCCTGCCATCACGCATTCCGTGGTGGAAACAGAGGCTGGGGACTCGGGGTTGGACTCTTTCATCACCCAGGCTGAAGTCACCGAGGTGGTTAAAAAGCTCCGTGGGGGCAAGGCTTCGGGGGTGGATGAGATCCGCCCTGAGTACCTCAAGTGTCTGGATGTTGTAGGGCTGTCATGGTTGACACGCCTCTTCAACATTGCGTGGCGGTCGGGGACAATGCCTCTGGACTGGCAGACTGGGGTGGTGGTCCCCCTTTATAAGAAGGGGGACCGGAGGGTGTGTTCCAACTACAGGGGGATCACACTCCTCAGCCTCCCTGGTAAGGCCTACGCCAGGGTATTGGAGAGGAGAGTCCGACCGATAGTCGAACCTCGGTATCAGGAGGAACAGTGTCGTTTTCGTCCCAGCCGTGGAACACTGGACCAGCTCTATACCCTCTACAGGGTGCTCGAGGGTTCATGGGAGTTTGCCCAACCGGTTCACATGTGTTTTGTGGACCTGGAGAAGGCATTCGACTGTGTCCCTCGTGATGCCCTGTGGGGGGTGCTCCAGGAGTATGGAATCGGGGGCCCTTTATTAGGGGCCATCCGGTCCCTGTACGAGCGGAGCAGGAGTTTGGTCCGCATTGCCGGCACTAAGTCGGACCTGTTCCCAGTGCATGTTGGACTCCGGCAGGGCTGCCCTTTGTCGCTGGGCCTGTTCATAACTTTTATGGACAGGATTTCTAGACGCAGCCAAGGGCCGGAGGGGGTCTGGTTTGGGGACCAGTGGATTTCGTCTCTTCTTTTTGCGGATGACGTGGTCCTGCTGGCCCCCTCTAGCCAAGACCTACAGCATGCGCTGTGGCGGTTCGCAGCCGAGTGTGAAGCGGCTGGGATGGGGATCAGCTCCTCCAAGTCTGAGGCCATGGTACTCGACCGGAAAAGGGTGGCTTGTCCTCTTCAGGTTGGAGGGGAGTTCCTGCCTCAAGTGGAGGAGTTTAAGTATCTCGGGGTCTTGTTCACGAGTGAGGGAAGAATGGAGCGGGACATCGACAGACGGATCGGTGCAGCTGCCACAGTAATGGGGGCGCTGTGCCGGTCCATTGTGGTGAAGAGAGAGCTGAGCCGAAAAGCAAAGCTCTCAATTTACTGGTCGGTCTACGTTCCTACCCTCACCTATGGCCATGAACTTTGGGTCATGATCGAAAGAACGAGATCACGGATACAAGCGGCTGAAATGAGCTTCCTCCGTAGGGTGGCCGGGCACTCCCTTAGAGATAGGGTGAGGAGCTCGGCCATCCGGGAGGAGCTCGGAGTAGAGCCGCTGCTCCTCCACATCGAGAGGAGCCAATTGAGGTGGCTCGGGCATCTATACCGGATGCCTCCTGGACGCCTTCCTCGGGAGGTGTTCCAGGCACGTCCCACCGGGAGGAGGCCCAGGGGACGGCCCAGGACACGCTGGAGGGACTATGTCTCTCGGCTGGCCTGGGAACGCCTTGGGCTCCCCCTGGAGGAGCTGGAGGAGGTGTCTGGAGAGAGGGACGTCTGGGCGTCTCTGCTGAGTCTGCTGCCCCCGCGACCCGGTCCTGGATAAGCGGAAGACGACGAACGAACGAACGAGGTTTAGTTTTCAATCCAGTAAATAATGTGTCCCTAACATCATTTTACTAAATTTGATAACTAAGTAAACACCATTAAGCCCCATTCTCCAGAAAGATTTGTCTCTTTCCAAAATATTCCCTTAATAATATTTCTTCAAATATTATTTTAATAAATAAAGTCAGCTAATGAGGCACCGTTGAGAATTAGTCATCCAGAAGGTTGGTTTTATTCAGCAGATCATTATTTAAAACATTTTATTAAAATAATATTTTATCTGATCATGCATTGTGAATGGTTGTCTAAACGTTTGCTGATTATTGCCTAAGTTGGTTCCAAGACTAACTTAACTTTACTTCCAGATTCTTCAAGATAGTCCTTGGTTCTCAAACATAAATAACATTGCATGGTAATTCAACTTTTAACTTTATGGTCTCTCTTTTTTCTCTTCCTTGAAGCTAGCCTGGCCTGACTCTGTTTATATCTGTGACACCTTCCTGGAGGGGGGCATAGTCCAAGCATCTGCTTGTTGTGCGAATTCATT